>NC_088605.1:30519683-30877683 GCF_036013475.1 Columba livia
AAATACACAGTCTCTGAACTGAAATCTGAGTGGAGAGATAAGCAGCATGGACATACACAGATAACATTGAGTGCTGTACTCATGGTCAAAACCAGATTTATCCCTATTACTATTACAGAAATACACATATGCTACAAAGCGTTCTTTGTAGAATACATCATTAGTTATTGATTTATAGTACTTGAACTCACACATAAAGCATCTGTGCCATGCTCACCAGGTGCCTTTTCCAATATTTTGACTGGCAATTTCAAATTGCTGAAATCCACAGAGAAATACCCAGGGAAATAAACAACAGCAAACCTTAGAAAGGTACAGAACAAATTACCATAAATACACAAATACTAACACCAACTCTATTTGTAGTTCAGAAGAGTTTTCTTAATGTTTTTCTGTTTATATGAAGAGAAATAGGTAAATGCCTTAAAATGTTAAGACCAAAGTATGTAGTTAAGAAAAACTGTAGTCTTCAGTCAGGGGAAAAAAAAAAAAAAAATAAATATATATATGGCCTCTTGCACACTCTGCTGACAGTCTTTCAAATTTCAAATATTCATATCAATTTTCTGGGAATTGTGTGTGAAAACTTTCAAAACATTTCAAGATGTTACTTTTCAAGTAATAGAAGAAAAACTCCAATGAAATAAAAAGGAACAGTGCCACAGAAAAGTATAAACTTAAGTAGGTATTTATTTCCCCCAACATACCTGTCTTTTCCATATATTTACCTGATTTTTTTCCCTAGCATTCAATGACCACTATGTAACATAAGATAAGGAAGCACCACGTCATTCTTGTATCAGCTGTTTTCAGGTAATTCCAGCACCTTATCTGTGCAGTATAGGAGTTCCAACAATCGTGTGCTAACATATTATTTTCCTTACTTTCATAATAACAGAATTATATTGCCCTTATTCATGCTGAACAATCCAAAAATTAAGGAGAGTGTTTCAAAAATCTACTCAATGTTAGTGAGGTATATCTTAGAAGCAGCACCTGTATCTTAGAAGAATATTATGTCATATCCCAGATCTAAATAGACATAACAATATTTTTATTAAAAAAAAAGAATAAATGTAAAAACACTTTTTCTCCTTGTAGAATGTACAGTAGTTGTTCCTGCAAAAAGATCATCTACTTCCTACATTCCCTGTGCCAGTGTTTTGGCTCAGCTTGTCAGGAGAGTTAGCTGACATGCCAAAATCCCTACATTTCATTAAAATAACAACACAAGAATGAAATACTTTCCTTCTGGGATGTTGTAGTTACTTAACTTATTCATAAAGAGAGACCATGGATATATAGGAAGATTCTGATCTGGTAGATGCCAATGGAGAAACTTGAAGAAAAATAAACTTTCCCCAAAACTTATATTTATACGCTAATCTAGCAAGAGGAAAAAAAATGTAAAAAAAAAAAAATCTTTCTAGGCATTCTATATTCTCCAGTTATCCTTTCTACTAAAAATGATTGTAGCATCTTTCATGCAAATCATTACTGAAGTGCTAAGTTTAGTATCAACACAGATTATATTTTAACTAATGAGAATTATGTACAATAACTTTGTATTTTTAAAATTTAGTTAGGCTCCAAAGCGAAGGAAAATTCAGCATTATCAACCTACACATATGCTACTGCAATTACCACTTACACTTAAAGACTTCAGCAAGAGTATATACTGTTGTAGCTGTTGCAAATTGTGGATGACAGATTGCCCCCCTAAATTAACCATCTATGTGAACTACAGTTACTTGCTTTGCAGAAGAACTGAATTCAGCTAGAGATATAAATGAGCCTCTGGCTGAAGCCCAAGAGCCAACTTTACTCTAAATCCCCAGATGTTGTTTGTACAATCATAATGCTGAAACCATAATTACCTATTCCAGTACAGGATGTTAACTTGTTCAGCTGCTTCCATTATAAGACTTCTGCTTTCCTTGTGAGTTTTCTTTATCCCAATCCCACCCATGAATTTCAACATCTATAGTCTGAAGTGCTTATCAGTGTTTATTTCCAGCTGAAATGCTAAAAAAAATAAAAATAAAAAATTACCCTTAATTTGTGCCTATCAGACACAAATAATACATTGCAAAGCAATGCACTAGTTTACTGTTTTATAGTTCTCTTTTTTTTTTTTTTTTTTTAAATTTGAAATCTTTATATAGCTTGGAGATTTATCCTTGAAAAAAAAAAAAAAAACAAAAAACAAAAACCAAAAACACTTACACACTTCACTACCACCTTAGAGTTTTTTTGAAACAGCTTTTGATAATATCTTACAATGGAACAATTTGGAACAATTGAACTTTTTGGTCACCTGCAAATCAGCAGAGTATGTTGATGTTAAAAATCAGAGCTTTGAAAAAATAAACTTTCAGTGTCTTCTGTCAGTTTCTCATTTCCTTAACATCACATGAAGTGAGAAGATTATGGGAAAACAATATTCCATGGAAAACTGGAACAAAACCCACAGGAAATCACACTTGAGAAAGAACAGCATAATTATACGCAACATTAGCAACAGGAATAAAACATAGAGCACATCACTTTAGTGGAACTCTGATGTATTTTTTATTTAATCTGTAGAATGCATGGTAATTCAAGTTACTTGTTACAGACAAGAAGCAACAATTTTCAGGTAATTTTTCATTTGGACTTGCAATTTCTTTTAATAAAATGAGTTCAAAGTAAATTACTCATCATACACTTTGTAACAGAAAAAATTTAAATTGTTTTGCTTTGTGCAATTATTTCATGGGGATGCTCTCCAAGTCAGCAAGGCTTCAAATAACTTTAGTGTTATGTATTATTCTTGGATGTAGGTCACTGTCAAAACATGGTCCTTGTTATGAAATAATCAATGCTTCCATTTTATTTCTTCAAATAATAAATTTGAAACTGTTCTGAGGTAACTTTTAGCAAAGATTCAAGAGTATAATCCATAAAATAATAAAATGTGGTACTTATTCATTTTACAAATAAAAGCAGAATAATTACTTCACCTGCCTTTTTTAAGGAGGGAATGAATTAACCACACATTGAAGATCTATGAGCAAAAAAATATATCTGATATGTTTCCAGCACTGCCTAAAAAAGGATAGTTTGTTTGTTTGTTTTTTTCTAAAATACAGCAGTTGTTGGGCCTACGAGTATTTTAGCAATCCATACTATTTCATTAAAATGCTTGTAGCACTTTTTTTATCTATTTATCTTCTCTGCCTCATTTTAACTTGATACTTCCTCGTTACAGCTACAGTCACATTGCTTCCTAAACCTAATGGAGGTTCAGCAGGTCTCCTGACAAATTGATCTGGCAGCACAAAAATATTAAAATTTTAAGTCACTGAGGGAGGGATTTCAGAACTATATAAAGGAGATTCAGTCACAGTACTAGATGGATGGGAAACTCCTTCAGAGAATAGTGAATAGTAAAAAAATAAACAAAAAATACTCTATAAAAGCATTTTCAAAGTAGAAAATTTCATTGCTGATGACAAGTTGTTTCTGAAAGTAGAGTTTTATGGCATGATATATTTCTTGAGACAAAGGCTGTATAACATAAACTCAAAAAACATGCTTGCTATCTCAAATAAAAGGCTCCAATTGTTAAGACTGACCAGTAATTTTAAAATGTTGTTCATATATATGCAAGTTATGTATCCGTGTGCACATGAAAAAAAAAAAAAAAGTTTTTGATTATGAAGCAGTAAAATCCATATTTGTTCTTACTGAATAGCAAGAAAATACAAAGTTCATTTCAAACAGGAAATGGACAGTATTATAAATGCAACCCTTATGACTTTCTTTTTTGATAGCCATTTATTAGAAGCTGCAAATGAAAATGCAGTTAATTCCTTTAAGAGAGGAATGGTGTTCTCTCATCAGGGACTGTCACAACAGATATGACTATTATACTAAATCTGATCCTATTAATTTCACTCCAGGTAGTCAAAGTAAGATTTATAATTTTTTTTCATCTTAAACCTTGAATATAATTTTATTTCATTGCTTCGAATTTTATTCTTTGTGATAGAATATAGAAATACTAATTACAATGAAAAACAAAACAAACCCACATCAAACAACACCACAACCACACACCAAAACCAACCAACCTCTCCCAAACAAACAAACACACAAAACCCACCCCAGCCTAATACAATACAAGTCTGTAAATTATATATGAAGATAGAGAAATTATTTTTCCTGAACTGTTTCAGCAAACTCTAGAAGTAAGCTTCTATAACTTCACTTCAGGTACGATTAAAACAAAAGTTACTTCAGAACCTCTATTTGAATAACTCACATCTCTCTTAGATTAACAAGCAGATTTATTTTGGGTTTGAATTTTATTGCTATTCATTTTTGCAGATTATGCACGGTATATCTGGTCCATATAATTTGATTACAAATATTTTTTAAAGTGAGAAACGTCGTACAAAACACAAAGCTGAACAAGTGAAAGCAAAGCTGAACAAGTGAAAGAGGACTATAATAATTTTGTTTCCAGAAATGATTTTTTTCCATATCTAATGGGAAAAACTAATTTTGTAAGTTGGCTTACACTTCTAGAAATTACACCAATTTCTGTTTCAGAATGAATACCTTGAGAATCTTTCTTATATTAACTTTCAAAACTTTAGCTTTGAAGTTCTGAGTTGATTATTACCCCAATACTTTTAAGATTCATCTGATATGAAACGGAAAGAAAAAGTATTATTAATGAGCTGTAAATAATTAAACCTCTGAACACTTAAACCAGCAATGCTTTTATTATTTTTCTGCTTCTCTTTTGCTTCTACAAATTACTTGTTCGTACACTCCTCCTCCTAGATTGTATTGTATGCAAACTTGCTGAGGGTGCATTGTGCAGGTCCAGGTCATTAATGAAGAAATTAAACAACGTTGACCTCAGTGCTGACCCCATGAGTACACCACTATGGACTGGCCTCCTACTGAAGTTTGTGCCACTGGTCACAACTCTTTGAGCCCAGCACTTCAGCCAGTTTTCAGCCCACCTCGCTGTCCTTTTACCATGTACACCATCAGTTTGGCTAAGAGTATATAATGGGGAACTGGGTCAAAAGCCTTGCAAAAGATGAGATTAATGATATTAGCTGTCCACATCCACCAAGCTAGACACTTTGATGTAGGAGGCTGTCAGGGTGGTCAGGCATGATCAGAAATCCATGCCGACAACTTACAACAACATTTGATATAGTATATGATTTTATTACACGAGTATTCTTCATTGTTAATACACTGAGTCTTTGGTTATGAAGTAGATCTCCTAACTTAAAAAACACAGTTTACTTTTTTTTTTTTTTATTATTTTTCTTTGCCTACTAAAGACCTACAAAGTGAGATCATTGAACAGCCTGGCTTGTAAGAAATTCATTTCAAACCATCTCAGCAGCCCTCAAGCCAGGGTTAACAGACTACATGTATTTTAGAGAGATGAAATTATGTTATGTACTTTGAGCCTAATAGCTTATATGGATAGTGCCCTCCCCCAATGACTCTCATTCCCCCCCCACCCCCCCATTTTTATCTCTGCATCCATAGTTTTAATGTTTCTACAGAGGAGCAAAAAGTAAGGTCTACCTTAAGTTTGTAAAATGGGATGCAAAGTATAAAAGTTGTTCTCCGTGAAGAAACATGAGTAAATTCCTGTATGAAGAGATAAAGGATGACAGATTTTTCTCCTTTTCAAGTCTCTTTCAAGTAATTTGCTTTTACATTCCTGCTTTTGATCAGATTTTCCATGGAAATACTAATAACGACTTCCCGTCATTTTAAACATACAGGATTTTTTTAAGTAGCTACTTGGACTCTGCAAATTGCAACTATATTATATTGAAGTTGTTCAGGGCAAAAAATATTGTTCCTCAGCTTAAGATGCTCATATAGTTAAAATAGCTCAAACCAAATTCACTTTGAATGAGTATTAGGATGAGACATAAGACATGATGAACATCACACTGAAATATCACATGGTTTCATTGAAATTTGCCCCAGCGGAACATAGATGTATTACATGAAAGAAGTACTTGGAAAACTGAAAATGTAATTGCTAATGAAAGCAACAAATGCCAGAAAAATAGTTGCTACTTCATTAACTTACCCACACCCTTCTAAAGCTGTGTTTCCAAATCAAATTCAGTTCCTAAGGCTGGTATAAAATTGGGTGGATATAGGCCACTCATGAATTTATTCATGAGCTGTAATCAACCAAAGTAAAAAGCTTGGATATTATTAACTCAGAATTTTCAATACAACAAGCAGAGATCCTCCTTGACTGAACAACGAGGCACAGTAATAATAAGAGTAATACAGGCTGACAAGAAAAAATGATGTGTTCAAAGGATAGAGTTGTACAATTGGATGACCCCCAAACAGGTTTCAGTGAAGTATAACAAATCAAGGACAAAATCATGAATCACAAAATTTCTTATCAGCTGTCAGTGAAGAGCGAGTACAGCCAACTCAATTTCAAAGCGGCAGTCCCTACAGAGACCACCAACAAATACAAGAATGACTTGTCCCTTCCAAAGCTTGTGATTAAGAAAACCTTACATCTTGTTCATAGCCAATAAACTGACACTGGGCTTTCAGTACCTTGGAACTACATCATGTGTAGAGCCAAAATGACTGAAGGAGTCTTTTATGCCATAGTAATGACTTTATTCTCAGTGACAGGTGAGTGATCCCAAGGGCAAAGCTGAAGAGTAGATATTTGAAAAATGAACTGGGGAGCATTTCAGATTTTATCCAAGAGGATTGTGATGTGTAGCTGCAGAAACAAGCATCGTACTTCACCCTGAGCAATAAAGGTGGCAGATTCTTAGGTGCCTTTGTGATTTTTGTGATAGTACAAAAAAGGTGACCAATAACATCTCCTAATTGGAGTTTCTCTGATATCCATATACCTCAGTAGTGGAAGAACTCTCGAAGTAGTTTTGCTGCATGGAAATCGGGTAACTTACAGAGCAGAAAAGATAGTAGATTTAACAAACAACTTGTCCCTGAATTTTAAGAAGAATATGTTTCAGGGGAGGGTGGGGGAACATGTTCCTCCTCCCAAGCCCCAAAAGTCAACAAATATGACATACCTTGCAAGAGATTATGCACATCTTTCAAGAAAATAAGACTTTGGAAACTACAGCATAGTCAGTCTCACTTCATTTCCTAGGAAGATTATGGAGGAGATTCCCCTGAAAATAATTTCAAAACTGATGAAGGAAAATAAGGCAATTGGGAAAAATAAGTATAAGTTTACTAAAGGTAGGCAACAGCTGATTTAGTGATCTTATATAATGAGAAGGCTGGCTCAACGGACAAGCACAGTGGATGTCCTTCCCCAACTTCATAAGGGCATTTGATGTAATCTATTCTACTTCTTTTTAACTGTTTCAGACAGAGAAGCTCAAAGGCATTCTCTCAGAAAAGGAATCTGGGGTTCTCACAAAGGCATCTAAAGTGCCAGCACAATCCTAAATATGTGCAATGTGCTGGTTGGATTTGACAAAGTTTAGTTTTGTGTTAATTATTACACACACTTGTAGAGACATTGAAGACAGAAATACATTGTAGAATAGCTTTTGTCAAAGTTGATTCAGGTTTGCAAATAAAACAAAGTGTATATATATATATGTGTGTATATATATATATATATATATACATAAAAAGTTCTCTAAGTATTTACAAGGATATTCAGTCTCTGGAGTGAAAATCTAGAAAGAAGGAATACTAGAGAGAAGTTTTGCTTTGAAGTCTGCCTACAATTTCTTAGTTATTATACAATCATAACTTTAAAAATACAAGATATACAGACAGTTTTCAGAGTTTCCTGTGTTCAGTTAGAAGTTTATTCAGTGTTTCTTGTTTGCCAGACCTTTTTTCTAATGAATTTTAACTAAATCATTACATTCTGTGTTCTCTAAGGAAATCTCTTGAAAACACGTACTCTTTAAGTTCAGAGAATACACTTTTAACCTTGCTAATTGTACAAAAAAGAAGGAATCCCTTGTAATTTAAGGGACGAGTTACTTATTTTGTCTGCAGTGGAAACAATTTAACAAAGAACAAACTTGATTTTCTACAATACTTAAGTACTGTATGTGAAAATGAAAGATCAAAAAGTCCAAGAATACACTCCCAAGAAAACACCATGAACTGATTTTATTATTATTAAAAAAAACTAGTAAAGCTATACCTTGATTGTTTCCATTCACAAATGCAGCAGTGTGGATGCAGCTGTAGCATAATAAAAAAATTTAATTCAGAAAAATGGAAACATTGTAATAATTCAGGTTATTGCATTATATGTTATTTGATTTCACACGTCATTAATGATACACGCCGAAGAATGTAGTTGCTATATTTCATTGCATTATATCAATGCAAATGATATAAACATGTAAAATATAACATTGTCTACACTAAACTTACTGGTTTCAGGTTAAAGTATGCAACTAGACCAGCCATAGTCAAAATGAAATTCTCAGTAAAGTTCAGTTCATAGAGTATGCATACCCTTGTTTCAGAGATATAAATATGTTGATTCAGGATCAAAAGAGCCCTTATCTGCTCAAGTTTTGATGTATCAGTTCACGTTCTGACATGCAGTTAAGTCATTTGATGAAAATACAGAAGTATCTTTTTTGTTTATATGTGAGATTTTGGGTAGGTGCCCATGGGTCTGCAGACACCATTAACTGAATAGAGTAAAAAGGGCAAAGTAAAAGGAGCAAGATGAGAGAAATGGCACCCTCTGAGTAGCCTTCTCATTTAGACAACTTCTACAGAAAAAACATGAATGGTCAGTTTACGCAAGACATGAATTTTGTATTAATACTTTTTGACACAAAGCTGTACACTGGCAAGAGAAAATACAAATGGTTTTGTTTTTAAAATTCATGCATATTTGTTCTCTAGCTGACTTAACTCAAAATACTTTAGCATTTACTTTTAACATTCATGGTTTTAACGAAGGAACCGCAAAATAAAAGACAATTTTTCAACCTATGTACAAAGTTCAAAACATCTCTTCTGATAAAGGCAATTTAAGGTCAGCATTTAAACCTACATAAACAATCTTACTTGGAGATCCAGGTATGTTGCAGACAAAGTGGTGATTTCAGCATCTGTAAGGATATGTGAACTTGACTCTAGCAAATTTAAATTGCAGCAGCGGAGAGTTCAGTTCAGCCCAGCTACTCAGCAGACTGCCTGGGGCTCTTACCAGAAAGTAGCTCACTATCCGCATCAGAGGTGAACCCTGTGCTATCAATGACACATTTTATCAGCTCCAGATCTAGCCAGCTGAAAGATATCTCCAGCATACGCATAAGAACTCCATTCATGCCTCTTAGCCACAACATAGCACAAGTGCTGCTGCACCCTGCCGCTAGAATCATTGGTCTTCCCACCTAACTCTGCTTAGTACAGAGTAATGGGAAATCAGAGGTACCCTAAGGTCCCACAATGGCCATTCTATAAACCATATCATCCGTGCAGAGGAAATACACCCAGTTCCACAAAGTTAATATTGGATATGTTACAAGTCATATCAAGAGTTAATGGACTGACGTCACTTCAATGTTTGTCTTCCTTTAGAAGGGAATGCATAAAATTGCTTAAAGAGCAAACTTTCCTTTTAGGAAATAAATAAGCAACATACCTGTGAAAAAGATGGCAGAGACATCAACTTCAAATGAGTTTTAAATTCCACAGCACATTTTAACTCCCATATGCATCAAACTTGAATCATTACTGCTTCCATGGAAAAGGCAGGGAAAAGCATTCATTCCCCTCTATCACACAAAGTAAACACTAGTGGCTGGTGAGCAGGACAGCTCTTCAGAATCCACTTTCTGCATTGATTAGGTCCCTGATGACTACAATGACAGCTAAGCAAGCCTGGCTCACTCAGAGATTTCTACAACACCGAGGTCAATTCTGTAAGTGACAAAACAGCTAATGTCACATGCAGATGCCATGCAGAGACATAACATGTACAGCTTCAGAGGGGTTTTTCATCATTCCCTCAGGACATTCACATTTGTATTCATCACAAATTGCTAAAACTTTATCACAGCTACTGGACAAACTGGCAAAACGCTGGAATATGAACCTAGTTCATAAGCACTGCAAGATGAGCACAAAGTCTACATACATACTGCTTTTGCAGGTAGGTAACAAGTAAACAAGTATTTTAATGTTAATAGATATAAGTAGACCCTCAACACCAAAAATATTTTCGTTGAAATATTTTGCCCAGCTAATGACCCACTCTCTTTTCTTGTGCTGCTGGTTTGAGGACACTTACTGTCAGGTGTATCTGTTTAATAAGCCTCACAGAAATGGTGTGACCTTGTGTTGGGCTACTAGTACACTTTGCATCCTGTTCCTTTACAGTAGTAACATTTGTGTGGACTTTTTTCTAAGACTGCTTAGCAGCTCTGAAGAAATTAGGACCCTACTTGAGCCCCTAATTACTCTTAAAAAATGAAAGTTTCCATGTTTACTTTAACAGAACCAATGTTCTACAACATGAAGCTCTGTGCTTGCAAATATCCCAGATCATAACTCTCATATACACTAACAGGACATGGAACAATAAGAGACACCATCTACCTACAGAAAGGAACTAGGAAAAATGCACAAACTTATGTTCCGCAATATATAAGAAAATGTATGATCCCTGAAAGGTTATACATCTTGGAAATTTTACACCAATTTCATAAAGTCTACATATTGGAATATTAATACCAAAGAGGTTCATGCTTTAGGCATTATTTTAAATGGATTTGTTGTACTAGATATTAAAGTCTAACAGAACCCTTAAAATATTTTTTTCTATTTATATATAAATAAAAGAGAAAGTATTCCAGTTAATTTGAAGAATACAATAGTTTCAAAATGTAAAGAAAACATTAGACAATTGCAGAAACTAATTGAGAGTTGCTTACACCTTTACATGGCAAGGTGGTTGAGGAAAAACTAAACCCACAGCCAAAGTTCCCTTTTGTAGATTTTTGAAGGCAGAAAGTGGCCTTATTTATTTACTCTTGGTAGCAGTGCTTGGTACTTAAATGGTCATTTACATACTTAAGTGTTGACTATTCCATTGTTTCTACCCCCCTCAAAATTCTGATCAATATCAAAGCTATTGTATTTTCATTTATTTAGAAATAATTCACCACCAAATGTTTTATTATAGATTTAGCTTAGGTATTTATTAGTATTTTTATCTACTATTATAAAAGAAACATTATGAACAAGGTTTTTTTAACATTGTACATATGGCCAGTTGAAAAGTAGCACATACCTGCTCAATAAAGTGACCAAAATTCAACATTGTTGGGGAATATACTGTTACTTAAGTATTTGAGAATTTTCTCATTACCTAGGACAATGTTGCTATTCTGTCAAACATTGAAAGACCTTAGTTTTACCAAAAAAAGAGAACAAAGAGACTACCTGTTCATCTCACATGCCTATTAACAGAATAAACTAATTAAGAGAAATGAGAAACTGTCATGATCTCATCTATGCACTTGAAACTTCATTTATATACATAGAAGACAGATTTCAACAGCCAGAATTTTCCACAAAGGTATTTAAGGTAAACATACTTTTTTATTCCTATCAATTTTCGCACTATGCTTATGAAAATCCTTCACTAATGATTGACTGAAAACCATTGTAGCATTCCTCTCTGATCACAGGTCATCACTTGCATGGTAAAGAGAACTCAAGAGATTTCTGGTATTTCAAAATTATTGTTTTAGTTCATTGACAATATTAATATAATCAGCATGACTGAAGAAAAAGAAAACCAACAAACAAATCAGCCCCCCCCACCCAAACACAACAAACACCAATACCCCCACATCAACAATTAAAAAAAAAAAACAAAAAAACAAAAAAAAACCCAAAAAACCCACAATCAAACAAAAAACAAACAACAAACAACCAGAGGTTAAAAATGAGCTACACTGAATTTCTGAATACAGAATATTCTTATTTTATTTTTCCTCTGTAGCAACTTGCTGCTACATGATAAAACAATTAAATTTAAGATAAACTAAAGATGGTTTGCTTTGAAAAAAATAAATCCTAGACACATCACGCAGTTTAACTAGATCGCCTGTGCCTGAGGTGTAAAAAAAAAGGATGGGAAAAAAAATTATGCTAGCTAAATATACCAGAAAGAGTTTAAGCATATACAAAACCATTATTTATTTCACTGGATTTTGCATGTATCACCAAGCTTGTTCTCCTGGACTTCATTTCAAAAGAAGAGTGATATGTTCCATTCCCAGTGTTGAGGTCATTTGGAGTATAAAACACACATGCTTTGAATGTCCTTTCTTTACTATAAGACATTTACTTTAAGGGGCAGACAAAGTGTCAGAAAAAAAAAAATAAAAATCATTTTGGACATGAAGGAAACATTCGCTGTTAAGGTATTCTTAAAGAAAAGCTCCACTGATTCTTAATTTAAGAGATATAAAAAATAAACTTTTTAGTTTGAGAGTGAAGAGATGAATTTATACCAGGTGTAAATTAATAAAAAAGACAAAAGCCACCTACCTTTCGGGAATGGATTTCTTTCACATACAGTGGAAGTAGAAATTCAGATATTCCTTCAAGCCGTATTCCTTTTCTAGTGACTCTCAAATTTCCCATTCCATCCTACAATCAATAATATATATACATATATTCACTTCAGGAAATAACCATATCCAGAACAAGGTAAAAAAAACATAGGGCTAATATCTAAAAGTATTGACTGCTATCCCACTTTCCCCATGTCTCCTCATGATCTTCAACAGGAGCTATATGAGGGGATAAGTAAAGCTTCACCTAGGATTGATGTATTTAACTGCAGCTTGATAGTGGACTGTGTACGTTATTCCTTGGCTTGACTTAATGCAAGGGTGCAAACATACGTAAGCATTCCTTTACTGTAGAGGTGTAGATCTTGAATAAGAACTGGTAAGCAAAACATTTAGTTAATTATCTCTAAAACTATATTTGGTAAAACAATTATTTTTATGAAATATTAGAAAAATATTATATCACTGCTATGTCTTAGATCAACTGTTTTTACTTTTCCCAGCAATTAAAATACATAGCAAAATATCCTATAGGAAGAAAAAGAGTTTTTTATAAGTTGCTCATCACTACTGAGAACGTGTGGCTGGTGAAAATAAGAACTTCAGAATGCTGGGGGTTATTTTTCTTTGTTTTAATTAATCTGAATAGAAATAGGGAAAAGGCCATTGTAAAAGTACAGATAAAAAAAGGAAACCGACTGATTCAATGTTCAATAAAATATGAGCATAGGAAAGTGGCGTAATAAAGCTTCAGCTGTATTATAGAAAAAAAAAAAAAAAACCACAATTAAACTGCTTGATAGTGAAGACAAAGGGTCATTTGGCACAATGATAGAATTTCAAGACCTTTTATCCCTGGATGCTTGTTACTGTATCCCTGAGAGAAGGTAATTCTTCACTGTGCTGCCAGTGGAATTCAACTTGATCCATTTAAGTACAAAATTAGCAAATTCAATTTAATTGCTGATTAACCATTTTTAAGCCATTGCTGACTGTAGTGTAGCAGAACACTGAGAACTTGTATTTCTGCTCTGTTGGCTGAACTGTGAAACAAGTAACTTCCACTTGCTGGGCAGTCATAAAAAGCTGGATAAAAGTGTCCACAGGTGGCATAGCTGAAGCTAGAAGAGTACACCAAATTAAACAACAATATACTTACTGAAAGATAGTGTATCCACTATACCACTACAGCTATTCCCTTTCTAAACCAAAAATTATTCCAATATGGCAGATATTTGATTGACACCACTGCATCCACATCTGATGCAAGACTACAAAAATGTTAATTTTTTAAGACAACAAAAAGAATTACATTTTATACAATGTAATTCAGCTGGTATCATTTCCAAGACACAACAAGGACATAGTGATAGATAGCTTTCCCTGCTATGACAGATTTGCAAAGAACATACTGTTGGAAATCATGTCTTCACATGTCAGTTATATGAGTAGAAGCCTAGATGACTGTGACTACAAAACCAGAAACTACCACAGTCAGAAAATAAATGTAACTCCTTTCCAAAGCAGAGAAAATACAGAAAAATTAAAGATAATACTAAGGCTATCTATATTACAGAATATACTTGTTAAAGAAATATGGCACCAAGGTAGATTTGCAGACTCTGTAATAGCCCATATAATGTTGAACAAAACTTGTAGCTAATTATATAAAGCCAAAAACTGTCTTTTTTTTTTTTTTTTTTCAGCAGAAGTGCTATTTTTTCTCAAATTCCATATTGTACTTTAACCCACACAGCTGCTCTCTCACCCCCTCCTGGTGAAATGGAGGAGAGAATCAGAAGAGTGAAAATGAGAAAATTCATAGGTTGAGGTAAAGACCATTTAACAGTTAAAGCAAAAGCCATGTGCAAAAGCAAAGCAAAGCAGGGAATCCATTCGCTACTTCCCCTCAGCAGGTAGGTGGTTCCTCCCTCTCCAGGAAAGCTGGGCTTCATCATGTGTAACAGCTACATGGGAGACAAATGCCATCCCCCTGGCTTTATATATTGAGCATGATGTCATAGGGTATGGCATAGCCCTTGGTTCAGTTGGGGTGACCTGTCCCAGCTGTGTCCCCTCCCAGCTCCTTGTGCTCCCCCAGCCTACTCACTGGTGGGGCAGTGTGAGGAGCAGAAAAGGGCCTGACTGTGTGTAAGTGCTGGTCAGAAATAAGTAAAACATCCCAGCGTTATCAATACTGTATTCAACACAAATCCAAAACATAGGCCCATAGCACTTAGTATGAAGAAAATTAGCTCTATCCCAGCTAAACCCAGTACTCTATGACAGATGAATTATCAAATACTGCTTCTTAAAGAGGTGATGTTTTGTTTTAAAGTATTTTTCTTAAATCTAGATATGAGATATCTATACAAATAATTTCAAATACAAAACCTCAGGCATTTGTAGACTTTCTCACAGAGTGCAATATGAAACTGTGGTGCCTAATTTTGAAAAGATAAAGAAATTAGAGTTTGCTTTTGAATGTGTAATCTGCATTACTACCCATTAATTCTCAGTTTCACCAATCCTGCTTGTCTATATATGCTATAGTACTAGCATAATAAAATTGTAATAGAAAAGAATAAGCTGACAAAAGAAAACAATCAGGCTGTTACTGAAAGGGAACTGAAGCACAGAAATTAAGCTGTTTTCTAATTTTTGGTACTCAGCATATTTTGTCTGTTTATTTTCAGCAATTAATTTCGGTAACAAGTTTAAACTGCCCACGTTTCAGAAACAAACTAGTGACAGAACCTCCTGCATCCACAAGAGCTTCCCCTTTTCTGACTGACATTTCTAAGCCCTCATTCTTTCGTCCTTCAGCAGTAAGCTACTCAGCTAGCAGAGTCCAACAATTCAAATGCAGACAGACTCTGGACCGACAGAAGCACTCTAGTTTCAGTAATATTACATTATTCAAAATGAGAAGACAGACACTACATTCTGGAGCATCAGCTGCAAATAGTGTTTTAAAATCTAAAACTGAATGAAATAGGGTGACTGTGACTTTAATTGCTTGATAAATGCAATAATCTTCCACAAAGTAACTTCCTGAAGTGTGTAACGACTTATATAAAGTAAGACTGAATGGAAAAATACAGAAAATCAGAGAATCACAGAATGTTAGGGATTGGAAGGGACCTCAACAGATAATCTAGTCCAATCCCCCTGCTAGAGCAGGAACACTTAGATGAGGCTACACAAGAGTGAGACATGTACTACAATGTGCTTAATGACACTCTCTCCATGCAAAGAATCACTGCCCAGTACATTTTCTTCATCAATAATTCCCCATTCAGTTTAAAGAGGGTTTAGAATAAGAAGAGTTTCTTGTGTCATTGAGCTGGAACTGTGATGTTATAGATAAAAATTCAAGGGTTTTCAGAAGTAACATAGCTTGGTCAAAAAGTTATTATGATTGAAGAGATTAATAAGAGCAAATTCCAGTCTTCTTGGCTCATTTAATGCCCTTATGACCATGAAGTTCCTTTTAACTTTGAGGCTCCCCAAGAAAGACTAATATTAATATTCAAGAGTTTAAAACAGAACCACAGAAGAATTCTGTCTTAAAACATACTTGCATCTTCCTGTAGATATGATTTTGATGTAACATTATTAGTATAATTCATTTAGACATTCATTCTGCTAATTTTCCAAATCAACTGCCTAAGTTACTTTATATTTTCCAGGCAATGAATACTCAGATTGTTGTCTTGGTGCAATTTGGTTTTATTCAAGTGCAAAAATACACTTGAATGAACTATTCCAATACTTTCTTACAATATGTAAATGCTAAGTTAATGCACTGAGATGGGCTGGGATGGAGTCAGTTTTCTTCATGGAAGCCAGTGTGGTGCTGTGTTTTGGCTAAAACAGTGCTCATAACAAACTGATGTTTTTGGTCGTTGCTGAACTGTGCTTGCACAGTGTCAAACCTTTGTCTTTTTTCCTCTCTGTCCCCCAGCAAGTAGAATGGGGATGGGCAAGGAGTTAGGAGGAAACATGGCCAAGAAAGCTGATGTGAACTGGCTGAAGGGATATTCCATACCTGGAACATTATGCTCAGCAATAAAAAATGGTGGTAGAGGAAGAAGTGGAGAGGGAGAAGAGGGAGGTTGTCTCTCAAGGTGGCCAATGCTCAGAGACTGACTCAGAATAAGTCTGTTTGTGGTAGGTGATGAGTGATTGTTTTTCCATTGCTTCATTTCCTCTTTATGATTATTTAATATTTATTATTATTCTCAGACTGTTATTACATCTAGAACTTTCCCTTTTTCGCATATAAGAACATAAAGAAACTAACAGTGACCCTGCCTCACTTATTTTGTTTTTTTCCCATCAAGAAAAAACAAACAAACAAAAAAACACTGCTCCATCTTTAAACCCATAAACATACCAGCCTTACATATATTATTAAAAAAATAAGAGAAAAATAATCACTATCAACATTTTATGGTATTTTTTGATCATATTAAATTTCAGTTGTGAACATCAGAAATTCAAACAAGCAACTGTTAAAACAGGAAAACTAAACATTAATTTTATGCTGTTGCTTATCTTATAACTGCAGCAATCTAGGAATAGTTTTATTTAATTTGAACACTACATTAAGGTCAATGAAATCCCAAACTATAATTATTATAAATCTCCAATAAAGAGACTGTAACTGAGTCACAGCATATTAAAAACAAAAAAAAAAAAAAAGAAGAGTTCTAATACTGACATTCAGAATTTTGTCAAGCTTTGACCTGTATATAAGTGGACAGAGATTAATGTCCTCAGATGGTCCTGTAAATAATACATAAAATAGTATATAAAACTGGTATATAAGAATGTCTTGAGTTAATTCATATTGTCTTTAAACAGAAAGAATCATCTTTTTAAAAATTAAGTTACTTCTTGACAATGTGCTGAAAATTCTACAAGGGAGTATTACTTATATAGTAAATTCTGTTTCTGCCAAATGAACTATCGAAGCAGCATATTTGACGATAACTACAAGTAGCAAAGCATATTACAGAGTTATAAATACTTCTCAACAAACCAGGAGGATGACTAATAAGGAAATGGGAAATGTGCTGTGTTCTGCTTTCTTCTCTCTCCTTTTTTTTTTTTTTTTTTTTTCTTAAATTATTTAGACACTAAGGCATTATAAGGAGAAGTAGATAAGGAACTCTATACAAATTGCTGATAAACAAGAAGCATGCAAGAAAAAGGTTAGTAATCTTCATGATAGTCAGCTCTCTGTGCCATACATGACAAGAACCGGGAATTTGCAATACTGCCTTGGAAGACCTTTAAGCTACAGAAAGGGAAGGCTGGAAGTCAGGCTGCAGACTACCTCAATTAGAAATAACACTTCTTCTGGAGGACAGTAACTACATCTTACAACTCAGCCTAGATGAAATAAAACTACTTTGCATGAAACTTGGATCAAAAGAATACATTTAATATTACAAAAGTCTGCAAATCTATGGGTAGCATGCCGTTAGATATGATATTCTACTTGTTTTCTGAGTATATATATTTAAGTCCAGATTCTGGCTTCAAAAGCTAAAGAGGGAAGCAGCTCACAAAACACAGGGCAGGATGGGGTGGAGGGGGGGCATGCTTAAACAGCTTGTTTAAACAAAGTGCCTAAACACAACATCCTATAAATTAATGAACATTCACTGTATATTGCCTTGCAGGCATCACAGCAGAGGCTAAACATGAAAAGGAATCACAGAATGTTAAGGATTGGAAGGGACCTCAAAAGATCATCTGGATGATGTGGTTGCAGTACTATGAAAGAGCACAGATGAAACACCTGTAAGTGTACAAAGATGCTATGCAAAAAGAAGAAAACAGGAGAGCAAGATATCAGAAGAAAGGTGGTTGAAGCCATGAAGTAGTGGTGAATTATACTGAGGAGGGAAAAAATACTGAATTTGATATGATGGCACAAAAAGCAAAGAGCAACAGTGATATGAATGATTAGGAAGATGAAAGCCATTAGTAGGTATGTTGTTGATAAAATGGAGGAGATACACAAAAGTCTGAGAGAAAGATGACAAGGGAAATTATCTGTGTTGTGTCCACACATAAATTTGGATTTCAAAAACAGAGTTGGAGCATAATTTCAACTGGAGAAAAATTGTATCTGGACATGGTTACGGATGTACAATTGAAATAAAAACTGCAGGCAGCTACAGTCGCACATGAACAGAAAATAGGTAGTGGTATCAGCAATGAAAACAAAGAGCATTTTCCTGGATTATCAGGAAAGATAACTGTGAATTTCAGTAACCAAAACCAAAGGTAAAACGATAGAAAGATGTCCAGGAAAACACATTGGAAAGGTAAGTCTGCTTTGATGGAAATATCTGCTTTCATCCATCTGCTGAAAATAATAGCTGAGATGGTATAAATGACAGGTAAAAGTAGATATCAGGGAAAAGCTGGGAAAGAAATTACTATAGTATTGTGCAGCAATGTTTGAAGTGATACAGACTAAGGGAAAAAAATATCTGTGAAAATTCAGAACTGACAATTACATTTTAAGTGGAGAAGCTTTTAAAGACAAAGAGAATTCAAACTGCCATCCAAACTAAATGAAATTAGAAAACCCTGAATACATTCTGTCTTTTAGAATGGTTTTTGAATGTATGGAGCATGGCCTGGCTTCTTCAATTTCAAAAGTAATCCTGACATGAAAATAAAGACTGTATGTACATACATTAATAGAAAATATATACCTATCAAGACCAGACAACAAGATAAAATCCATCTTTCATGCTTAAAAGTTTGATTTTATTTCCTGGTCTGCATAGTTATATTATTTTTCATTCATACACAGAAGTGTCCTTCAATATCAACTGAAAAATGCAGAATTCTATGTGATCAGTTCTTATAAGCTATTCCAGATTAAGGTATGATCTTCCTAGACCTCTTATATTTAGTATTACTGTTTTTCTTACAATAAAATATGATTTGCACATTCTTAAACCAAACAATTAATACATTAGGAAAATTATAGAACCTAACTACGCAGTTCTTCTCCCTCCAAATATCTGATATTTCAGGAATTTAAAAAATAAATACAAGATTTTCAGAACCAATGAACACCTGCAATTCCTACAGAAACTGTGTGGTGAAAGGATATAAAGTCTACACCAAATAATATAGAAATGAACAGTCTTATACCTAACATCTCAAACTCTTGGAAATTAAACCAATCATTATCTTTAGTTGGGTGCATGTTCTCTGCTCTACTATTTTATTCAATGTTCTGTTTAAATTCAAGTTCTGTGATTTGATTAATGTGTGGTCAGACTAACAAAAAAATAATTTCTATCCCAATATAGCTTCTTACAATCAATGTTTAACAAGCCAGAAAATGCAGAACACTCCTTAAAACTCCATACTTCATGCAAGTGGAATGGAAGTATAAAACAGAGTCAGGGAGTGGGAAACTTTCTTCTATGCAATCACCAGCAAAATTATTAAGTAGAAGTTAGTGAAGCATTTCTGGTCTCTGTAGAGTCAGTTATAGGACACCAGGAACTAGTAAAGATAGGCGAAGAGAAAACAGGGAGAGATGAGGTGAATCAGGTAAAGACTGTCTATCCTTCATCTGAAGGTAAACACTGAGAAGTGGTAAACGCAGAACTGCTATTCCTTTACTCACCAACTTTCCCGCTTTTCTTTGCGTACATGAAGACAAACTGATTACAGAAGGTAATTGTTTTTTTTAAATTAAATTACAGTTCAGAAAAAATTTTGAAGTGTAATTATGTCAGTATGGGCTGAACATTGCACCTCTTGGCTACAATATGTAATTTATCAACTGCTGAAGAAAAAAAAAATAATAAAAGAAAAATCAAGCAATCCAATTATGTTCACAAATGCAAAAATAACCAAAGGGGGACCAAAGAGCAAAGTGGAAGAAGCCCCCACCATCAACTCCATACTGCTCCTGGAAAAGCGTTATAATGACACATTGCCATACACAGGAAGGGTGAATCTAGCACCACAAAAAGGAATAAAAAGTGGATATTTGTGTATATTGCTTTTAATTCTATCATCGGGAGAAAGTTGCAATAATTGCATGCATGTTTTGGATGTGGTCTTAGCATCGCTGTAACTGGACTAATAATGTTATTTTGGTAAGACTGCTATTTTCTAAATTAGACTAATAATAAATTATTGGGTGCTGGTGTTTATTTAGTCCATATAAATTACACACGTTATTTAACCTGCTTCCCTGCCTTTGAGGCTTGGTTGTAATTTTGACACAACATCTTGAAGATAATTTAGTCATGCTGGAAATTTAATCACACATTAACCCTGTGAATAAGAATAACTAGGGAATCCACTTTAAAAGTTTTAAAATACATTTTAACAATTTTATGAGGATTTGTTCCTCTCAGGGCTGCTTACAGTAACTAGGCAAAATGACTCAGAAGGTCCTTTTTTACCCTTTCTAAAATAATTTACACTTGTGTATTAAGGCCCATTTATCTTATATTAAGGCACTATTTTCTCATACAGTGACTCTGTATTCTTTACAGAGCAAGGCTTAACTTAAAATAACCTCATGAGCCATGCAACAGAAGTACTGAAGTACCTACAGACAAGCACATCCACTCCCTGGATTGACACATATTCAAAATGTGCTGCTCTTGTAACAAAACAAATATCATTAAGTAGGAGCCATTACACTTCCTTGATCAGACTGAAGCAAAAAGCATTAAAGAAATCAATTATCAAGATACTCTAAAGAACCTATTACTGTCAAAACCAAAAGAGATTATTTCAATGTGAGGAAAAAGGTTGTAGCCAACTTAGTAGTTGCAGAATTTTAATTTTCAAGAAGCATGACTATCTCACATTGCAGTCTTCATAGTATCTAACTTCATACACGTTACTTAATATCACAGTACAAACACTGCAGGTTTTTCAAAACAGCTACCACTCATCTTTCAATAAGCAACACCTTGCTCTATAGATACACTTAATAAAATAAATGAGACTAAGAGCAAAGTAGCCTGCTGCAGAGATACATCTCTTGCTATCATGGCAAGAGAAATGAAAGTGTAAGAAATGCCATGAAGTTGCTGGAAAATAACTCTTCTTTTATCTAACAACCTGCTCAATAGAACACTTATCTCCTAACCAATAACTTCAAGCTACTTTGCTGCAGTCCAAAGGGATTAAAAATCACAACCTCCACTGTTTTGAGGAGTGTTATAACCACAATGACCAAGGGACCTACCCCATTGTCTTTGCGCATAGCTCAGCACGGCAAAAGTCTTCTCAAAGTTATCAGCTATATTGGAAAATGAGAGAAGTTTTTTGAATGGGATAATTTCAAGAGAAATCTTAAAAATTAAATTACTGCATCATTTTGAGGGGTGACAGTGTGTTCTCATATATAACAAACTTCTTATGGTATGGCTAAAATCCTGATCACTGAAGGACAATGAAAGTTATGTATTTGTGAATCAACAGTTCAGTATCTCACTGACTTTTGTAACAGCAATTTAAAAGGCTGATTGGAGAAGGGAATTTTAGAAAGCACACTTCAGTATCACAATTCAGCCCTTTAAAAGCACAGCAGTGTGTTCTCTGTCATCAAATCTTTTCTCAATCTACAGCTGTGAGGATGCAGGGCAGATACAAGGTGGCTACTTGCAGTTGTGTCCACACAAGAACTCTGGAGGGGAATTCTTCAATCCAGGCTCTGTGCTCAAACCAGGAAACACAGACCTACACGTTACTATAAGCAAAACCAGGAATGAAAGAGTCCCTGCAAATATTCTTTAGGAAACTGGTAGAAGACCCACAAACAAAGTTGTGAAACGAAGAAGCCCATATGATCCAAAAGGACATCAATAACACACTAGGAATGAGGACGTCCTGACCAGCCGAAAAGGAATGCAGGAGCACCAGTCATGGAGAATAAACTGGACATCCTCCAGAGAAGCAGCTGATTAGGGAAGCAGCCAGTGGTCCAGACCCCAAGAGCAAATGAAGAACATGTCCCAGTGCTACCGAAAAAGAAGCTATGCACCCTTAACACCAAGAATCGTGAGTCTGACTGATTTAAGACTCACCAGCTATCTGATTATTACTTCATGCATCTCATTTGTATAATAATTACAGTAATAATATAACAATCTAGAGAGATCAGGAAATGGAAGAATTCATATTCATGTAGGACATCTTGTTGAGGAAGAGACGTAAGGGAGCACGGATGAATACACTTGTTCTGAGGTTCAGTCCAAAAGGAAGAAAGAGCTAAGTGACTGCAAAGAATGGTAATAAATTAAAAAAGAGTTCCCTCTCAGGCCAGAAGGATAAAGTAGGTGATGTATTTGTGAAGAGTAAACGAGAGCACAGACCTGAGTGATAACATTGGTAACCGACTAACATCCTTTGTGAATGCAGCAGGAAACAGGCTGAAGAGGAAGCTCCTGAAACTGTTTCATGAAAAGAATAACAAGGGTAGGGGCTGCTTCACTTTTGCTCTAATTAACAGAGAAGAAACAGTGAAGAATGTGAAGATTATTGGTAATGTAGTGGATATTGGATAAAGGATAAAGGACAGAATTCTCAAAAACTAGATTAGAAGGAAAATAACTCAAACTAAAAGCAATGTATTTCAAGATTGTAAGCTTCAGTAAAAGGACTCTTAGAGAGATTTCCTGGGAGACTTGCCTAAGGTGAAAAAAGAATTATAGTGAAATGGTAGTTTCTTAATGAACCAATTTACCCAAAGGAGAAGAAAGGCTTCAGATAGATTCTGAAGAATATTGACTTTTTTGATGCCTTATTCTTTAATTTTTAAATTTCTTCTTTAGTCAGAAGGTCAACATAAATTGCTCTCTGTTTTAATTGGTGCGCCAGTGATAAAGGATTAAGATTCTTTAGGGAAAGGAAGAATGTATTTATGAATACTTGTATAAGTTAGGTATTTTCAAGACACCTGAGGAAAATGAACTTCATCCTGAGGTACTCAAAATCTGCAAGCCATAAATGGTTAGCTAAAATGTGTCTACAACAGTAACACAGCTCAGAGCAGTAGAGCGCAGCAGTACTTTGTTTCTTCACTTACTCCATGTTGGCTTAGACTGTAGGGCAGTTTTTCTGCACATGAAGGGGATTCCTTTTGGATGAAATTAAATCAGAAGTTCTGTTCAGAGTGCATCAGTCTCTAAAAGGAACAAAAAGGTCCCAATCAATGTGTGATCTGCAGCACAAATCAAGTCCCACAGCAAATACCAAGTGCACATGCACAGGCAGAATTACTCTCAAACCACAGAGACCTCCTGTGTTCTGCACTTAAAAAACTAAAGGTCTCAAGGTCAGTAACCAGCTCCAAGTTCTCCTGTTGTTCAAGACAGTTTTTCTTCTTTCAACTTCTGTATCCATTTTCAGTGTTTTTCTGAATTGCCTACCTCATTTTTTTTTCTATTTTTTAAATTAATAACGATTGACCTTTTCCATCTTTCCTTCCCAATCAACTTCTTTGGTCTCATAAAAGATTTAATATATTGCAGTCATAGTGGCAGATCATGGTCAAGCTATGCCCCCTTGCAATCTCTAAGCTCTGCATCTCTTGCAATTCCATCTGTCCATGCTCTGAACTCTGCATATCCTCTCTCATTTACTCTGCCTGTTCCTCATACAAATGAACAACTGAGAGAGTGGAAGCCATTATTTTCATGGTGTCCACTTGATCAGTTTCCCCTGCCACAAGATTTAAGGCACAAGTTCTTCCATTCTGAGCCTCTGTCTGGCCAACACCCAAATTTAGAGTCAGGAAGCAGCAGACAGGATGTGTAACTGAACAAGAATAGAAATAAGACTTGCTTCCCTGAATAAGGTTA
Source organism: Columba livia (assembly GCF_036013475.1). NCBI lineage: Eukaryota > Metazoa > Chordata > Aves > Columbiformes > Columbidae > Columba > Columba livia. The sequence goes on from NC_088605.1 coordinate 30,544,186, forward strand.
TGAGAACACCCAGACGCTCCTATCATCATCACGGATGAAAGGATGCTCTGGCACTTGTTGAAGCAGCATTGAGAAGCTTACACACCTGAAAGCATGAGTTTGTAGGACAGCTTTTTTCTGGCTATCTTTGAGCACCACATGCAGCAGGAATGTTTGGTCTAGGACACCAGATTAATCAAAGTAAATAAATATGCACACCTATAGTCTAGCTTTTTGGTCCATGGTACAAATTGTTTCTTCCTACTGAGCCACCCATATTGTACCACATTAGTTTTTGCTCTGTGGCTTACAATTACACAGCCTATGAGCACAAAGTCTATGAGACCCCATAAAGGATGGATGAGAGCAAACTGTAAAGGTGAAAACCAGAAAGGCAGAATTGGTATTTATCTTTTAAAAGACAAAACAGTAGCAGTAAAGATCAAATTACCTTGAACTCTTTCAAAAATACCACGAGCTCTATACCACAGTAGATAATCAGACAAGCTATTTGTAGGCAGCTGGAAGATGCCCAGGAGATCAATGAGTTGCAAAGCAATGAAAAAGCCAGTAACTGGATAAGAATTAAACACTGGGCAATGCAAATAAGCATTAAATAATAATTTTTTTAAAAAGACCTACTAGGAAGGGCTAAACTTGATGACATTGTTCAGCCTGGTGAAGAAAAATTAAGAAGGCATTCAATAATAAAGTATGAAAACACTTTATTCATGCCCACTGATAATTAAGCAATAAACAGAATAAACTTAAAATGAAGAAACTGATAAATGAGTGGCTATTAGTAGAATATTTTAACTCTAGATACTGGACCAGAAATATTTTGCATGGTTGTACACTATCCATCCACAAAGACTTCAGTACTTGACATACATCTCTCAAGACTGATGTACAGTTTAAGCTAACTTACGTCAGAGGGTGAAACAAGTGGCTTTTGGAATCTCTTCCTGTCATTCTGTTTATAATTATTTTTAGACTTCCATGTACAGATTGTTAAACACAGTATGTGTCTTCACAAAGTGCAGAACTAGATTTTTGCCTTGTCTTTGTTGAGAAAGAACTTTAAATACATTTTGTACAAGGAAAGTCCACTTTATAACTGCAAATATCTAAGCCACACAATTAAAGAAAACTCAAAAGACACAGTAGAATACATTGGACTTGATACTCATTATTTTTTGCAGAACGTATTTTTTCTCCCATGTTTATCATATTTACTCTAATTTACTGAGCATACTTCTAGACAAAGGGAAATAGGAATGTTGTTTTCAAACATCTTACAGAAGTCCAAGTGCAGCATATCTGCATATTTTCCCAGACAGCTTTTAATCAAAATAATAAGATAAAAAATAAAAATAATGAGAGAGAAGGAAGGTTTTAAGGGATGAAGAATGAAATATATCTGAATTTTCAGTAATTGACCTTTTAGTGGTTGTAAACATCATAACTTGGCTTAACATTGCCTTTGAATCCACATAAAATCAGTATATTTAACATATGATCTCAATTTCAACATTTATTGGTGATTTCATTGATCAGCAAAATATATGTTCATTTAGTTTGTTTAAGACCTATGCAAGTGTTTTGCTTTGACTGTTTCAGGATTATGATAAAATTACTGTCTTGATCAGGAGTAAACCCTGACAAAGTTTTACTGCACTGCAAAAATAAAAAGTACCTGTTCCTAGTCTTAATAACTAACATAATCCATACGGGTGGGGGGTTTTGTAGCAGAAATGGTAGAGTAATGGAACAAGCATAATTTCATATTGTGCAGACAGTAAGGCAGTTTTTGAGAATACTACATGAGGTGTTCTGTAGTGCAATTAAATATGCAGTAGATTATTCACATCAACACTTTCATAGATTCATCTATTCATATTCTACATCACTCACAAGAGGAGGGTGACCAGGATCCTTGTTTAGATACAGGATGGAAGATAAAGGAAAGAAGATCCTGAAAACTGGGCCAAAAACAGTAAAGATGTGTTGGGACATGGTCATTCTCCAGGCAGTAGTGACAAGGTTTGACAAATTCAGTTAAGCAGTGCAGTCTCTCTAGAGAATGTGGATCCAGTGTGAATGCCAGTTTTAGCAAGAAAACTGGGTTCCATAATTATAAAAGAAACAAACAAACAAGTACAAAAATATGCCTATAAGCACCGACCCTTAGAGAGAACAAAGTCAGAAAACAGGAGAATTAAAGGAGATTTTATGGACACAAACCACTCTTGCTAGTACAGACAAGACATGCTACAGCATCTGAAGATCCCTCTAGGAAGCCTGGTCCTCCAGGGATAGTGGAGGCATACTTCCCAGGCAGCCTGTTCCAGTGCTTGATGACCCCTTTGGTTAAGAAATTTTTCCTAAAATCCAATCTAAACCTCTCCTGGTGCAACTTGAGGCCATTTCCTCTGGTCCTATCACTTGTTGCTTGGGAAAAGAGACCAATATCCACCTCACTACAACCTCCTTTCAGGTAGCTGTAGGCAGTGATAAGGACTCCACTCAGCTTCCTTCTCTCCAGACTAAAACAACACCAGTTCCCTCAGCTGTTCCTCACAGGACTTGTTCTCTAGACCCTTCACCAGCTCCATTGATCATCTTTGGACACACTCAAGCACTCAATGTGAAGTTTGAACCTCCAACAGCACAGCTTTGAACCATTCCCAGACATCCTACCACTAGAAGAAGAGACAAGCACCTCGGTCTCCACATCCCCTCCTCAGGAAGCTGTAGAGAGCCATGAGGTCAACCCTCAGTCTCCTTTTCTCCAAACTAGAAATGCCTAAAATCCTCAGCTGCTCCTCACAGGACATGCCTTCCAGCTCTTTCACCAGCTTTATTGCCCTCCTCTGGGCACACTCAAGGACCTTCACATCCTCCTTAAATTGTGGGGCCAAGAATTGTACACTACTCAACATGAGGCCACACTAATGCTAAATAGAGAGGGATAATCACCTCCTTTGACCAGATGGTTATACTGTGTTCGAGGCACCCCAGGACATGGGTTGCCCCCTTGGCTGCCAGGGCACACACTGCTGACTCACACTGAGCTTGCTATTGACCAGCACCTCCTGATCCCTTCTGCAGGGCTGCTCTCCAGCCACTCCTCTTCCCATTTATACTTGTGCCCAGCATTATTCCATCCTAGATGCAGATCCCAGCATTTGCACTTGTTACACTTCATCCTATTAATGATTGTCCAGTGTTCCAATCTATCTAGGTCACTCTCATGCTTTGACTTATAAAAAGCTCTTGAGCAGGCAAAAGACTGTATCTAGAAAAATCTCAGCAACACTTTTTTTTAAACAGCCAGAAGAGCAATATTTCTTTAGTTGGCAAGCTGGGTTTCCCACTCAATCTCTCTATAAGCTAACACTACTTGATGTCAGATGGAAATTAATTTCTGGCTGCATAAATTTGAAGTTTCACTGAGTGAATATAAGATCATCCATAAACATTATTGTCTACCTTTCTAGAATCATATGTTCTCAAAACGCATCAGTTGGTAATAGTGTCATTGAATACAGGAATCTTTTCATAGTGGTATGTATTTTTATCAGGAAGTTTCCTTTAATTCTAGTATGACCAATCTATTTGATTATGTTATTTTAACAGAAAACTTCAGTGAAACCCCAGAGAGCACAAATCCAGTTGTGGGTAGTCTATCACTGTATACAGTGAAAAACTGAGATATCCATTGATGTAAAAGCAGGGGGATTGGACTAGATGATCTTTTGAAGTCCCTTCCAACTCTAACATTCTGTGGTTCTGTGAAAAGTATGTGTCAAATGGTGGACACATACTAGAGTGATAAATGTGTTAAGGTTATGCCATAGTCAGACACAATGCAGCTGTCAAATAACATCAAGAATTAAACACAGGAAAGGACACCAAGGTTTCAAAGACATTGTGCATAACATTCGATCTGCCTGGTGTGTACACATATCAGCTAATCTCATATACATCTGAAAACTAGGTCTAGAAAACATGGAAATTTAGAAGTGTGTCTTGGATTACAGAACATGTTTTCATGCACTGTCAGCAGTGATGCATCTATTTCTTCAGTCAATTAAGAAATCAATAGAAACACAGAATCGTCACAGTTGATTGGCAGCTCTGGGCTTTGCCTAGTTTAGCCCAGAGAGGCTCAGAGCCACATCAGCTAGAACACTGTACTCAGGACACTGTCCGGTTAGGCTTTGACTGCCACCAAGGATGGGGACTCCACAACCTCCTTGGGCAACTTTTTCAGTGCCCTATCAACCTCACAGGAAAAAAAATAGTTTCTTAGGTGCACTTTACAGAAGTTTAAAAGCTAAGGTGTTTGCCTTCAACGTTTAAATTAGAAAAACAGTAAGAGAACAGAATATACTGTCAAAGAATCTAACTCAAACCTGGAACATGCAGAACTAATGCAAATTGCATACAAAGTAGAGAAACTCCTAGCGGGAAAACTTGGGTCAGGTGAAGGCACTGAGATTTTTGCAACCAATTTTACTATAGTCAGTATTTCAGCAGATATATGCAATATAAGTTCCAATATACAAGTTTTAATATCCTAATTGTAATTTTACAATAAAGTTGAATAAATTTGACAAAAGATGAAATCCAGTGCTTTGTCTTTTTTTCTCCTAGTGAATATCAACCATATAATGACAACCTGACTAAATTTCAAACTTTTTCAAATTTCATATTGATATACTAGAAGCCCAGAAGTTATCATAGTTCTCACACAGAAATGGAGGCCATAAAGCACCTGAGCTGATTCCTTCAGTAATTCAATTTTGCTTAGTTATCCTTACACTGAGCTTGTCTGAAACTTTGCCTGAAGTTTTTCTCCCAGATAGATATTGACTGCTGATGCAATTATAAGAATAAATAGATAAGTCTTCGTTTGCGTTGGTAATATCTTTCCCTGCATCATGCACTCTTCTAAAAACATCCATGCAAAGACAGTACACAGTATTTCTTAGCTGGTTTGATAAATACTATATGCAGACTTAAACGCATCCTAACCCTACATTCCTAACCCCATCTTTATAAACCCAAAGTTTGAAAACATTCAAAACCATGTTAGTCCTTATCTCCAACATAAATAACTTATGTAACAATAAGCGAAAGAGAAAGAAAAATATACTGTTAAACCCAGATCTCACAATAAAGTATTCTCTCTCCAAGCTCCTAATTTTCAATACCATAAAGAACTTAAAGAACTCACTTATATCAAGAACACAGATTTAGAAATGCAAATCCCATTCATCATTTCCAGAATGTATTTTCTGATTTTCATTGCATTTTTCATTAGCTAGTCTCATAAATATAACTCAGACAGATACAGTCACAGAATGCTGTGTATCCTTCTCTGTAACACAGCACCCAGTCTAGGAAGACAGACTGCATTAGCTGAAATGTCCTAGATTACAGACAAGTTCTCATGTTGTCTAAGAATCCACAGTAGATTTCAAGAAAGTCTGAACTAATGATGCCACTGAACCATACTAGGAGAAAGAAAAATTCAGACTATCAACAACACAAATATTAGCATGTAATAAATAAAATGCTACATTAAAACAAGAAACAAACTACCAGAATCCTGACTGCTCTTTTGTCTTTTAATCTCTAATGTGTACTCTGTTTCTCAAAAAAAATCTGATGTCGTCTTATCTCTACATATTTGGAGATGAAATACATGCATTACCATTCTGAGATTAGAGTCTGTGTTTACATGTGTAGGAAATTAGATCAAAGCAAGCATAATAAAAAATAATGTTAATAGGTATACATTACATGTCAAGCATTTTTTTCTTCTATACTAGTATATCATACAGCTTCCAGATTTAAATAACTAAAAATGTTTGGCAGGTCCATCTGTTTTATTATTTCCCTTGGCACAGGCTAAATTTATCACATATGTCTGAAATAGATTATATGTTGTTTTATTAGATTAATTTAATTGTGTATTGGCATCAGTATATGTCAAAATTAATGGCTTTTTAATGACAGTACATGCTAATTATTAACTAGAAATACTGAGGAGGGGTGAAGGCATGGCTTTAGAAATGATTAATACGACAAGTCTTTTGATATTACTACACAGACACACACACACAAAAAAAAAAAAAAAAAGAATGAGACTAGCTTTGTTTCCCTCTTCCTTCCATCCTGGAAACTGGGAATCCTGGGAATGAAAGGAGAAAAATAAAGTGCAAAAATAATATTTGCTTATATTTTATCAACTCTGTAAGTAGCCTGAATAACCCCATTGTTCTCAAAATAAATTTCACTGAAAATTAGATTAAAACTTTTTTTTTTTTTTAATAAATGTTGAACACACCACTATGATATTATATCTACAAACATAAAACACACACAAAACAATTTTCATCCTGATCCAAGTTTTTTAAACTTGGGACACTTGGCTAAATTTTATCTGCAAAGCAAGACAGAAGCACACTACATTACCCACACACACGCAAATTAAAAACAAACAAACCAAGCAAAACCACAACCCATCACCACCAAATATTAGTTAGAAAAGGATTAAGATGGTAAAAATATTTTCTTACATTATGTTTTAAAATACTGCATAAAAAGTACATTTGCATCAAAAGTTAAAAAAAAATACTTTGAAAATTTATTAAGATAAAATGCTTTAGGGGAAAAAAAAAGGGTATTTTAAAGATACTTCTACCAATGCCTCAAATCCATAATATATATTTTACTTATATACAAACATTCAATACCATGCAATCATAATATTTAGTTTCATAAACTGAAATACAATATTTCTCCATAAACCTATAAAAAATGTGATTTAAATATGGGCTGATACAAAAAAAAAACAAAAAACAAAAAAACAAAAAAAACAAAAAAAAAAAAAAACAAAAAACAAACCAACAAATCATAACTCCTTAGATCCTAAAAACTAGTATAAAACCTGGATTTTGACATGTTATGTCTCCACTCCTCAACATTATTTTCCTCTGCACAATTCTCTGCTGATAGTGCACGCCCCCTCAATCCTGTCATCTCATTCCTGTAACTCTCTCCATTGATCTTAGGAGACCTGTTGTTTGTTACTGCATAGCTGACCTGCCTTTCATTCTTATTTAGGAAGGACCTTGATATAGATTAAATTTACTGTGATTCAGTAACTCTCAATGGATTGACTTTGGCTATATTTGAGGTCTCTTATACATAAGGGTCTTCATAAGGCTTTGGACTCATGCTTCTTAGTGGTTTTGGAGATAAGCAATGGGTAGCGGGTTTTTTTTTGTTGTGAAATAGCCTTTATTTTTACCTATACCAGAAATAAGACCCATATTATGTCCCTTTCAAAAATAATAACTAAAACCCCCTACACATTCCACAGCAGTTGTCTATTAACTCAATCATAACATTTTCTTCTATATTATTGCATGTTTTGAAAATTTTGTTACATGTAGATTATTTTTGATTGATATTTAATAGCAGCTTAAAATATAGAGTATTCTATAACAATTATGTAACTTACAGAGCATTCTATAACAATTAAGATGAATGCTGAGCTATATTCTCACTAGGAAAACACTTCAGTCACTTTGTGCAGATGTTAAGAGCAGAAAGTAATTTCAGTGTGAATAATACTGCTGAGTCATACATGCTTGCAGAAATGGCTCAGTAAATTCAACAGCCTGCGTGTAAAAGGTCCCCACACTCTATGTAATTGGCAAGACACTTCTGTAGGGAAATGCACATGTATGCAGACAATGACAAACATTACTTCAGAAAAGGCTTTTAACACCACCTCCCACCATGCTCTCCTGTGGAACCTGATGAAGTGTGAACTGCAAGAACAAACCATTAGTTGGGTAGAAAAAGGCTGGGCCACTAGATATATTGGGCAGCAGTCAAAGGTTTGCTGTAGAGATGGTAGCCAGTTCCAAGCAGAGCATCCCAGGCATCAGTAAGCTAATCAACAGGATCTTCAGGGAAACTTCCCTCAGGGACAAGGAAACAGAACAGAGTTGGCAGATCTTTAAGGACAGGTGTAAGAAATCAGGTAAGGATGGCAAGAGACCAGTATGGATGACTCAAGAGGAGCTGATCACAGAATCACAGAACGGTTAGGGCTGGAAGGGACCTCTGGAGATCACCTAGTCCAACTCACCTGCTAGAGCAGGTTCACCTAGAGCAGGATGTGTCCAGGCAGTTCTTGAATGTCGCCAGAGCAGGAGACTCCACAACCTATCTGGGCAGCCTGTTCCAGTGCTCTATCACTCTCAAAGCAAAGAAGCTTTTCCTCATATTCAGATGGAACCTTCTATGTTTCAGTCTGTGCCCATTGCCCCTCATCCTATCATTGGGCACCAATGAAAGAAGTCTGGTCCCATCCTCTTGACACCCACCCTTGAGATGTTTATAAACATTGATGATCTTCTCCAGGCTGAACAGACACAGCTCTCTCAGTTTCTCCCCATAAGAAAGGTGCTCTAGGGCCCTAATCATCTCTGTAGCTCTCCTCTGGACCCTATCCAGTAATTCTTTGTCCTTCTTAAACTGGGAAGCCCAAAACTGGATGCAGTACTCCAGATGCAGCCTCACTAGGGCAGAGTAGAGGGGTAGGAGAACCTTCCTTGACCTGCTGGTCACATTCTTCTTAGTGCACCCCAGGATACCATTGGCCTTCTTGTTCACAAGTGCACATTGTTGACTCATGGTCAACCTGTTGTCAGCCAGAACTCCCAAGTCCCTCTCTGCAGTGCTGCTTTTCAGCAGGTCAACCCCAACCTGTACTGGTGCCTGGGGTTATTCTTCCCCAGGTGCAGGACCCCACACTTGCCCTTGTTGAACAAGCAGAGCTTCAGTCCTAAAGGACCTTAGGAGATGCAAGAATAGTGGCAACAAACATCCCACAGTTTACAATGAGAGATGCATAGTTATGCTTTTAGGAAGAAAAACCCTATATACAGGCTGGTAGACAGCTAGCTGAGTACTAACCCTGATGAAAAGAATTTGAGGGTTATAGCAGATACCATGTTCAATACAAGACGACACCAGGTTCTCAGCGAGGCTAAAGCAAATTGTCCATGGTTTAGTAAAAGGAAGGGGGTACACAGGAGACTAACGGAAATTTCTTGCTCCCTCCCCTTGGTCCTGATGAAGCCATATCTGGAATACATGGACAGTTCTCCATCCACCCTTACCCCAGCTTGGGAGTGATGTATAAAACTGAAGTCCTGCACAAGGTTGCTAAGATGGTCAGGATCCCAGAGCACAGGACTTACAAGATGATGTTGAGGGAGCTGGAGTTGTTTAGCCAGGTGAAAAGGTGGCTGAAGGGAGATATAACACAGGTTTTAACTACATAGGGGGCAGTTACAGAGATGTGGAGCCTCAATAATGACAATATAACAAAGATTCATCACCACAAATTGCAGCCTGCAAGCCTCAGGCTGAACATTAGGAAAATCTAGTTTCCTAGGAGAGAAGGACAGTGTGAGAGAATGATGCTGAAAAACACTGCAGAAGCTTCGTCCTTAGAGGTGGTCAGGATACCAGCTGAACCTGCTTGGTACTCATGACACTTCACACAGGGGGCTGGGTTAGAGGACTTCCAGAGGTCCCTTCTACCAATACTCCTGTGAGTCTTTGTAACTAAAAAATTCCATTGGAACTATCTAGTACAGAAGATGTATAAGTTTTTGAAAAGTGTTTCTTCCAATAAGAAAATAATGTAGAAATTGAACAAAAAATTACAAAAAAAATGAACAAAAAGAAAGGAAAGCCTTGCATATAAAAAATTGAGGTTGAAAAAGGAAATTATTTAATTTAGAAATGGCATGTATTACTAAGGTAGAACACAGCAGGAAGATAAAACACAGCTAGAAGTAGAGTAGAAAAAAGTGAGTGCCAAAAATAGCTGTCATATAAAATGAAAGTGAGGGGGAAAGTAAAATTAAACTTGAAACAAACAAACAAGTCTATCTACACAACTAATTTGTACAATTCCATGCCACAATTCAACATTAAATCTCTGTGATTCAAAGTAGAAGCCTATCACTAAGTAACAGAAATTTTTGGGGAAAGGGGGGGAGAAAAACCATTCAGTAACAGACTTTTTGAAATACTTCCTGAGACCAGTACTGACCACTGACAGTATGTAGGTCAAGGCAGTTCACTGGTGTACTCAGAGGAGGCTTTGAACACTGGAAAGGCTCACACATGCAAAGACACATTTGAAGCAGTTTCTACCTTTTAAAATGCTGACAGCTCTGAAGTACCTATGTGACAAGACCCTGGATCTTTCATTTTTTTCCATGATAATAAATCACATGACAATACAATTTATTCTACTATGCCTTTTGAAGTCCGGCTGTTAGAGTTACGCACTCTTAGGTCCATAACAATATATTATTACTGCCAAGTACTATTTATAATTTCAGATGTTAAGTTCTTAGTGGTATTAATTATTTATAGGGCAAAGCCAACTCAACTACTAAAATGTAAAATAAGGGTACAAAGTCTCCTTTGATGTATATCCTTTGAAATTTAAAAGTGTCATAAATCTTCCAGTTTGGTATCATTCCCATTCAAACTCATCGAATTACATTAACTTATCAGAAATGCTTTGTGCTGTTTGGTTTAAGTAAGCCACCTATTCACCAGGTAATTCTATGTGCTTTGCATCAAGATTAGATATTTGCAATTTACAGAGATAATTTCCTATGACCAACATTATAATCCTAACTTGGAGTTCATTTTTCAACAAATAGGAATAGCCACCAACTGTGGTGGAAGCTTTTGCGGTCAACAGCACATCATGCTTGCAAGCATAATCAAGACAAAATAAAAAAAAAAGTATTTTCCATCAAGATGACAAGGCATCAAAATTATTTTCATAGATATAGGAAGGACATTGCTTTAATTAAAAATGATTGGTTTCATAAGCTATTTGACATTCCAAACCATGGTAGATAGAGACTGTAAAAAATGAAAATCAGCCTGGCTGGTACATTAGGCCAGGGGTCAGGTTAAAGTTTAAATAATTCTAGAGGATGTTCTCCTCTTTAAATAAGCCAAAGTATAATCAGGAAAAAAATTTTATCTTGTAATTAACATTTAGCTTTAGCCACAATTATAATATAGAATATCCTATTTTTAAAACAAGAAATCCTAGGGTAAAAAAGGATCTCATTTATATTCAAAAACTATCAAAATAATTCCATTATCATCTTATATTTTTATACCTTAGATATTATTACATTATATTTTATTAAGTATACATTAGCATAATTTTTTTAAGTTATCTTCTAAATGCCCTTTTATTTCCTGGTTAGAAATAACCAGAGACTCAAAAATATGCAAACATGTGCTGAATCAGGGGTAAAAAAAATGCATCCAAGCATCCTACAAAATCTAATGGTAGCACTGCACAATGTAACCCAGCACGTTTCATGGCAAAGAGGAAACAAATCAGGAAATAAATTAATCATGAACTATCATTATAGGAAATAATGTTCTTTCAGAGATTTAATTGGAAGCAGAAAGAGTAGTGCAGGGCTCCAATCATACACTCATTTCACTGTGATGGCTTTACATTCCCCTTATATAACATGTCTGATTCTTCAGTATTAGGTGTTTTAAGGAGTCATGTTATGCAAAACAGATGCTTAAATTATGTCACTTAACAGATGACAACAATGTGTGGAGTTTGTAGCTATGATTTCAGCTGTAGAGTGGCATCAGCATCTGGGATTTGGAGAAATTTACTCCTTTCTACCTGAAGGCAGGAGATAGTTTTCCCAGACTCACACTACAGCATTTTTTTTTTTTTCTTTTTAAGCGATTATGAGAAAATTGAGTCAATAAAAACCAATTACAGATAATAAAGATTTTCACAATAAAGGATTTCAACACAGTATTGAGAGCTCTGGGAATTCAAATTGCCAATATCTCAACTGAAAACTAAAACTTCCAGGGATGGCATAGGCAGTATATCTTCAGAAGTATAGTTAGGCTTTTTCCTTGTCAAAAGATTTCACACCAGCCTTGCATAAAGACCTCTAATGACATTCACTTTCTCGATGAGAAAGCTATCTCTGAGCCTTCAATAAGTGAGACCCTACATCTAAAGAACGAATAAGTGCCCCCCCTTAGTATGAGGAATAAATTGAGTTCCTTAAGTATTAAATTTTAAAACTAATTTTCAAATCACCACAGATGTACACAGTTGTGCCTTAAAGTTCTTTTCAGCTTATTGTTCATCTTGGGGAGGAAAAATACAAGAAATATCCCAGTATTCCCCTTAAGGCATTAACCCTAAATTAAACTCAGTCAGTTATTTATGTCTGTGTTAGGGGTAAGGTTGTTTTTTTTATTTGTTTGGTTTTTATTTTGGCCTTTAGGAGGGTTGGGGTGTTTGGGGTTTGAATTGGATTTTTTTGTTTGTTTTTAAGTATGTTTCACAACAGCACCAAATCTCTTGACTTGCTACATCAAGTTATCCATTAAGATTTTTAACTTTCTTAAAAGCTTTTCTTCAAGATAACATTCCTCAACCTGGTGCACAGTCAATGATTTTTGTCCCTAGCCAAATAACTTTCATTTAAGTTGTGTGGGGGTTTTGTTTGTTTTAACATGGCATTGATATGAATGTCTGACTTGTGCATTGTTATAATGTATGGTTAGCAATTTGTCATCCTCAGTAATTTTCACACATCCAATGTTTATATTATGCCTTATGCAGCTATTAACTTTCAATAATAATCTCTGGCATCAACTCCATCTCACTGATAAAAATATTTATTTTGAAATCACCTGAGAGATTACAACATCCATTTATGCTCCAAGACTAAAAAGCCAGTTTATGAACATGTAAATACATCTCTTACTATTTCATTTTATATTGATTAAGAAAGGGTAATATAAAATCATGTCAAAAGCCTTAAAATGCATTGATCACCATTACTGCTTTATGAAACAGTATGTAATTTAATCGATAAGGGCTGTAAAACAGATGCACATGCAGGTAAAGTTTTGCCTTAGATTCTAATTCCTATGGAGGCACAAGATTCTTAGAACCTCTGGTCAGAAGGGAGGTTAAGTCTGCAGATGCAGAAAAAATGCAACATAAAGCTTTAAAGAGTATTCTTTTACAGAAATGTAAGTGTCCAAGCATGTTAAGTTAGAGCCCAACATTTACATAGTCTGTTATTAATGCTACGTGCCAGGCCAGAGAATTACTGCAGTAATACCTTTGTAAAGTCTCTTTAAGGCTTTCCTTACAGCACCAGACCTGCCATGGATGTGGAGGAGAAGAACTCATCCCCGAGTGCAAGGATGTTTAGGGTGACTCTCTCATAACTCCCACGTAAAATCAAAATAAACATCTCTGTCTGTTCTGAAGCTACTTTGAGAGATTAACACAATATTTCCAGTTTTGTTCTGTCTTCTCAAAAGGACAAAAAAAATGCTGAATAATATTTGCTAAAATTTTCATTACAGAAAAAAAAAAAAAAATCAAGATATAAAAACTATTTTTAACTACAAATTTTACAATGTTCTTCCAGTGTTTTGAGAAATTTACACACTGTAAAACACCAGATGAATTATTATATCACTGTAACTTGCCTGGAGCACGGAAAATTTGAACACTGATCACTTACAGCAGTTTCCAGTGTTGTTTTGTTAGTTTGTTTTTAAATTGTTAACTGCCTCTGTCAATTCATAACAAAACAAAGCAAAAACTCCAAACAGTGTGATATACATACATACATATACACACACATAAATTAGTATCTATAAAAAGTTGGATGGAAATCAGGTGTTCCCACCTAATGGAAATACGACATTTTGGAATGATGCCTTCTATTAAAAAAAAAAAAACAAAAAACAAAACCTTTTAAAGGTTCCTCCCAATATTTTTGGCACTTTTTTATAATAATAAGTGTTAGTTTTACTTCCTCATACCAAGGACTAAAGAGAAAGATTACATCACTCTCAAATAGCTGATATTTCTGCAGGTGAAATGCTTATCAGTAACCTGTGATATGAGATACCCTGGAGGTTAGAATCCTGTTATGACATCTCACAGTCCAGTAGATAAAAATAATATGACAGCTAAGCAAAAGATGTAATCTCTGCGCAGTCCAGTGATCTCCAATACTTCCACCTGAATAGTCTGTACAGTTTGTTACAGGTACAGAAAAGGGCTGAACACAAGGACTCCTCTGCTCACATTATCAGACTATGGCACATACAGTGCAGTAAACTCAAAATGAACAGGAGATCCCACCCTTCCCTTGAAGGGGCAGAGAGGTGAGAGTTGTAGAAATTGCTTGGATTCTATTTTCTAGCAATCCTCAGAAAATGTGTATGTTAGAAGCAGACTAATGTGACCAGAGTAATTTGTTCCAAAGTGGCCAAAGCGGCCAGGAAGAACATGGTCACTAGCAAGCATTGCGGGCTAGATGTACTATTCTGATCAATTTTTAATATGTTATAAAGTCAAAAAGCTTTGATCTGAAAAATTAAAACAAATGCAAACACAACCCAAAAGCTAGAAACATTTCTGAATGATAACACCAAAATTGACACATTCAGTTGTGGGTGCAACAGGCTTTTGTTTAAAAATACAGATTTATCAAAACAAAGTAAAAAAAAAAACAAAACAAAACTCCAAAATTTCTGAAACTGCTCTGAAAAATCCAACCCAGAACAATGGGTTTAACATTGTAATATTCTCATAAGAAATTTCAAAAACTGCTGTACTGAGTCAGACCCAAGGTCTGTCTGGTAACACATCCTGTCCTGCCAGCTAATAATAACAAAATAGGACCAGTACAGATGATACTTTACCAGCTCTAAAGACTCTGAGGTGAGACTTTGTTCACTCTGTTAACAATCTCGGGTGGATATATCTTCTATTAGTTGGTCTAGGCTTTCTTTAATCTATTTATACTTTTGCCCAGCTGCAATCTTCACAATTTATTTCTTCTTCCATGTTTAAGAGCCATTCTACACACAAGGAAGCTGTTCCATGCTATGATCCAATACCTCATTCTTAAGAAGCAACAAGAAGAGCTTCACAGCATATTTGCAGTTGTAACTGAATACAGACAGATGGAGTAGAATAATAACATTCTCCAGGTTTTCAGTACCTTCTTGATAAATTTCAAAACCATAGTTTCTCTTCTGACTAAGCACTGATCTCAAGTTTTCAGAAGTTCCAGATAGTATACTTGAAGAATACTATCTTCACTAAAATGACAGTGACCGGAAAACAAAAGACCTTCCATTGTAGAATAAAACGTGTTTGTTTTCATCCTTAAAAAGAATAACGTCACTCAGAAAACTGAACTAATATCTGGACTATTACCTTATGAGTTATTGTTAATTTCCAGTCGGTTAGACAATGCAAAACTTAAGGACAATCAAATAAGCTTTTGGATCTTTTCTATCTCTTTCATATATTAAAGAAACCTTTAAAGCTCTGGAGGACTTACACACCTTCCATGTCTTTCCACACACACAGAGAGCTTGGGAATTTTTTCCTTTATCTGATGTTGAGGAATTCAGCAAGGTAACTTGTCCCTCACACAATGAAGGAGCACATATAGGTTTGAGGCTTTACGGGGACCTATCTAATATCCACTGATCTGTAAATAAACATTCTCACCCCATGAATACTGTGCTTAGTTTTAAAATATAAGAGGTCATGACATTGGGGACACATCATAAAAACAGAACAAAGTTGAATTATTTGAGGAATTAAAATAAATTTCACCTCAGTACTCATGCTTATAATTACAATCCAAAATCATCCTATTCTATTTAAATTTTTCATTAAATAAATTATTAAATATAACTAAAAACTATGTTTTCCTTAGCAGGGGAAAGATATTTGCACAATACAGTTAAATTGTTTTTGCAAACAGTGGCAAAAAATGATACACCTGTTTAATAAAACACTTCAAAGGGAAAATATTTTCCATTCATGAGTTCACCTGATAATCTTCAGAAATACATTAGTCACTACGATACTGAAAGAGCTGGGAAAATAATCTCAATTATTTTTCATAATTAAACTTTATAAAATTACATTTTGCAGCCATTCCAAAATTAGGGAGTGAATTACCCAGGACACCAAGAGGATGAGAAATTAAAAAAAAGATACCAAGAAGCAAACACACATCAGTACTGAACTCTTTCTTTTCAAAGTAGCCATATTTTATGCTACATTAAGTCCAATAAAGCTTGAAGACAACTAAATTAAAACCTACTGCAGTCATTAAAGAAAGCATGGTATATTTTCTTTCAACTTTCTATATCTAAATGAAAGATGATTATGGAATATACCTTGTTACAAGGGTGTGTGTACACTTTCAGAACAAAAGAAATAACGTTGAAATTATTTCTATAAAAAAGTAGGTCCCTATTAGTTTTTATGGATCATCTGCAACACCTGTTTCAGCTCAAACCAATCCAGTATTACCCAACAAACAGAGGCCTCGAGGACAGGCAGAGTCACAGTTCAGTGTAAGCTTTGCTAACACAATCCTTCAAGGCCTGGGAAAATCAGGCTCTCACAGAAAATATAGAAGTTGAAGCATCAGAAGAGTTATTGGAAGAATTTTGCTTTGCATGCAGGCAGGTTTTCATCCCTAGTCTCACATGATTTTGATGTTGGAAATCCATTTTAATTATTAGTTTACTATATATTGGTTACATTTCAAACAGTTTTGCCCTACAGATTCTTATTTTCTGCAACAGTTATAAAATTTCTGCTATATTTGTGTAACTCCTTTGTTGGGACATTAAGTTATAGCTCCCTCTGTTTAACACGCTTCCAAGTGAGCACCAGCTCCTGGGTTGGCAAGATTAGTGAAAGCCTGAAAAATATTGCCATAGAACAAGCAACTTCACACATATTTAACTGAGAACTTACCATCTGCTTTCTATTTGAAATAAAGTGCAACTCTGACAGGTGGTCGTATACTATCGAGTGATGGTAACACTTAATAGGTTACCTCTTCTTTCTCATTATTTAAAAATTGAATTATGTTGCTTCATCGATTTATTTTTAGTTCTAGGTTGCAACAGGTAGAGGAAATAATCTCAAAAAAACAACTGACTACCACCTAATATCCTTGAACTCCTGGATGTCACAAGTAGAGACAAGTCTGTCAGATATGGTAACTGCTACCTTTGCCATATCTTGGTTTCTTTCTCATCCTCCAACACAACACTAGAAAACACAATGGGATCTTTGACCAAATGACAGTAACTATTTTCAAATTACATTCAAAGAAAACAGTTAAAAAAATAACTCCTAAATAGGAGAATAATTAGGCCAACCACTAGAGTGGTTAGGACAGCAGAGAGTGAAACAGCAGACAGCAGTACGTTCTGAGCTACAGGAGATACTGTTCTATTTAACGATCCTTGAGTGAATTTTCTTCAATTAATTTCTTGTAGTGTGGTGGTGGTGTTTGGTTTTGGGTTTGGGTTGTTAGTTTGTTGGGGGTTTGTGAGTGTGTGTTTTGTTTTTCTTCCCCGAAATCTGTATCTCATGTGCCTTACTTATAATAAAATAAAACACAAAATAAGAAGCCTCAAACAACCCCCAACCACCTAACCAAAAAGCCACACTAGATATCTGTCTACATCGTCAGCTAAAACACACCACACTCCATGTTGAAGTTTATACAACTCATAGGCAGCTATTGGCTTGGGAATCACTAAATCCATCCTCACCAGAATTTTATAACTTAGAAAAACATTCCCAGGGCTGTGTTCTCTATTGCACTGTGACCACTAACACATCTAAGGATTAGACTAATCCTTGTCTTGCCTCATCAGTTATTATTTTACAGTAAGGAGATTAAATCATGCAAAAGTCTTTAAAAATAAGATAGATTTTCAAAATCTAGCATCCCACTTGTGACTTTATGAAAATACTTTATTTCAAACACAAAGTAGACAGTATAGTTTCATCATGCCTGTGGATTATGAACACACTGATTCATTTTTTGCTCTGCAGAGTAACCACGTCTTCTGTGTAGACCTAAAAGTGTGGACCTCTGTCCTCTGAAAGGAGCACTGCAGTTAAACTACACATTCCACATAAACTGTCATTGTATTAGTTTTTGCTGTTCTTTCTGAAATTATGTTTATTTCCCAAGTAAATATTTAGTATTTGCAATTTTAGAAATAAATTAATATGTATGTCTTGAAATACCTATAAAAATACTTTGAGTAACAGTTTCAGTATTCTAAAAGAAGAAGAATATATGTCTATGCATGGACTTTTAAAAACAGGTTATTTGCATAAATTCTTCAAAATTAATTTTACTTTTTCCACAGCTACAGTAATCTACTACATTTGATTTATTACTTGTGTTACAACAGTGTCTAACAGTTTACCTGGTAAAAATCCAACTGTACTTTGTTGTACACAGAGAAAGTAAAAACAACTGCTATCTAAAACATAAAGCTTGTAATGTAATAAATCACAAGCATTGAATAATGAATGTAACTGCAAGAAACAAGTAACGGAAAAATACAGAAGCATTAGTAGAAAGTTGAATTTACATACACAGAAGAATTATTCATACTTAGATGTATTAAGTACATTAATTTACATATTCAAATAAATCTAATTACTAAACATTCTTTAGCAACAATCCCTGAAATTTCTATGCTATTTGGTATAGTTGTTTTCCACGCCCTGTAGCAGAAAGCAGGTGCTACCACAGGGAAGTAGATGAGACAGATGCTGAATTTGCAGTCCTTCTTCTACCCCTTCTTGCAGCCAATGGAACTGTTATTTCTTTTTGGGAGAAAGTCTACACACAATTTGCTTGCTCTGCATAAGCATACGTAGGTCTATAAAATTCACACTTAATACAGCAAGGAGATGTGCACAAGAGAGGAAGGAAGAGTAGAACACAACAGAATTATTCCCACAATTACAATTCAGAGCTAACACAGCCTCTCTTCGGGAAGGGTTCTCTCTTAACTATTTCCATCCACTGCAAGTCTCTCTTGTTTTAAGTGGTTAATTTATTTTTAACCTCTACATATTTGTCCTCACAGAAGTGCACTATCTTCTAAGATGATCAGTTATAGTTTACACAGATTACTGTAGGCTAGAGTTCCGGTCAGCCATATGTCTGTACCTCCACCCTGGGAAGGGATCATGATTAACTTTAAATAATTTACTAAACCTTTTCCTATTCCATCCACCTTCTTTAATATTAATCACCTCAAACACATCATCTCACACATCCAAACTCCCCAGAGAAGTACAGTCCTTTGAAACATTACTTTGACTTTTTCTCAGTGTCTCAGACACTTAATAATTAGCAAAGTCTCTACCAAGATTGATCTCCTAGAGTCTAATTAAATACTCAGTGTGAACATTTCCTGATTACATTCAATTGCATTATGCAAAACTAACACCAAGCCCATACACCTATTCTTCACTTGAGCAATTTGTACCAGCAGTCCTCTTTGTTTCATCCCAGCTTCACTTTCCAGACTTTATAATAAAAAGATTACCATTTTTCATAATTCTGATACTTAAAATATTCAAATGCAATCCTTTTGCAGAATAAAAAAACAAATAAGGGAGAAAAATGGCTGCACATGAGAACACCTCCTCCTTCAAAATCAATGAGCCTTAGGAGGATCACTAGCAGACTTCTCTCTCATTCAGAGGGTCACCACACCAGTACCCCTCAGCTACTTGCAAAGCAGAGACTAGTGTATATACTGGTATTCCACATAGCTGAATTCATATAAAGAAAACAAATAAAAACAAAACAACAGCACAACCCACCCATTTTTCTCTCCCTTCACAACAATGCTATCCATAGTGACCATAAAGCCATGAAAATACCGCTAAATCCAGAATTCAAGAATTTAACTTTCCTCTTCTTTTTTTTTTTTTTTCTCTAAAAACCTACTAAAATCAGATTTCTTCAGAAAGAATGAACAATTCAAATTCAGAGATACTGTCCCAGTGAACTTTTCACAACAATATCCACATTGAACCTGCAGATATGAAGCTTTGAAAAATGAAAGAGAAAAAAATGACCTGACAGTTCTACGTCGACGGTTGGGCTCTATGTAAAGGTCTTTTCCAACCAAAATGATTCTACGATACTAAAATCAAGATGAAAAATAAAGGCTAGAAAGCTCTTGATTGCATTATTTTTTCATTTTAGTGCTCAAGTTCAAGGAAATTTTACAAAAACCAAACTAAGGTTAAAAAATAAAAGTCATACATTATATATACAGTAAAAATATACCACTATAATTGATATTAAAATGTTCATTTAGACCTGAAACTTCAAAATAGCCAGTTTGAAATTTTTATTCTGGAAATATTCCCTGGTATTCTCACTCCTAAATAAGATTGCTTTTCTGTCATTCAGCTGCACAGGAAAAAAAAAAAAAAAAAAAAAAATCATTATTTCAATTAAGAATGTCTACTTACAAATTAATTCAAAAAGCAAAACAAAACCAAAATAACCCAACAGAAATATGAATTCTGAAATCCTCTCAAGAAAAATTCTCCTCCCCCAGAAACAAAGAAAAGGTATCCGGACACTGCAGTATTTCTACTTTTAGATATAGTCTATACAAGAGTAAACCCTGGTTGCTCAGATGACCTACCACGATGAAATTAACCTATATTTTATTCTGTGAGAGAAAAGCTTGTAATTGTTTTTTTTGTCCATGAAAAGCAGCAGAAGTAATCTGGTCTGCAGTTATTTATCACAGCTTATACAGGAAAGCTGCAGAAGTATTGGGAAAAGGACACAGGTAGCTTTTTTTGTTAGAGTTAATTTTAAACAAATTAGATGATGGCAATACGTACTGTTTTAATGCAATGGAATTAATTTGTGTAGATGTTTCTCTTCTGATGATTTCTGCATAGTATCTAGAAATCTGTACAGTGACAAGATGATCTTTCACACTTTGTAAACAATTTATCAAGTTCTGAATGTTAAAAAACCCAAACAACAAAACAAAACAAGAACACCAAAACCCCAAACAACAGCACCACACAACAACAACAAAAAACCTCAACAGAAACCCACAAAGCAAGCAAAAAAACACCACCAAAGTCTTGTTGCTCTTACGTCATCTATGCTTTAACCACAGTTCCACCACAGTAACGCCAGCAGGGCTGTATAATATAATGGAGAGTTTAGGAGCGGGATACATTTGACATCTTGTTCAAAAGAAACACTCTAGTATAAACGTTCTATCAGCCAGAAAATAAGTTCAGAGAATAACTAAATAGCAGCTAAATTAATTACTGCTGTAAATGCCTATCAAACATATTCGCTGGATATCTTCTAATACAATAGAAAGTTAATTTGAAAGGTGTTTTCAATTTGGAAAACAGAAAAGTTTCATAACAATGTTTTCTGTCTTTAAATGCAATGATAATTTTGCAAAACAATTATAATATCGCAAACACAATAAAAATACTTGATTAGAAGTCATATGTAATGGTAACTTAACACTCAAAGCTCAACCATTACATAAAGTAAAAAGCAAAAAAACAAAGTCATCACAAGATTTATGACACATTGAAACTAGCCATGTCTACAATGCTGATGGTTTCTGGTTTTAATACTATCTGAAGCAGTTTCATTCTTCTTAACTTGAAATTGATCTTGCTTTTCTCTTTTCTTTTGTACCAGGTGAAATAGCCTTGGCTCATATATGAAAGTTAGAAGTAGTAGTCTTATTGTTGTATTTATTACAGTAAAGCCAGTAGGTTTTAAATAATCCACATGCACTATTCATTTGAAAGATCAAAGAAAAGGCATCTAGATTTAAACAGGAGAGCAGGAGGAAGCAGGCAAATAAAGGTGAGAAATTCAGCACACCTAGTGTCTGACATGGTCAACCACACAGTTTCAGATGGAAGACTGCTACTTTGAGAAAAACTGACAGCTTCGCAAAAGCATTCCCAACCTGCAAGGGGAGGTCTGAAGCGGGCATGAGTGATGCATTTTCATGGAAAGCTTCTTCTGACTGTAACCACTTCTACTGTAGGAAGAATTCATTTAGTATTAGACACCTCATACTCGTTACCTTATTCCTAGGAAACTATTGTTTTTCAGTCTTACTGTAAGCACCTAGTACATACTACTAGATGACCAGAATCTCTTGTACTTACACAGGATTGACAGGCAAAGAAAGAAACAAAGAAAAGACTTCCCCCTACAGAACTAAACCTCATCTATAGTACTGTTTTAATAGAGAGCTGTGATTAAGGTTTTTCTAAAGCTTAATCAACATATGTTAGCAAATTAAGATTTACTTTTGGCAATGCAGTTCAAGAAGAAATAAAAATATCTGGGCAAACCATACACCTGTTAAAAATAAGATTCTCTCTAACCAGAAAGATTCAGTATGCTTTAGTTAACGCAGCTCAGAGTCATTATTTGTTATAACACAAGAAACAGAGAGAGCAAAGAACAGGTCTGCTTGACCATACAGAAGTTATACAAAAAGTCTTACAAACAAATTCTAAAAGCGACACCACATTCCACTCTTTCTAAAAGCTTTTTTTAAACACATATTGTTTGGAAAGTCTAACAGGTTCAGGAGTTTGATAGGCACAGAATAGCACAAACATAACAGCAAACAATTCTGAATGAATGGTCATTGCATATCTGCCTGTGATTACAAAATCTGCACTTTAAAAAAAAAGTCCATTAAAAAAAAGTCTTAATATCAAGATGGTGAATTTACCTAATTTGAATAACAGTACATACATAGCAGCTTCGTGAAGGTGTTTCCAAGAATGCCTATCAGTGGTTTCTGCACAAAATTTGATGCCTGTGAAGGAGAAACAAAACCTTTCAGCTACATTTATGCTTGCTTAGTTCCCAAGGGCATTTTTAGGCCTCTCTAATTAAGGCAATGCTTTACTAGTGCTCCTGCAGTTGCAGGTAATTTGCAATCACTAACAGCAGGGTTCTGATGAGGATTTACTTTGTTAAAGTAGAAAAAAAACACAACAAAAACCACCCAACACCCCAACCAAAAATGTAAACCTGATTTTGTCTTTTATTTCTCTAAGCCTATTTCCAAAAACAATGGTAATGAATTCCAATTTAGTTTAGATTCTACTAGGGCAGTTGTTCTATGAGTCAGTTACATGAAAAATTCAAAGAACCTAGCTATCAAAACAGGGATTTCTTATAGCTGCAAAACATTGAATTTAAACAGTAAATGTTAAATTTTAAACAGCAGATTTATGTTGTTTTAGAAATACTGATAATACAGAGATAGGAGGAAAAAAAAAAAAAAGAAAAAATCACAGGAGACAATTCATTTTACTTGAAAATATAAAAACATATTAATTGTTATATATGAGATAATAAATGTTAGATATAATGCAATGTTGCATTGTCCTTGTAAAGATCAAATAACTGTTATATGAAGCGGGGACTGATCACCACCAGCTAGGTTTCCCAGACCTCTCAGAGAAACAGTTCAAAGAACAGAGCTACCAGCAGTAGTTGAGGACTGAAACAAGGACTAATTGAGAGAACATAACTCATACAAGTCAATAGGACCCAATGGGCTGAATCTGAGGGTGCTGAGAAAACAGGCTTTGTATATACTTTATACAAAATATGTACACTATCAGATGGGCACTGTATCCACCTTTAATTACAACCATTACCCTTTAAGCCACTCAGATGAATTAGGCAGATTATTGTATTGCATCAAATAACAGGCCAAGAATTAAATAAATATTTTTTGTAAGCCATTATCTATAAACTGTTTGACAAAAGAACTTCTTACAGCAGCAAGTGAAAAAATAACCTAACTAAACTACTTTGGTTTTAAGTTTTTATTTTTCCATGGATTAAAACACAACCACAAGAAGAACAGGTATGAATTTAGAGCATTTAGTTTACAACTTTTGTAAAGTTTGGAAACACAGCTGATAACAAATTTAATATTTCTTGTTTCATTAGAAGTGAAATTATTGATTTATGAAGATAAATCACTGCATGCTAGGCTTTCACTATTTTGATTACACAAAGCACTTTTTAGATTCAAATATCTGACCACAGGTTTCAAATTGAGAATATTTCACTACTGAGGCATTGTTAGGGCAAGAAATTAAATTACAGTATTACTCATTATATGTATTAGGTCCAACAACATATGTCTTCATAGTGAAATATAATTATTTTAAGATGGGAAACTAGTTTCTGCAAAATATTAATCTCGAAAGTGAAAACTTTGTTCTGAATCTTCATGGTAGAACAGAGAGATAGGGACCTGCCAAGTTCTGTGAGATGAAATATTGGCTTTTTCTTCTTTATATGAAATTCGAAGTGTAAAGGTCAACAGAAACTCAATAAGAAACACATTGATAAATTGAAGAGAAAGTTTAGAAAAGTGTAAATGCAGTAAAAACTTATACTCTAATTTGGAAGCTCTTCAGAGTTACAGAGAGGAATCAAAGTGGTACAATCTGAATGAGAACACCCATTATGTGTAAAAAAATAAAAAAATATAACAATGTTGTTCAGTTTAGAAAGTCCAGTATCTAGGAAGTACATATGAAAGCAAGGTACAATACAGACAAAATACATGTACTTTCTTGATATATATAACACAGGAAGTTAGACTAAATGACCGCAGTAGATCTTTAACCAGCTGCGTGATGAATTAATTCCCCTCCCCCCCCCCTTTTTTTTTAATTACACTACTGCTTAGACAAGCTAATCATGTTAAACTGATGATGATAGCTGCTGCACAGAGCATTATTTTTGATGTTTGCAAATTAACACAGCAGTAAAGACAAAAATTACAATAAGGTAGCAGTGAAATATCTCTTTACTGACTGGTTAAAGTGATATCTTTGCTGATTGCCACTTTAGGGAGCTGACAAAACCATACCTTTCTAAGCAACAACCCCATCTTTGTGTAGGTTCATTTATGGAAAGAGTGCTATAAAATAGCCAAATTCATATAATATTGTGAATAATTAAGCATCTCTGAAGGATGTACAAAAGGGTCACTGTTGACTGGATCTTGCTGACCAAAATGGAAACTCTGTGGTCAGAACTTACCAATTCTGATCTTCTAAAAACAGAACACAAATAAAACATTGTTAAATAAATACACTGAGAAAAAAAGTGTGATTTCATAGCAAGAAATTGCAAAGAATAGTATTGACAGGGTGCAGTTTTACAAACAAGATCAACATCTGCTCTGTACACAAATAATATATGCATATTAAATAGTTTGCCACTACTTTCTGATGTATATGATGCTAAGCCAATGAATAGCCTACCAACTGGTTAGCTAAAATCAATCCAGAATGCTCACTGCATATCTTACCTTACAGAATAACTGCATGATTCTTTAATCACTTGTTGGGTTTAGAGACTGATCACAGTACACAAAGCAAGTAACATAAGAAAAATATGTTTGTACCATAAAATATAGACTTCTAATTAAAACCAGCAAATCTAGGCAACTCACAAGCAAAGCTTAGATTCCAAAATACATGAACCCCACCCATGTACCTGTTTTCTATTTGGAAAAGCAGCATTTAAAAAAAAATTAACTATGGCTTGAACTAAAATCTTGAACCAAAAGGTCTTTGATAAGTAACTCAGGTGCTACTGGTAAAACTGTGAAATGCAAAGACAGATAAACCATAAAAGGAAAAATGGGCAAAGTCTACATCTACACAAGTAAACAGGGCTAGGGAGTTAGCTCAAGAGCTGAACTCCTGGCACATTTTTCTTGCCCAAGTTTTCCACTTAAGCACACAAGCAGGGTGACAGGAGAGAGCACATCCCCTCCTGCCCCCATTGACCATTGCTGTAGGCAGCATGTGCAAGCCTGAATCAGATTTGCATCCTCTTGTTATTCACCATGCTTCAGCAGTCAGGGAAACTTTACACCTTCAAACACAAAATGTTTTTGTGTTAAATGCTAGGGTATAAAACCGCATGACTTTCACGCTATACAAAAAAAATTATGCGTGGGCTACATTATTTCAGACAACTTAAACTAAAATCTAAAAATAACATCTGTATTTCTGAACAAGAGAAGACCATATGGGATCCAAAGGGGAGACAAGCCAAACATTAGGTAGTATAGATGTAGCTAATCTATGCTACTTGGCCTCTAGGACAGTGGTTGTTCTTTGATCCTCTTTAACTTATCAATAACACATAGTCAGCAATGGCAGAATAATAGTAACACATATTGCTATAAGATGCTGAAATAGTAAGATGTTCAGGCAGAAAAATATGAAGTTTTACCATTTGTATAATTTTAAGACACTAATCTATCACTAACACCTTGAAACAATGGCAAAATTAGCTTAATTCAGTTACTTACAAAGAAGGAGAATATATTTAATTCCTACTCTCCACTTACATCTTAAGCTGAACCTCCTTGATCTGGACACTTGTTCGACTAAAATGATTTCTTTAGCAATGATGCTCGGGCAAAAGGGTCTCTAAGTAACCATCACATTTTTATGATTGTTTCTGCTAAGTCATAGTAACAGGAGTTAAGTTAATATAGTTTTCTGGTGGTATCTGTCATAGAAAACAAACAAACACCAACCAACCAAAAAAACCCACAAAACAAACAAAGCTCAATCAAACAAAACCAACAACACACCACCACAAACAAACAAAACCCTCAAAAACAACCCCCAGAAACCCCAACCATGAAGAATGACCATATGAATATATGACAGCCATTCCTTTTACATTGTTTTCCCAAGACAATCGAAAATGTTCTCTGAAAACATTTATTACAGATGTAAAGAGTATTTCAGAACAACAGCCTCAGTGTAGTTTTAAGAAATGGGTAGATTTACTGTCCCTTAAGTTCAGGGCATCTTGAAAAGGTATCACAGACAATTTAACAAGCATCACCTAAATTTGCAAAATACAAATTCAAAATATTAATGCAATGTACATATGGTATTTTTTTTTCACAAGTGACCCTTTTGCAAGTCACTGAAATTGTACAAAACATGAGATACTCTGATCCTCTAATTGCAAAACAGTATTCTCACCAAAAAAGTGTGGCTGATATTCCTACCAGAAAAGTCTATGCAGTCGGAATCTAGTATGACAGCTTATTGTACTTGAATTTTTATGAAGCCAAATTCGATTTAGGCAATACTAGATGAATCCTATTGTAGTTAACAAAGACAAGTTCTTTGGAAGGGTTTTTTAAGTACCGGTGGTTGTGGCTAGTCATTTTAAATTGAATCAGTAAACATCCAAGAATTTTTAATAGCGGAGCTCTGTTTAGATATGCACGTTTCTACTCTCAAAAAAAAAAAAAAATAAAAAAAGAAGAAAAAAGACTGCAAACATCAATTGAAAAACAAAATCAATAGTAACATGGTACTTATGATAATCTACTCATTATCCAGAAAAATGAAGCACTAAGACCAACCTCATGACTAATTGAGTTGTTGCACTGCTCAGTGCTTTTTGCCAAATCTCCCTTTAAACACAGTTAAACTGGACAATTGGAATGCAAATTGAATGATCAGCTTACAAAAGCTGTACATGGAAGCATTAAGAAAAGCAAATCAACATGAGTGACATGAGAGAAAACTACTTCATTTGTGAAGAAGAGCTTTCCTAAAGAAGGGGCAGAAGGTCAAGGAGCACAGTCATAGACTGCTATTTCTTGCATTCTTCTACACCCTACAGAGTTTGTCTGCTCCCTATTGGTTGTCAAATCCCCTGAGAAAATTAGCATATTTGGATGCAGTTCTGATCTCCTCAGTTTAACCTAAATTCCTTTAGGGTCAGAACAATGATGAGTACCTGCTGCACTAAAGAAACGGGATACGAATAGGATCGGAAATGAAGTAGAAATCTATTGTCTTAGAAGTGATACAAGATGGCCTTGTTTCCTTTGGATGGACAGTTAAAAAGGTTAAAATGAGTATTTTATTTCCATTCTTGATATATCACTTGCTGTTGCTGTTTCTTTTTCTTTCTGTGAAACTGAATTTATATAGAAGAGTTGAAGTCAATTTAAGCGTAGGCTGATGCTGGTTATGGGGCATCTGTTCACCCTTGCTGTTGGCCGAGTGTACCTGGCCTCTTAATTGTGCCAATGTTAGCGCTTCTGTGCTACTCTTAGCTAGCTGTGAGAACTAATCTGGTTGGAGATAAAATATACTTGCTTTGTGACCACTGAGCTACAAGTTTCCAAAAGACTCTGTATACTATGTAGCTTGATAGGTTTTAGCCATTCAATAAAAAAGCATGTACAAACATTAATTGTTGCAATCAAGTAGACACAAACAGGTTGTATGACTAGCTACTGGGGAAAATTATCAAATAGGAAATGACTTTGACTGAATTAATGCTGCCAGTTGGCTTACATGTATCTCAGAATTATTCACAGAGGTTTTGTGGTCCTACTGATAATTTCAGTTCCCTTTGGGGAGCCCTGAGGTTTTAGCTGATGAGGCAAATGAGTAACACAGGACAAAATCTCAAACTGCTCTTCCCAGCTGTGCCTCAGGCTGCCACTGTGAGATTGAGAAGATCAAGGTCTTCTTGTGCCTCATTTAATATATGAAATGAGGTCTATAGGATTTTTGTATTTCCACTATCATCTTTCTTTCCTTAGGAACCAGATAGTGCTTTTGAGAAAGAAGGCTAGCTCCCTGAAGAAAGGTGGGGGCCTTCTCTACACTTCTGTGGTGCAACAAAGCATCCAAAACCACACAGCCTATATTTCATTATACATATTATACCCTAATTCATTCTGCCTTTTTTTTTCCTGCTGAAGGGATAAAAAGTGAGACATTTTCATACAGTATTTTTGTGCTAAACATGTTAACGTTTATTTACAATAAGTATATTCATCTGTATTACACTGAAAAATGCTGAAAGGGCAAAACAGATACAGGCATACAGACACATATTCTTCTCTTAGCACCCCAGTCTTTGTTATCTTCTTTGCAGCCCAAATATGGAAATTCATACAAAAGCTTGAAATGCATACATATCACTTCCTGTCTCTTTATTTAGACTCACATTTTCCAGTCCTAAATTTGACTATTTTATTGTTGCCAATTCGCTGTGTCTGATTAGAATAGCAGGAATTATCCCCTTTATATCAGTACATATGGGAGGTAAGTAAATTTCTGTAAGATTGTGTCCCATTATGAACAGAATAGTGTAACATTATTTATTTTCTATTTTACGGTTTTCGTAGTTTCTAGTAGCAAATTGTGCATTATTCCCTTTTACACGGACGAAACACTGAAGAAGAATCATAGACACATAGAAAGGTTTGGGTCGGAAGGGACCTTTAAAAACCTTCCAGCCCAATCCCCCTGCCATGGTCAGGGACACCTTCCACTAGACCAGGTTGCTCAAAGCCCCATCCAACTTGCCCTTGAACACTTTCAGGGATGGGGCATCCACAGCTTCTCTAGGCAGCCTCATCACCCTCATGGTGAAGAATTTCTTCCCTATATCTAATCTAACTAGCCTCTTTCAGTTTAAAACCATTACCCCTTGTCCTATCCCTACAGGCACTGGTAAAAAGCTTCACTCCATCTTTCTTATATGCCCCCATTAAGTGTCAAAAAACATTAAGAGAACATTTACAAATTTAAGAATTAAATTAAGAAACAATTAAGTTAAGAAAACAATTGGAAAACATTATTAAAACAGCACATAAAGAGGATTGTCTATGTTACATGGTGAGAATGTGTTACTATAAATGTGGTCATTTGGAGAACAATATCTTAAATAACCTTGCCTTCATCATTCAAAAACATGAAGTTGTTACTATATAAAGAGTTTTGTAATGTAAGTGAATATTTTAAGTTACTAGTGGCTATAAAGCACAATCTTGCTTTCTTTTATATAACTGTAATTATATTATTCCAGTATAAATTTATGTAAGCTGTATGTATTAATTTTCAATACATTTGGGAAACTCCTAGTGCTTT
The DNA here is from genome assembly GCF_036013475.1 of Columba livia. Taxonomy (NCBI): domain Eukaryota; kingdom Metazoa; phylum Chordata; class Aves; order Columbiformes; family Columbidae; genus Columba; species Columba livia. The sequence goes on from NC_088605.1 coordinate 30,574,193, forward strand.
GCACTAGAGAATAAAATATAACCTCACAGAAAAAAACCCAAACTTTTTTTAAAAAATAAATATTTGAGCCTGTGCAACACACAGCATAATACCAATATCGGTTTTCCATCATTTTTGACTCTGTCAAACACCAACTAATATATTCTATACTTCTTCCCTACCAAAAAAAAAAAAAAAGTAAATAGTAATGACAGATCTATCTTTCACTCTGATATGAAAAGACAACTAGTTGCAGAGTTTCATCTTATTATCACAGGAAAAGTTGCTTTGTTTTCATGTAAATCAAACTCTTGATACAGAAGGACATATTTGATGAGTGTTCTTCATCCTAAATTCCTGCATCTCGAATTTCACTGCAAAACAGCTGTGCTGTGTATTCCTTACCTAGCTTGATACTAATTTTCTAAACTTCTTGCAGGCCTGCAGAAGCCTTGGAAACAACTCTGGGGGTGAATTTAAATTCATAGTTTTAATTCAGGTGCGAATCTGCCAAAGATTATCTCCAGATAATTATTCCCACTTATGCTGTTTAATTCTCAAAGTGTAAAAATAGCTGAGTCTTTTACTCTGAAACTACTAATGGGCTCTAACCACTAATGGGTATTCAGTCCGTGGGAAATACTATTCATGACAATAAAACCATGCTTCATATTTTATCCCAAAAATTTTAACTTTATGGAGCACATCAAAGTAGCTAACCACTTTTCATTAACAAGAAAATGCATCCTAAAAGGAGGCTTTCTCATGAGCAGTTTGATATCTATGACGGTATTAAACAAGAAAATGAGCCCAGTAGGTTAAGCAGAAATCAACAGGAAAGGCAGCCACATACCCAGATGCTACTGCTGCTGCAGAAAAGCAGATTTTTTTAGTTCACCATCTGGAGTTTACTGCTGCCAAGCATATCTCATGAGTGGTCAATGGCACTGAATCCATTGCTGAGACACATTACCTAAAATGGCAAAGATTTACACAAAGCAACTTCTCTAGTACCCGCAAGAAAGATTAACTGAAATTATTTTATGTGTCAATCCAAACTGGAGAAGTCAGTTAGAAAATACCTTCACATATACAAAAGTGTAGCCTATGCTTTGAAGTTTGGGCTAAGCTTTCCAAAAATGCTATAATAACGCTCAGGTAAGCAAGGGAATATTTTTGTCAGTGTTGTTTTGCATTTTTTTATTTGTTTGTTTGTTTTGTAGATTTTTTTATTGTTATTGTTGTTGGTTTTGTTTTCTTTTCAAGTATACCCTATTTACATTATCAATACACAGCTTTGGTATGTAGTCACATACCGGATGCTAATGTTTTAGACTATAAAGGGAAGTAAACAAAACAACAGAGGCAAATTATATGCCAGTGTCTATATTCTGTTCCCTTTCACTATTTTATTTCTACTTTACATGAGCACTAACCTGTATGAATTGAGTCAATCATCAAAAACAACTAAAATATAACTCATGCAGTCATCAGACTATTCCATCAGTTGTAATTCTACTAAGCTCAATATCATACTAATAAAAATCTTAGATTTATCAAGCATAATCTTTATGAAAATAATTTAAAAGCCACAGTCAGAGAGGTCTGTAAAAGCCTGATTTTTAAGCCTTAAAACATTATCTAAGGAGAGACATTTGCAAACTGTAGGATTCTGCTTCAATCCTTTTTTTTTTTTGTCTTCAACTGAATACTTCTTTAATTGCTGGGACAGGAACACGAGTTGTGATGAGAGTTATACAACTAGAATAGATATCCCTGCTCATAAAGTCCACTCCCTCGACTTTCACTGAGCAGTAACCTCAGTAAGGTCTCTGATTTTATCATCCTTTCACTGCCAGGCACTGGCTTTATAAGAACAGCCAGAAAAGTGTAGCATCATGAATATTCACACACATGCTGCGGTAATATTGACAGAAAGGTAATGCGGAAAATCACATCTACACTACAGTGCAGTTAGCAAGTAGGTAAATAAATAAATAGTGTTCTTGGCAGCAGAAAAGAGTTATTATTTTTCTGCATTGTAAATGACTACGTCCTTGTCATAAGGGGCAGTGTGTGTTTACTTCTTCCATGAGCAGACAGACTTTGATTTACACAGTAATTGATTGCTAGTTTCTATTAAGAACCGAGATTACTTCTCCAATGTAATCTTAGACTGCAATGCCAAGGTAATGGGATGGAAGAGGTACAACCTGTTTGTACAATGCAGTTGGTCCAGGTTCTGCTGGTCTTGGACACTTTCTGGTTGAATCCTTGTGCCCTGTCTGACATTACTCCACTGCACACCCTCATTCCAGTCTGATCACATGACACAGATGCAAATAATCTTGTGAGACTCCAGCCTCAGGTTCCTGTACTATCTCATCACGTATGGCGATTTGTAGTTAAGCCCTCATCAAACAATGAAGTCTTTCAAACATTACAGGTCTGTGCGTTGCTGCGATGTAGCTAATGCATTTAGTTATTTTCTGTATTGGATTTTGATGTGTGAATGCATTTAAATATGTCCACAAAAAATGTTGCAATCCACAATACACACTGAGACAGTGATGTAAAAGAACTACATCTTAATCACCAAAAATTACTTGATTTTTTAAAAAATTTTCTAAATGATAGAACCTTTTAATTCATCACAACATCAACTATCCCCAAAATAGCAATGTTCTCTTTAACTTTTCAGAGATGATTTATTCTTCAGTACAAATTCTGAAAAGGCAGTGCTGATAGTTGGGAAATGTGCCACCAATAGGGTCAAAACACATTTCCCAAGTTTTACATACACATAGCCTGTATCACACATAGTTGATCACATATAGTTTTGCTAGCTTATATAGCAAAGACCACATCCTGGAATTTATACAATATTTTTATATGCCACGTCACAATGTACAGGCTTTATCTACCAGAGCACAGCAAAAGGAGCCTATGTATTAAAACTGTTTGCTAGGTTTCTCAGTTTCCTCTCCTTTTGATACTGCTAGTAGTCTTTTATTTCTACATACATAATTTTGAGCTCTACTCTACTTGAGTATATAATTTTGGCTATATTCATTTCATAGGTAAATTCAAACCCCTTTATTTTCACTGCTGAAAAATATGATCCGAATATAAGGCACAGGGAATTCTGTAATTATTAATTTCATATATTGATATTACTATTTAGTCTCTTCAAATATTTTATGTGATATTTTATGTAACACTGGAATAACTTGTGACATATTACTTCCACAGTGATAATCCATTATTCTGTCTACCAATATTATTTTGCCATTCTAAAGACAATAGTAGTTTTCATTGAAAAGAAATTAATCACATTTTCTTCATTCCAATATTTGAATGTAGTTTCTAACATTTCTTGAAGGCTTGAGATCTGTCCTTAAGCTAAAGCTCTGCAGCTTTGCCCCACCCCCTCAATTTTCTAATATATATATATATCTATATTTATATATATATATATATATATATCTGATCTAAGGTAACTGATGAGTTTTATCCTTTGAAAATGTTTCCCTCTAATTTGCACCATTATTAACATTATCCAGCAAAGAAGTATAAATCTCTGCAAAAAAGGAAGGAAGGAGGAAGGGAGGAAGTAGAGGGAAAGAATGAGAGAGAGAGAGAAAGAGAAAGAGAGAAAGGGAAAGGGAGAAGAGAGAAAGGAAAAGAAAGGAAAGGGAAAAGGAAAGAAAGAGAAAGAGAGAAAGAAAGGAAAATTTTGTCCAAAAATCCCACAAACAACTGTCTTTTTTAGTTTAGATACTTGAAGAAGAGGAAGGTGGGGGGCAGGTTTGAAAAGTTTTTAAAAAATTCCTAGAGACAAAAGAAATTAATCAGCCATACATTAATTAAAAATAACATCAACCATTATTTCTGAGCAAAGCTTTTTATTTCAGATTTTTTTTTTCTGGATTCAGTGTGCATATTTATCATCACTCTACAAACAATTCAGAATGTTATTGATGCTTTGATGTATCATTAGAGGAGTAGGGGTCAGCATCATCAGCAGTGACCCTGGACCATGCTTCAACTGAGAAAAACTTGGTAAAATACCGTTACTGGCATAACCTACTAGAGAACTTATATATTACACAAAATTTCCCATAGTGAATTTAGAAAACATAGCCAAGATTTTCTAAAGCTTTCTCTACTCCCACATTAAATGAAAATATGTATTTCCATACTCTACTATCACAAGATACTTCAAAATAGGCTTAGAATGTTCACATCCACTACCTTTTTTTTTTTTTTTTTTTTTGCAAACATAGCTTACACTGGATTAACCTGCAATGATTTGAACATGCTTCTTTATTTAAGTAACACTAGAGTTTGGGATTGGTATTGCTTTTTGCAAATAAAGCTATGAAGTTAAAGCTCATTAAGCTCCTTGATATAGTTCGTCTGTGGTAGGAAGGATGTAGCTTAGTTTTCTTTCTAATATGATTTCATCAGTCACCAGTATCATTCAGGAAGGAAACAACACAGCATTGTATGAGGGCTATTAGACTAGAACCTGAGCAAATTTTCTGACATTTTCTAGACCTCTTAAAATAAGCACCATTATTAATTTCAAATAATATAAAAATGAGAGGTTTACTTCATCCAAACATATTTCTACCTGGCTGTAGGAAACTTCATTGTATTCCTTCATGAAAAGATCTAATGAATGCTATAGAGGTCATTGCAACACATTTGTACTCTTCAAGTTGGAGAAAAAATGATTTTTTCATAGTTTACGCTGTTTTCTACTGATGTTACTTCTAGCAAGTTTTGGAAAGAAAAAGTAGGAAAGTCCAATTGTAGAAACGAATCCATGCTTTGTGTGACTGAATACTAGTATTCGCCAGAGTTGTGTGAATACCCTACAAGAAGGCATAGAAAGTTTTTTAGTTTTCATGGTTTCACAATTAAAAGCACACTGATGGTGAGGATTTGGAAGAGGAAGAAGTCAGAAAATGAGTCACAGGCTTTACTCTAAGATACTCAGAAACTATGTCTTGCAGAATACCTATTTTTTTCCTGATCTGTCACTGTTAATTCCCATTTAGGTGACAGCTGAGAAATATTCTCTGTGGGAGGCAGGTTTCAACTCAGTAGTGAAATGAAAATATCTAATCTAACCACAGAGCTAAGATATATTATTTGACACACTGCTGCCTTGCAGACTCAGTTATCAGCTGGTTACTGAAAGAGGCAGAAGATGTTGTCTGCATTCTGTTGCAGTAAGCTTAGAAATTTTGGGGCACTTTCTGAAGGGCAATATATGGCCACAGGCAGGCACACATGCTAGATTTGGCTTTCTTCTATTCATAAAATTAACAAACAGCCTGGTAGGAGTAGGGAGGGGGATCCATGCCATGGTGTATAAAAGTGCGTTCACATTTCATTATAGTAACAGAATAGGACTGACCACATCCATTCTTCAGATATATCCTGTCAGGTATAGTTTGAAAGACAATAGATGCATTGGCTGATTCGGGTGCACTTCTGGGATTCCCATACGGAAGAATGTGACACAGGACTTCAGCATAATTCCGTCCCTGTGAAACAGCTTGAAGTGTATGTCATAAGATATAAATTCACCAACACACTGCCAGACTCTTCATGACAATTAAAAGAAAAAAATAAAAAAGGTCTTGCAAACAAAAAAGTAATGGACAGATAATGGTTTGAGGCAACAGTTGGAATATGGTGTTCAGATTTCTCATAGCAGGAATATTAGTAAATCCAGATGCTTCAGAAGCTTTCATATCAAGATGTATAAGAACTTGGCCATGACCATGAGTATATGGGGAAATTTCACTTTCACACGCAGACTGTGTTATTCAGTAATCTATTATGTTTGAGATTTTGCTTCAGCAAGCAGCTGTATGTCAGTAAATCCCGATTTAAGTTATTTTGGGGTACATACTGATATCTGTTGCCTTTGGTATTGAAATGCTTCAGAGACTGCTTTTATGATAGACTTCTGTAGTCATTTCTATTGAGATACTGTGCATCTCTTCATAAAGCCCTTGCTATCTCACAAGAAAGCATGGCACTAGTAAGTTCTATCACTTTTTCAAGATATCATGTGTCAACTTATTCATTCCTTTGCTGAGAGGTGATTACTGAATTTTCCAGATTGGGATTTCCTGAATCAGACAAATTTCTTGATGTTCCTTGAGCCTTTAAATTACAGAACTTTTCTCTAATACCAGTAATCCAGGTATGGAAACAGTCCAGATAGCTTTCCTAAGCTTACATTAATTCCTTCATTAATACCTCAGGCACAAATACAAATTACATCCACATGACTAAATTTCTTCAATTTAATTTTCTTTTAATAAATGGAAGGATGAAAAGAAGTCAAATTAATGTCCAACTGGGAAATGAACAAGAACACAGTTACTTAAATAAACCTTGTAAGATTTGATTGTATTTCTTTTAGTCACACTCTTCCTGTTCCCACAGATGTAGTACACAGTTACACGTGAAGATCCTAGATGGCCAAACTGAGTGATATGAGACAGAAATACTGACGTTAACAAGTGCATTGTCATAACAATGCTGATCAGCAGAATCAAGAACCAATTTAGAGATAAATGTAACAGAATGAACTAGGAATGTTAAGGAAAATCCCTCATACACTGCATACTTTCTTATACTTCTCTACAATTTCCTTCAATAATCACTGTGCAAGATGTGTGAGTTCTTTATTTTTTAAATATATGTTAACATGATCCAGGAAAAATATCCATTAAATAAAATTAATTTAACTTATAATTTATTATATCTTTAAAACTACTGGAGTAAATGCCAAGAATTTTTCTTGAATTAAAAAAAAAAAAATTATAATCAACTTTCTTTCCTATTCTTACTTATTTACATATTTTTTTTAAATTTTAAGTACAGCAAATATGCATGCAAACAATTTCTATAATCACAGCAAGTATAGAAACCACTCAAACATTTATACTGTAAATTACCTATATTTTTAGAAGTAACAGAGCACACAGTTTATAACCATTTATTTTCAGGGGCTGGAGATACAGAAATGGAAACTGGAAAATATGAAACAAAACAAAACCACACCAAACAAACCAACCAACCACCAAAACAAAACTAAACAAACAAACAAAACCAGCACAAAACCAAAACAAACAAACAAACCTCCACCAAACCACAACAGAGAATTAATTAAAGCAAAAGCAAAACAAATAAGATGGTTATAAATAAACATACTAGCTTTATTTACATGTCTGAATTACATCTACTCTTCTGCAAACCAATGGCATTTCAAAGTTATTCACACTGATTAAGAACAAGCATGGAACTGTAAAGTTACCAGAAATAAGAAAACATACTAACATGTGTAACATCTGCTTACTGCTGCTGAATTAAAATGCCAACCCTTTGAAAACACTGTTAATCAGAGCAATATAAAATATATTAATGTTGATATGTGCTGATATAGCAACTTATTAAAGCAGTTAAGACATTGTTCAGGAATAAATAAGGTTTAGATTCTACATTGAACAAACCAAATCTATTTCTAAACTTGGTTATTTGCTCTGCAGTCTTTTTCCATAACTCTATTGGTTGTGTGCAGCAATTTTTCTTTCTAGTCTAAGATACACATGCAAAATCTCAGAAAACACAATTCCTTCATATTGTAAACTTAAAACAAGTCATGAATCCTCTACTTAAAATCCCTCATATCTTGTCATATGCCACATTCTTCTCCCTGCTACTATTACTCTGATATTTTATAGAAAAAAAGAAAGCCACATCGGGATTGGTAGGAATGAACTTTACATTTCCCCTCTAATTTATTTTGATGTTGTTTCAAAAATTAAGTATTTTGAATGTTCAAATATTTTCTGGAAATGGAAGAAAAATTGAAGCTTTGACCACTTCTTTGTATTTAATTAAAATGTGATGACTTTGCATTTAAAAACAACAAAAGACCAACCTTAGCTCTTTCAATCAGTCCTTCCTTTTGTGACAGTTGATGGGTATCTATCATATGAAGACAGGGAGATAGATTACCAGTCTTTTTTTACTTCTGTACTTGCAATAGGAGATGAAATGATTGATCGGTCAAATCTAGAGTTCTCTGCTGTGTTATAGTTGACAATGATATCATTGAGAACTCTAGGAAAACATTTATTTATAAATATGTTAGCCCACTTTATTTTGTCCACTATTTATTTTGTTTTGTTACTAATATCTTACCTGTATCTTTTTCAGGAATAAAATTCAAGATACACATTTTTCAGTGCTTCAGCATTGTTTTAATAGGTATTTAGCAACAGAGTGAAGCATAATCTGACAGCCAAAGGCTCTACAGTATGAAAACACAATTGCCATGCCAGTGGTAGTTTTGTGCAACCTATTCTTTTGGTTGAAACTCCATCCCAAGTCACATTTCATAAAGTCTTAATAGATCTTCTGGCTTTTACACAATAAAGTTCAAAGCAAAGGAATTCTACCTGCAGTGAGGGAACTCCCATAAGAAATTGAAGTGTCAGAAATGTACAGGTCATACAGAATTATTTGAAATTGAATTGGCCATATTTTTTCTCTTTTTCTTGTGTTCCCCTATTTTAATGTCACTGCAAACGTCAAGAATTCAAAAATCGAAATAATAAGTCCATTAAACATCCAAATTCTTCCACAACTACACGAAAGTAAAGCAACTAAACATAACTAAAATCAGGTAATTATTCTGTGAGCTGATTGGTGCCAGAAATGGAAAAAAAAAAAATAAAAAAAAAATCCAAGAAATGAAATCTATAAACTGACAATACAGGTATAGGCATAGGAAACTATCTTTGAGGTTTGTTTTTTTTTTTTTTTTTTCAATCCACACTCTAGCCATTACTTGAAGTAATTTCAAGTTACCTTGAAAGCATGCCCCCTTTAAATATATCAAGCAGGGTTTATTTAGTAAGATTTTTGTTCATTTATTTAGAACACCAAATCTGACTGTAGAGTCTAAAGGAAATGTTAATGACAAATGGAAGAACAGCATTCTGTTAATTCTTCCAGTGTAATCTTATCCTTGCAGTTTATAGACTAGGTTAAACGTATCTTTCTTCCTAGGATTTATATGGTTCTATGGCATCAGTTTTGATGAGAAATACGCTACTAGTGATAAATAATTCCAGCATGCAGCATATTTCCAATTCACGATATTAAAATGACCAAATATGAAAGACACCAAACTAACTTTATTTCCAGCTTTGTATGTAATAAACTACCAGAAAACAGGTTGTGTAAACTTTCTACATGAGAATAAAATTGCATGATCTTCAGGTGCTCTGAATTTTCTCAACTTTGAGAAATTCAAGCCTTAAAATGGCTAAATTGTCAGAATTTACGCAGTTCTTCAAAAACATTTTCACACAAAAAGAAAAAAAATACAAAAATCTTGACGACATCTACATGATAGAGAAAATTAATATTCTAAGAAGGACTTATTCAGAATTTTTAAACCTGTTGAATAACACCAATATTGCCTTGAAATATTATAGAGAATTTCTCCTTAAAGCAAGGCTACAATGTATATTCTCACTTGAGAATACTGAACAGTCATCATTTAAAGAGAATTTCTAAGTAACTAATAGAGTTGCAGAACTTGAATATCTAAACCCATCTAATTTAAGATAAATCTCCTTTGTAATGATATAGCAAACTTTCCTTCTACATCAAACTTTAGTGCAGTGCAAGTATGCGTAGAGATTGAAATATTTATCTTGCTTCCACTCATTTCTATAAAATACCTCAGAACCTAGTTTGTGTCTTAACTTGTAAATGCTGTTATCTTGCTGGATTTGTTCAGTTCAATGACTAATATTGTACAGGTACCAAATATTTTGTCTTTTATGATCCTTCAGGATACTGCAAATTGCTGTTTTCAAGATTTGTTTGGAGGAAAAAAAAAAAAAAAGTTAAGCTAGGGTTATTCATTCAGGACTGAGGATTTTTTCTACTAATTTGTATTCCATCTAAAATCTAAACCAGGTCTTTTCCTGCAACTTGTTTTTACTATTTGTCTTAGGTGGTTGATGTAGTCATTTCATAAGCCACTAATATAGTGGCTTATAAAACTACACACATTAGTTTTTTCATTACTTTAGCAAGTGTGGCTTACCCAGGAGTAATGAGGTGAACTGCATTGGCATTTCAAAGACAGCATCATATTACTGCACTTAAAACAATGTGAGACTGTAGAGGTGATAAAAACCTTGGCCATCTGTTTCATGCTAAAGCAACTTCAACAATATGAACATTTTCTTATTGCTAATAGACTTACTGCACAATCCCTACTTAATTTTTTGATAGGTCATCTGGATGACAATAACCTACAGTACTACAGCTAAATCACTGTTTTATAACTCTGCAATTCCCATTTAACCTGTTTGTACTGATGTCATCTGAGTAACTATCATAAAGCTTTTAAAATAGATTAAATGTTAAGTTGGTTTCTAGTGGTGGATCACAGTCTGTCTTCTAGTCAAGATGACTAGAACTTACTTCACAATTGACTTGGCATTAAATTATCACTGCAGTTTAAACTAATGAGTTTCACTTTTGGGATTAGCAACAGAGAAACCTTTAAGGAAGAGAAAAGGTTATTTGGGCAGGACTTGATAGTTCCAGATACAGGTAGTAAGTGTCCCTTTTCCCTCCCCGGCCCCCTGCCTTGCATTTGCACTACAATTGTGTGCCAGTGTGGCATTTGCCAAGGTAAAGAAGGGACAGGATGGCTTTTACATTATTTATAAGAGTAAGGAAGAATCAAGCCTGGAAATATAATTCATTTCTAGTCTTCACATTATTTTCTTTTTATATACTCTCATGGAATCATGTTTTTCCTTTAAACAATACTAGCTAGAAATGCTGTTTCATTTTCCAGTTCTGTTTGGAAAAGATAGCTATGTACCAGAATTTTACTAATTATATTTAGCATTCTCAGGTCACAGTTTTGTTTGTTTGGGTTTTTTTTGGCTACAATTAAGTTTCAATCTCACTAGCATGTCATTCTATTTATTTACCTTTTTTTGGTCATCGTTGAAACAGTCGATGATATTTTCCCCAATTCACTGACAAAGACTCTGGTCACTTCTCTTTTCCAGAAGGAGCTCTGACCCAAATACTCGGAGACATTTGTGGTCTTGGTGGCTTTGTAAAAGTTACCAAATATGAGGTATTCTTCTTTAAAGTCAGAAAATAATGAACTAATTACTCTGAAAACAGGTGGAAAGACTGTCCCATTACATTAACCTTTTGTGCCACAAAGTATAATAAGAATCATCTTAACATTTTAGTAACCTTTAAAATACTTAAAATAATCCTTAATAACAATTCCTGTTAGAAAATACAGTAAGGACTAAAGTAGTATCAGGTTCACTGCTTTGAAATGCAGTTGTTATCAGAGAAAAGAGGATATATGAGGTACCCTAGGGTGCTAAAACCAATGGAGAAGAAATACGAATCTGGGGGAACACAGCAACTGTGAGGATTTTGAGGGGTGAAAAGAGAAGCCTCAAAAGATGCCTTTTCTCTCCTGCTCAGCAGTTTCAGTTTTTCCCTCCCTTCGTAGTCTGTCTTGTTCCTCTCAGAGTGTTTCTCTCAAATATGGAGGGGAAAGATGGAGGTTACTTATTGCAAGAAGGGCAAGGTCTGGGAGACACAAGGAGACAGATAAGTTATCCTTAAGGCTGACTGGAAGATCTAGGACAAGCTGCTCCTGCTGCCATCAGGTGAAAGAGTTTAACGCAAAGTTGGACCTCCCACAAACACACAGATAAAGACACTCAAGCATCCCTTCCACACCCCAGCAGCAGGGGAGGGAAGGGAAAGGAAAGTAGGGGAAGGAGATTATTTACTCTGATGATAAAGACACAATGCTGATAAACAGGATATATTTCTATTTATAAGAAAACACCATCATAACGTTATTTTTCATAAGGGTAAGATTTATGCTTTGGAGCATTACCAGAGTCTATTCCAAATCTTTCTGTGAACTTCCTTCCTCTCTTTTAGGGATTAATCCATTCTGCTATTTTCTCCCTCTCCCTAAACCATTCTAAATTGTTCTGTCACCACTTACATTCTATTTTTGAGATGTTTCTAATGAACAACACAAGACATGCACAAATGTAGACTAGTCTAAAAACAATCTATGGCAGACACAGCTGCATTCACTGGGAAGGAGAGTGGAAAAGGAGCGTGAGGCAGTGTGGCAGATCTCCCAGTCATGTCACCCTGAGAGCCTGCCTGGCATCAGACAATGCCCTCAGAGCTTTAGTTATCCCTTCTCCCAGTGAATTTACCTCTCTGTTACTACTATCCCATACACTGCATCCTGTAAAGATAATTAATGTTACATAATTAAACTATAAAAGCATACAGTAGTATGCCACTTAAACAACATAAAGTTTATGCTATGAGTTTCTGAAATTTGGCCCATGAAATAGAAACTGATTTCTCTAGCAGTGTTACTTAATGTGCCTTACCTTTTTACTGCATCTCTAGTAACAGAGATTTGCAGCACTATAACACTATCTTGAAACAGGATTGTTATCTGATATAGTATTTTTCAAGTATGTTAATATCTCAGCAAACAATGATCAATTTTTAAACTATGTTAGCAGTTTAATATAAGACACATTTGGCTTCTATCATCAAGCTTTTGTGCTGCATAATCAGTTAACCATAGGTGACTTCTTTTAAAAAAAGAAACACCTTTTCTAATTTTTATTTTATGATGTACCTTATTAAAATACTAGAAATAAACAGTACAGTTAACAATGTATGGAAACAAACCTTTGTCTGGAAGGATAATCATCTGTAAATAAATAGGTACAGAAATAAGGCACAGACAGTTACTCAAATTGATTGCTGAAGGAGTTTTAGCTAGCTAAGGCATTCACACGGACAAACAGTCTTAAGATATACAGTTATCTTGTGTATGCTTTTTTGTATGATCTAGTCATATCTAATGTCCTATATTTTTTAGGCCTAAATTTCTCACTAAGATATTATCAAAATAAGTGACCATGGGCTTCGAGTTCAACTCATAATAAATATGAAGAGTAGTTCAGTTGCATTTACTGTCCTCTTTTCTGACCTTTTTGCCCATAAAACAGCTGTTCTCTCAATTTTGTTTTATGTTTTATGTTCTTTTTGAATCTAAATGTACTCAATTAAATTTAAAGAAAATACTTTTTTTTCATATTTGTAGTGGAAGTCTTTATGAGTGGAGTTGAAAACCATTGTCCTTTACTATTAAAAATTATTGCTGAAATTTTCAGAGTTAGACCATTTTTAGACTTTTAGACTTTTTTAGACTGTAGTTGACTCTTCCTGTTTTGTTGATTCTTCATTTGCCTGAATTTCTTTATATTTTGGATACAATATATTAATGCTTTGACTTCTTATATACTTTCCTAGTAAAAGGACTATATCAAGTGATGTATCAATAGATCTCAAGTTTTATTGTATTTATTGCCTATGAAATAATTGAACCTATATAGGAAAACGTGGCTGTGAATCTGCTGTATTTTTGGTAATTCATTTCTATTCAAGTGCGGATGTTCATGGTCCACTCAGTTATTCTCACCAAACTGAGTTTAAATCTTAATACCAAGGGGCTTCCCTGAGGTTACTTTATTAAAGTAATAATTGCAAAGCAGCACAGAAGCATAAATAATTAACATATTATTTCACTTCTCATTTATTTGTAATCTATTCCTCCAATCCCAGCTCCTGTGGAGGGGAAATTTAAAAGTAACTCATTAAAATGTCAAAAGCTAACAGTAAGCAGAATTTATTCTATTGCAAAGCAAACAGTATTTTCTTTGTTAAAAGATTTAATATTAAATAATACATACTGTTAATCTTATTTGTAGCTGACATTATTTAATATTCCAATTAAAGGACAATGAGGATAAAAAAGTGATTTTTATAAAATCACACCTGATTAACGGAACAGTTTCTATAATCAAGTGACTATTTCTATAGATGGGAGGGAGAGCAGATGATGTAATTTATCTTGAAAGCTTTTGGATGCAGTCTCTCACTGTGTCCTGGTAGCCAAACAAATGATATGTGGAATGGAAGAGTGAACTGTAAAACTGGCAGAAAACTGAGCAAACTATCAGTACCACGTAAATAGTCAGGCAGAAAACTTAAAGAGGAACAACAGAGCAAGACTTACAAGCAACTCCATGTGACTAAATAGCACATTACTTCACGCAGCAGCAAAATCAGCCAATCCCCAATTTTTGTCTAGTAGGCATTACACAGAAAATATAGCATTCTGCTGTCATTCACATTGACAGAATATGTCAGACTCCAGTAATAAACACTGCCTGAACAGACATGAGAGAAGGTTATATACTTGCTTTTTCCTTAGTTCTAGACTGTGCTAATATGCTTTGGGAGTTGGGCAGGGAGACATAATTTGGATAGTACAATAAATAAGTGTTTGAGTGCATATAAAGTAGTAGTGTATACTAAGAGACTTATAAATTCTCATATGCTTGTTGTCATGTGAAGTTTATGACATGTACATGATTTTTAATCTAATTGGTGGAGATTTAATACTTCTGAAAGGAAAATACAAATGAAAATTGTCATTGACAAACAAGAACTTTTTCAAACATACAGGAAAATAAAAATAGTAGTTGGATTTTAATGGGATAAAAGACTCCATTATACCTAGTTGAATTTTACATCCTCCTAAATTTTGATTAATATTCTTGAGTACTTTGTGAATGTTCAGAAAAATTAAACTATGTTGACAAAGGAAGTCCTCAAAGAGCGCACACAGAGGTCAATACACTTGCAAAATTGCAATAGCCTGTAAGTTGCAAAAACAATTCCTACTTTTTAACATCACTCCTTACTTTCATGTTAGGCTTTACATGCAAGCAGAGAGTGTCAAACAGAGTAAAAAAAAATGAGAAATGCTCAAATACACAGCATATAGTCACTGAGCAAATGACATTGAATATTTTTGAATCAACTGCTGGTTAGGTGCAACATACAACTCTAATTACAAATTATTTTCATTCATATAATCTATTAGGTTTTAGGGATTTTAAGTGTACAGTTTCCAATGAATCACAGTAAATGCTCTAGGTGGACATGGCCTGTAAATCTCTCGAAAAACAACGTAAAATGTCTGATATTTTTGCCTCTAAAGAGGTAACCACACAGTATTGTGAGAGAAAAGATTATGCTTCTTCTCTGTAAGACATTATTTTACTGTCTTGCATCACTATTTATGACTGTTTCATTAGGAGTTCATTCTCCAACATTATTAGATAATTGCTGCATAAATTGCACTAGCTAAAAAAACTGTTACAGCAAAATAATTAAAAAAAAGAAACTCTAAAATCTCAAGATATCCTAAGATATATCCTACTTTCTTATATACAGGTATTAAAAAAATGTAGGCCCAGATGCTATCATCCTTTACACAGTTTACTGAAACAAAATTCCCACTGGACTTAATAAAGTAATTTCAACTAAAACATTTAAGTTAACGTCCCTTCCTTTTGATCTTCCAAGTTCAGTTACATTTAGAGTTCAGTTAAAATACTGAATTCTGACCTTCTAAAAGAAAAAATAAATCCATGGAAGATAGTGAAGTAAATTACAAATACCACAGAAAGTCTCAGAATATGTTCCTTCCTTCAGTACAGATTTTTGCAGAGCTTCCAGAAAACACAAAAGCACAGTTCCATAAATCTACATGAAGGTAACACTACAGCACTCAAAGAAATAGATCCTATTACCACCATGTATCAAGAAGTCACTAATCTGTTATTCAAGGTAACACTACAAATGCCTGCGGGATAACTTTTGGTGTATAGAAATAGAATGTTATATTAAAAATGTCAAGTTAATAATTTTCAACTCATGCTATATTATTTAATCACTTTTAGTTTCTGAAGCAATTTCCTGATTGTGTTCTGTCTATCAAGTATTGACTCAAAAATGCGTGTTCCATTGCTTTGCACATTTTTCTATTTCTTACACTACTGAACCTATACAGAGTTTTGAATACAAGGATGTTCTTTTATACAAAGTTATAGATACCACTTTGCAGATTCCGTTTCAAGGTGGTGCTAAATTGAAGGAAGGCCTCTGAAGAGAAACCCATACCCACCCAACTCGCTCCTTTTGCAGACTCACAATTCCTTGCTGTTTGTAGGGAAACAGAACACCCCTAAACTTTTCATAAAGGGTTAAATTCAACTGAATGAGCAGGTCTGGGTTGGTAGAAGGATGCAGACAGAGCAGAAGGCTATGAAGAAACTTCTTCATACCACATGCCATAAAAGAGAAAACTGCTCCTTCTGAAGCAGTTAGTGTCCCAAAACAGTTTTTCAGAGTTGCAAATGAGCAGTTTAATTTCACACAATAGCATTAAAAAAGGAAACTATGGTGTAGTACAGAAAGGGTACTGCTAACAGATAACAAAAAGCTATTTGTTTTTCCCTCAGTGCTTTCTCACCTACCAAGAAGCTGTGGTACAAATAGCCAAGAATTCAACACACCAGAAAGTGCTCTATTTCATTTTTAGAACCCATATTAAGTGACATGAATGTTTAGTCCATACATTAAATGTGTCTGTTTTACAAAGAGCAAAATTCATATATGCTTTTACAAAAACAATATTTGGCAAAACTAAGTTATGCACTACCTATGTGATAACTATTTAACTACTGAAGGTTTTGGTACGATTAGAACAGATATTGTTTCAGAAATTGTTTTAGCTATCCACCACTCAACCATTCTGTATCTCAGTAACAGTTTATATTACTGCTATTTTTCACCATTTGCAATTATCGTCTCACACAAGAGTACTAAACAAGTCTAATAATATATTACTGTTTTTCAAAATATCTCAGAATTCATTGCAAAAGTCCTATCCTACCTAGTTTCAACTGCTATGCAGTTATCTCAAGATTTGTTTCATCTACTACTTCAGTTCTAAAGCAGATAATAAAACCAATATTTTATTAATCTCTTCTCATATCCAGAAGTGAGGTAATTGGAAAGTCAGTGCATTTCATTTTCCCTTATGTGTCTACCATAAAGATATGGCTTCTTTGGCAAGTGTACCTGAGGTCACAATTATGTTGCCAGCAGGTTCCTGGGGCAGACTCTTGTGGGGAATTCATATCAATGAGACCACTTTAACACACCAGAGGGGAGGAAAATGCCTAACAAAATATATGGTGCTAAATTCCGTGCTTCTAAATGTGCACACTGTCCTTATTAACTTTCAAATTATATAACTTAATACGAGTTTGAGGAGATGTGAACTGGTTATTCAGTACTTCCAAAATGATGATTCTGGGTTTTGTAAAACTGACAGAAGGTATGAATAAAAGCTGAGACCAAGGCCTCTCTGTTAAGTATACAATAGCTTATTCTACCCCAAACTTTTAAGACGTATGTCCTCTGAACAAAGGCATAAGTTGCCACCATACAAGCACTGACTGTAATAGTAAGATCTTTTCATGTAGGTGTGACGGCCATGTACAAACTCTTATCTATTCACAGTTCCATACTATTACTTGAATCAAGGGAGCACAAAAAACACCCGTCAAGGTCTGCCAGACTCTACAAAATCAAATGGGAGATAGTGGAAGGGGAACACACGAGAGCCAGGAGACACCCGTAGTAGCAGACAGCCCAGGCAACAGCAGCTGCATCCAGCACTGGCTCACACTGCCTCAACATGTGGTCTCACAACATGAAATCTGCAGCAGCAGCAATTGCTGTTCCAGTTCCTTCTATTTTTCTCTCCAAGCTCTTTACCATGGGGAAAATGGGAGTAGAAAAAAAAAAAACAAAAAACAAACATAACTATATACACACACACATATATACATACACCTATATAAAAATTTATACACATATAAAAATTAAAATATTTATTTTACCTTACAGTTTCTGATTCTGTGCCCCAATGCAAAAAAAAAAAAAAAAAAAACAAAAAAACAAAAAAAAAAACAGAACCCTAAATATTGACATCAAAAGCCTATTGTGCTGAAGGGACAGAAATGTGTATTGGAAGAGAGGAGAGCATATGTGAAAATGGTATTGCTCCTGAAAATTTCCTGTCCTGGCACTGGGGTATAATGCAGAAGCTATGCTATTCACTGTTTTAAAATCAAGAGAACAACAGAGGTTTACAAGTGCCTAAGAGTGTGTGACTCCATCCAGCCTCAGGCTGCAGTCTGATATAAAAGTGCCCTGATATAATAACCTGTGACAGCTGAAAGGGAGTTCTGATACTGCCCACTATCCCAACTGCCAGGGCTCCTCACATGCCATGACAAGTCCAGTGAACTCATTACGCTGGTAAAAGAACATGAGAGAAGAGCTGGAGTGGTCATTTTTGCAGGACTGTGCTCACATATCCAACTGAACACTTGAGGAGTAAATAATTTTGGTCAAGGCAGACTCTTCACCTATATGCCAGCCTAAAAATATTTCATTTTGGATGTATGCCTTCCCAGGGAACAAAGTATTTTAACTTTGCCTGTAGTTCACTATTGTGAAATAAAAAGTGGGTTGGTTTGTTTATTAAGATCTATTTAGAAACTTTTTGCTTGAGTGCATACAGCCATTAGCAGGCCATGAACTGAAAGCCATTTCCACTACCAGAATAGTCTACATATATATAATTCACAAAAGAGCAACTAAAAATGGTAAGCAATTTTACTCGCAGGATATCTGATTTAAAAAAAAAAAAAAAAAAAAAAAAAAACACCACACACAATTTCAAAGCTGAAGATTCACTATGGGGAGCTTTTCTGTGGTTGAAACTAAAACAAATTATTATAATTTCTCACAAAGAAAATTATGACATTTTATTATATGTTCTACTAATGTAATTCCACAAAGTGCATCCCATTAACTGGGATGCATTATTTGTCATTATTCAGGTATCTGCAAAATTTTCAAATAATAAAATTTTCCAATGAAAGACACCTCCTCACAATTACTAGAAAATGCATCATCTATGCTGACTTCTGATTTGAAAATATTTCTTCAGAAACACTGGAATATGTGGTCAAACACATTGAAACTGCTATACTGCCTCCTTTGAACTTTGTCTCCTACATGCTATAATTGCATTTTAGTGTGAGACTGCTGGGGAGTTCTTAAAAACAATTAAAAGTTTATTTGCGTTTCAGTGGGACTCCATAAAAGTTTACAAAGAGCTCAAAATATTTTACTGTATATTACTCACTTATTTACACCCATTTTATCTGTCTAAGCATTAATCATTATTTCAAAATAAGTTTTACACTATATTTCACATCCTTCCCTGCTTGTAATCAATTCAAGTGCACTGACTCAGAGACTACCCAGAAAACAGTTTCCATGGCAGCAGAGATGAGCCCACAACTTGGTGAGGTTTCCGTTTAATATGGTTGTGTAATAGATCTTTATTCCTGCATTCCTTGCTGACACCTTCCAAATGTTCTTCTGGTTTGCTGACAGCCTCAACTTTGCATTCTTTTAGTGTAAACTCATTAATCTTTGGGTTTTCTCCCTTTAAACTTAACTACTGGTAAATAAAGTTGGATAGTCTTGCTCACAAGGAATCAGAAAGAGAATGTCAGTACAATGTGAAAAAAAAAAAAAAACACATAAAACACATTCATTTAACTAAATCACTGTTAATATAAGAAGGCTGTTAATTAAACACTGTTTACGTGCTGGAACATAAGGCTGATTTTTTTCATCTAGTGAAAGTAGTAATGACACAGGGAGACTTCTGCACCTGTGACCAATTTGATGTGAAATCCAATTTGATGTGAAATCCAAAGAAAAAAACATAAATCAGTTCTTATAAAAGTGACACTGCTTTTTACATATCTGGTTGTCCTAGATCTTAGTGTAATTAACCCTCAGAGTACAACTAGTTGTTTGCAGTTCAGCAAGAACCACCCTCAAAGCAACACAGGAAGCCTAAAGTGCTAACTATCCTGCTGTTCATCACCTCCCAGGCACTGTTCACCTCTCTGAGCTGTGCTCCCCTGGAAACCGCATCACTGTCTAGGGTGGGTGGTTTGTTTGGTTTTGGTTTAATGTGGGGTTTTTTTTGTGTGCGGTTTTGTTTTGTTTTGGTTTTTTAGTGAGGTATTTCAGTCACCTAGTTATAAAAAAATTAAATTGTAATGGCTACAAGGGTGGTGATTACAAACTTTGGACAGGAATTTCAAAAGACAGTATTGCTACCAAATCTCTTATCTTGTGTTTACATTCTGATAATTTGGCAGGATCAATGAAGATTTACATTGATCATGTGCAAGTGTAAATCATCTTCTCACCACCTTTCCCCATGACATATGAAAAATATCGGAGGTAACCAGCTGGAAAGCTGAAGGGAGATACAGGAAAAAGTAATATCACTTCTTAGACCAACTGAGATAACTCACACACTGAACTGAACTCACACGGAAACAAAAGCAAATACAAAATGAGTACAACTCCTTTGACTCTAACTTCATTATGTTAATCAGCTAGATAATGTGAGAGAGAAGTATGGTTAGCACCCGTGGAGCGGAAGAGATATTAGCAGGGGAATAAGTCATTAACTTTGGAGGAACAGCAAGAGAGAAAAAGGTAGTTATTACCTATGGAAAATTAAGGGAGATCTGAGAGAGAGGTGTAAGGAAAATTTAATGTGTCATAAACCCAGTATTTCCACTGAGTTCATTCTTGCTGTATCTTTTGGTGCTGCTAGTTTTAGTTCCAACATTTATTTGCTGAAGATACTTTGCAAATTTTTCTTTAGAATTAGAGACCAAACATGAGTTCAGAATGGTACAATGTGAAAATATATTATTCTTATTGAAAAATTTCCTTTGTTCCATTAGGAAAACTAACAAATATTTGGTAAAGCATCTTTAGCCAACTGACATTTAAAGGACAAGGTATGTTATAATCCATATTCTAAAATGAACTGAAGTATGTAAACAGCAAACACTGAGCGATTTGAATTAAGAGCAGAACAGTTTAACATGATTAATGGTATTTTTTTTTTCTCTTAAAACATTTGTATTGCTGAGAACAATTATTCTATAAGAGGACACTCTAGTAAATATTAAAACCACATGAGTAAACCTGATTTTTTTTATTAAGTAGATTACTTGCACTCTTCTAGTGAGTGGGAATTTATTTGATCACAGTGTTAAAGGGCACTATGAGAACAATGTGTCTCAAATCACTTGATTTTTAATGGCCTCAAATGCCAGACATAACTGTTTTGGCAAAAAGTAAGGAAAATAGCCTGTGTAAAATGCTTAATATGCATAAATTTTCCCATTAATAGAAAGGATTTTTTCATCACCATACTCATGTATCCCCATAAAACAGAAAACAAATAAAAAACTCCAAGGTGCTGAGGGTAGGCATTTATCACCATATAAAATGCCCAGGAATATGCAAGACATCATCACTCATACATGAAACAGGACCCTGAAAGATATTTGTCACCTTCAAGAAATAAAAAGCCACCAACAATAACCTAGAATAGTGCTCAACACCCAAGATATAAAAGACCACCAAGGTTAATCAAGAATGGCAAAATGGTACCCAACACCTAAAATGCTCCCCAGGTATATAGTTGTCACCAATACATAGGCCTTACTCATTACTTTTTTTCCTCGTGTTTGCAATAAAGTTCCCATTTTCACACAACTAGGTACCAGAGCAATGCCATGCTAACCTTTACTTCACAAAATAAAGATTTCAATAGAAAGTATACAATACAGTAGCTCAACAGCTAAGGAGAGAAAACAGTTTTACCCTTTCCAGAAAATATTCCATGTACATCCAAAGCAGCAATACTGCATCACACTTTAAAACTAGATTGTCATAAATTAAATCAGCAGGTGTGAAATTAGCCATCTTTGATTAAAAAACTAATTCTAAACAGGAGTTAGACTTCTATGTCTATTACTACCTTGGATTTTGTACATAATACAAAAATTTTTGTTGTCCTATGTGTTTTTATTACCCACTTAGCTTTATCTTTTATATATATCTCTGTGTAAACATGTTTAACAACTAATGTTTGCCACCACATCCAAATTTTCATCTAAATCATGGGGTTAACTGGAATATCACAATATTGACAACAAACACGATTTTGTGGACAACTCTTGCTGTTTCTATGCTGCTTTATATGTATGTCCTGAGTGCCATAGACCATTGCATGAAAAAACTCACCTTTTTAAGGAAAGCCTAGGATCAAAGCAGTTATTCTACAACACTGCAAATGCATCTACCATCACACAGGTTTTTTTACTACATCAGTACTAAGAATACTCTGAAAGGTTTTTTTTATTTAATAATAAATAATGAGACTTTCTATAAAATTGTCCAGCACCAGATCTTAATTACATCGGTTCCTTTTTGCCAATAACTGTTCAGGAAAATTGCTGTATTTGCTTACATTTTTAATTATATCCTTTGTTATCTGAAATGTTGTTATAGATTATGTCTTTATTAGGGGTTTTTTTTAGCTTGTTAGAAAGTTAATAGAATTTTCTATCTAGCTTTTCAGGCAGTTACTATTTCTATGGCATATGAATGGCATCTCCATGTAAAAGCCTATCACTTCAGAAAATAAAAGCAAGCTCTTTTAATCAACTGAAGGTGAACACATCCTGGAGTTTATGGCAAAAAAATCAAACAATAACAGGGTTCATAATATGTTCATAAGTATTAAAATACTTTTGCATTCCATTGATATTAGAAAGCAAACATTCTATCCTAGAATACTGCCATTGAATCCAATCATATTCACAGAATCACAGAATGTTAAGGATTGGAAGGGACCTCGAAAGATCATCTAGTCCAATCCCCCTGTTGGAGCAGGAACACCTAGATGAGGTTACACAGGAATGCTTATATCAAGGAAGGTCCAAAACAAAATATTTCCCGTTAATAGTTTGTCTCCTTTTATGAGTATGGTAGTCTGGGATGACCAATACTACCTTGAAGGTCTCAGTCACAGTTTTAGAAAAACTGAAATGAAACACAGCGTCTTAGGCAATTGTTTCCTCTATCCTTTAAATTGTAAATAAGGAAAGTAGTTTTCTGATCAAAATTTTGATTCTGATTCTTACTGAGACAGATAAAGCCTTAATCTCATAACCTGTAATTTTATAAATGCAGCTGGAATTTGGACTTTAATGATTTGGATTATTTGACTCTTTGAAAACCCAAATTTTCATTTTGATATTGATTGTAATATTGTACCTTATCACAAAAAGTGGCATGGACCTTACAGAAAAAAGCTACAGTTGTATTTATGCGGCAGCTGAAACCTTCAGTGAAACATGAACTTTGGTATTCATATCATATTTATGAATGACTTAAAACACTATCTGGAGAGAGGAGCAGGTGAGAACGAGGAACACTGGAGGATGTTTTACCCACTTAGAGTTGTCTGCCAGTATGCAAATCACACCGCTTTTCAAGGTGTGATTTTCCCTTTTCCTCCGCTATTTTTCCTGACATTTCAGAATCCAAGGAAGTTAAATTTTGTGAAGTGTGAGGTTAAAGCCAGCTTTGGTCTGCCTTCTATCCCACTATGGGTGATGATGTTAAACCTTTGTCATTATTCCCCAACTCCATCTACCGCCTCTTAACACAAGGCTATTATCATCTAGCACTTTAAAATCTCCAAACCTTGAATCTGTAACATGGGAGAACACTGAGAAGCACTACTATACACTTGCTCTGGTCTACATTTTTTCCTACACATGCACTATTTGCTGTTGTCAGAGATAAGATACTGAACCTGGATCTAATATGTGATAAGTATGTCATCAAGTAATTTATCTCAACAATGTTAGTTTTAGTTAAGGCCGTGGAGGAACACAGGTTTTCTGCTGACTATCTTAAATCCCTATCTCATATCAGCAAAAGTGTAGGTGAGAGAGCAGCTAGAGACAAATGTCTCCGCTAACTCCTATTAATAGATTCTAAACCACACTGGGTTCGGTTAAGTAACAATATTTAAATGTTAAAAATCAGCATGTAAACTATTTGGACAGAGATAACATTAATTTAAGTTTTAAGTGAAAATTGGATCGTTAGATGACTCATTATTTTTCTTATGCAACTAAAACAAAATGGTGTTTCGGGTAATAAATGCAATTCTAGCTAACTCTAGCAATTTATTCCTGTGTATCCTTTCCTAAACGGTGCATTACAATCTGTTATGTTGAAATTTATTCTCAATGGTAAGACTAACTTCAATAATATTTTCTACTCTGAAAAATTAAAAGAGGAACAAATTACTACAGATTATACAAAACATCTTAAAAAGCAGCAAAATAATACAAAAACTGGCATTGCAGGTGTTCTCTACTGATCCTTAGATTTTACTTAAAAACACAAACATCAGACACTTGCTGAAAACCAAGGCACACACCTGATTTTAGCCATCAGCCTACATGCTCCACTATTCCTGCTGACTGAAATTTCAGAAATCTTTTGATCACACACAGAATACCAGTGGTCAGCTTGCATGAGCAGCATGAAATCAGATGTGCCACATTGTTCAGCATCTGTTCTTAACTTCGCACCAATGTTTCCCTGGAAAACACAGGGCTGTCAGTATCAATAATTCTATGCTAATCCATCAACTTTTGCCCTTGTTTTCTCTCACCTGTTATTATCCTTCAAGCTTGTTTAGCCATAATAGCTATGCCTGGCTAATAAGCCTCAGGTCAACACCTAGAATCTGTCAACTTAATTCGTATTGAAGATACGATCTTTTGTTCTTTTCCTTCCCTCTTTTCTTCCTCCTCCTTCTTTTTAAATCTCTCTATTTCAAGACTCAGACGATACTCTCCTCCTTTTTGTTCTACCTTATTATCACAGAATCACAGAATGTTAGGGATTGGAAGGGACCTTGAAAGATCATCTAGTCCAATCCCCCTGCCGGAGCAGGAGCACCTAGATGAGGTTACATCAGCCTGAAACACTTCTTACTAAAGATCTTTCTGTCTTGGTACTGTAATTTTTATAGTATTATTATAGAGTTTAGAGACAGATTTATTGTAAGTAATAAATATTTCTAAAATTGTTCAGGCATCTGGCAATTGTATTTATTTTATGTCACCATCACATCATGAAAGATCATAATGGTTAGAGGCCAAATGCATTTCTAAATTAATATAAAATTTATAGCCCTTCATTAACTGAACAAAGTAATAAAGGAAAAACTAATGAATAGCTTTTAGATATTTCAAGCACTTTTAGCATGCTTAAATATTTCAAGATACATTATACTATAAATCATATAAAAATGAATATGCCAGGTACTTCATGCTTCTCTGGCAACACATACATGAGGACATCTATAATAACACTCTGAAAACTCACACCCACATAAGTAACACATTAAAAGTATTGCTAAATGTGTTAGAATTTATCTTAGAGACATTAAAGATAATCATAAGTGACAAGAATTTACTTGTATTTCCTCCAGGACAGACTTCCACAGAAAGCTGAAACAAGTGTCTATTTCCAATGAACAATAAAAGAGTCTACAAAGTATAGTTCTGCATTAAAAAAATGACAGAACCATTTCAAGAACCCATTTTTAGGTGTATTTCAGAGTACCTCACTGTGCTATTAAAAATTGTTATAGTCCTATGTTAGACCATTTGAAATAATAAGGAGTACAATTATGGGTTTTGTCCTGCTTTTAATGTCTTTTTTTATCTTTTTTTCCTTTCTATTTCTTGTTTTTTTCCCTTTTTTTTTTTTTTTATTGACTCTCATTTACTTTCTTTCCTTTCCAAAACTAAAAAATCTTGTTTTCATAATTAGAGTGATTACTATCAGAAAAGCTTTTTTTAGTTACAATGTTTATTTACTTAAAGACAGTGTATGACCAGAAGAAATTATAAAATCTATGAGACAAAATCTATGAAATTCTATCAAGATTTAAATACTTTTTGGAATGCACTAATACTGCTTGTTACCAATATTCAAGTCAAGCACTTAATAATTCAAAAATCAACCCTCTTAATAAAGAAAAATGCTTATTCTACCTCACCAAATGCCATTCTCTTCTTACACAAACAGCATGAAAAAGCAAAGAAATAAGATACATAAGAATTAAATGAACTTCCCCAGATCAAAACATACTCTGTCACTACATTGTAATTGAGCTCTCCTGCATATATCCCTATAATACTGAGAGAAATATACTAGCTGTCAAAAAAAACAGGTACTTTAACTGATCCATTGGGTCGTAAATTTCTTCATCTGTAAAATTCCAGTAATTTATATATTAATGTTAATCTCTTTATCTAGTTTTTAAATATTCATGTGTGTTTTCCAATAGCTTCCATTTTGAAGTAATAAGCCATTAATATCCACAGCCTGGCAACTGCAAAGAGTGCTAAAAATCAACCCCCGATTTTCATAGTCATGATATTCATTCATGTTTCATTATTTACTCAGAAGACCAGAATAATTCTTTGCAGTATATCATACCTGTAGGGCTGTCACCATTTTAATTTTAGTTGTCTAAAAAGTATGTCTTGTTATTCATTTTGAAACACATTGCTGCCTGAAGCTATTACATCTATTAGCTAAGAAACCTCTCTTACATAACACATAAAAAGCATTTTTAAATTTGTTTCAACTTTTCGATCTCATAATTTTCACCACATTACCTTAGTCCTTTCTTCTCCTTTCCATTTCTTCTTCCCTTTCCCATACATGCCTTTTCTGCACACCCTTTTACTTTAATTTTGCAGCATGTAGGAACTCAAATGTATACAACAGATGCTGAAGCTTAGCTATAAGAATAGTTCCACTCATGTACAATTAGTTATTTCTTCAAGTTTCTGACCTCATGCTTGTCACTAGCATATGACTACATTCAATTAACATGCAAATAATATCAGTATATGACCTCCGTGCTGATAACCACATAACAATGGCTCATATTAAAGTGGAGAAAAGGGAAAAATAGTTAATATTATTATGTCATTACCTGAATATTCAAAAAAGTCCTCAGCACTGCTTTCATAAAAACCTAAGAACAGCCATTCTGGGTGAGAAAAAAAGTCAACCTAGTCTCACATCTCATTTCTGACAGCAGTAAACAAAAGACACCTAAACATAAGAATAGATTATGCAGATAAAGGCATTTTTTGGTAAATCTCTTGCCCTTCAGCAATTTTGACTCATTCTTTGATAGTCTTTGGTACACTTTTCTTCTATGTATTTGCCCAGCCAGTTCTTAAACATCTATAAATTTTTAGCATACACACAATGTGGTGAAGTGCTCCACAGATTAACTACAGAGGATGCTGCCAGAGTAATGTTTTTCTTTTCCCCCATTTTCACAACTTCTCTCCAGCCAAATGACAAAGCACCACAGCACGTTCCTTGTGTGGGCCAAATGACTGTCCCATCTCTGTAGCTGATGTTCAACCCGCTTCTCTATTTCATAGACACCTTCTCCTACCTGCCTTATTTCCCTGGACTCCCCCTGGAATTAGTACTTACAATTGTTGCATTGTCACTAAATGAAAAGGAAGCTGCAAGATTTGTGTCACTCTGGCATATCTTTCCTGTACAACTTACTGAACTTCTCTATCCTGGCCAGGCACAGAAATTATGTATTTCCACACTGTAATATTCTACCAGAATCAGTACTTTCAGCATCGTGCTTTGAAGGTTCAGAGCCTGGGTGATTTAGCACATACTTCTCTTAATTGCCTTTTATAACATAGTATTTATTTGTCCTACATCTGTTGTTTTCCAGAGTCCACCCAGCATACTGCCCATATCACACACAAAAAAATACTGTAAGGACCCTAATGCTGAAGAAGGAAATATTTCACATATAAATTACTCTAGCAGGGTGTTTTTGCAAGAGCAATGGGAGAAAGTGTGTAGGATGGTATTTTTAAAACAACATACATATTATTAAGATTGACTTACAACTACTTTTGAAAACCAAGCCATTAACTGTTAACCTGAAACTGAACTTTTTTAGATTGTGTGTATAAGGAAAATACCGAACATTACAGCATACAAAAAAACCCACACTGAAGTGTGAAAAAGTTTCTAGAAATATTCTAATGACTTTCAGCAGAGTACACTAAATGTAGTCAGAGGTTTCAATGTCCAGTAAACTACAAAGCTATCAAACAAGAATTTTTGAAATTTTCTCTGTAATATGGACAGCTTACCTGAGGTAAAATTATTTAGGGATATTTGTACATCATGAGCTTATTAAATGTTGAAGCAATTATTTAAGAATATTTTCAATTCTTCAAACAGTTTGTCCTTTACAAGTTTATTTAATAAAAAATTCTTATCAGATGTTTTGTTGTATTCTTGCTTTACATAAATGGCTTAGGTTTCACCTAAACCGTAGGGTATCTGAAGTCATTTTATTCACACACACCATGAATCCAAAATCCACAAATATTTCCCTTCAGACTACAAAAATTATTTTTTAATTTGTACGGTAATAAAAGCCTTCATCTGCCATTTAATTTTATTTTCTTGAAAGTAATTGCTTTGTTAACTTTCAGTGAGATATAGATTACAGTTGTATTAAATCTTAAACCACAAATGTAATTGTCCTTTGACAGTTAGTCCAAAGCTCAGATAATAATTTGTAATAGGATATTTATTTTTCCTCAGTTTATATTAAGAATTCAAGATCAGAACACTCCTGTTAAAAATCAGAGGTGACTCGAGACTCATTTGTAGAAAGAATAGTCCCCAAAACTTTAATATCTGCCACAGACTCTGTGTTGCCATACTCTGCCCTTTTTTTTTTGCTGTCCAGCAGATGCTGCTTAGGTACCCCAAAAGAGTCTGATTCCTTTTGTGACCATGAGAAAGGGATTTTCCCAGTAGTATCCTGTAGAAAGGTTTTCTTTAGAGAAAATGGAGAGTCTTCAATTTAAAGGGCCTTGGCAATGGTTTAAGCTATATCTAGAAAGAGCTGAACTTTAAATAATTCATAAGAGTTTACTTACTTCATTTGTTTGACTTAAATAGCAAACTTTCTTTCTTACATCATTACTTAAAAAACAAACAACCGAACAACCAGCCTTAGCACATAACATGACTTTTTTTTTTCAAACCAAAGTGTCTTCTGGACAGCATGAGCTAACACAGATTTTTGTCTCCTCTGCTACTTCTCTGTAGCATGTCCAGACCCGGAGAGTTAGCTTAAATGAGTTGTATATTTCTGAAGACAATGATGGAAATGAGAAAGGGCTCCATCTCTATTAAAAATGTCATAAAAGCAAAATTTGAAGATGATCAAGTATATATATATATATAATTTATATTACTTCTCTCTATCTACACATCTGCCTTCATCTAACTTCAGTATTAAAATATGTCTACTGAGCAGAGGAGAGGAGGATGGTAATTTTGATTTTCATTCTATGAAAATAACTATTTTTCTCTTTTTTACTTGTGCCATCACAGTATACAAAAATAAAATGACTGATTAAAAGTTGACATAGTCAGTCAAAATTCCTATATATTAATTCATATTGCATTTATCCTCATTTCAACTAGGTTTTGTCGACAGAAACTTATTATCCTCTTGCACATGCTTGCTTTTATACACCCGAATTTTGAAGGTAATATGAAAAGTAAATTCAGTAACTAGAAAATTTTTTGTGAGATACTATTTTTTGGTATTGCTTTTCTGTTTAGATGGATTTCAACAGGGTCAGAGGAAATGAAGGTCTATAATTAAAAACAATTCTGTGCACCATAAAAATGCACATTCCATTATTAGAGAGGTTAAAATATGTTTGGGTTTTTTTTGTTGTTTTTTCTTTTTTTTTGTAAGATGCAATAAATCGACTCAAAACTCCCAAGATCTTACAGAAGGCTCTGCTCAATTTGTTTTACTTAAATGAATGGCACTGAGTCTCTGAGGGTTGATGCTCAACTGAAAATGTTATTGGCATGATGGGCACTGATATATTAATGAAAGAAAGGGTATACACCATGTGCCTTGCAACAACAAATCATTAGACATGCTCTATTGGGCCATGCTTTTCAAGAAAAGGCAGCTATATTTATACTACAATCAAAAGCTTTAGGATTGTCATGAGTTTTATTCCTTGATTATATCTAGCAATATTGTAAAACATGTCAGACATAAACAAGATATCCCATCAGTGCTGCATCTTCTGGGTAAAGATTTTAAAACCTTTCCTCCTCACCTCCTGCAGGCCACACAAGGACCTTATTAACATTTTTTTATTTAAAAAAAAAAAAAAAAAAAAAAAGTCTTGCTACTGTATTGTTCCTGTTTAAAACATTTGATTTCATCATTTAATCCTGTCTGCGACCAATCACTACATATTCTATCTTCTCTTCCTATTTCTCCTTTATTATAATTTCTAGATGTACAAGGTCTAATTTAGGCTAGACTGACATGAGTACATTCTGCTCTGTACACAGACTACTGATTTCAAAATGGAAGCAGGATTCCAAGCACTGACTATACCCACACAAATCATCCAAATAATGGAAGGGAAAAAAGAAACCATGACACATTTCACCATTCTTACAGAATGACAGACTGTTGGTGCCTGTAAGTAACTAAAGTTTGTCAAAATGGTTTGATATCTTTCTAATTACTGTTAAATAACATTACTGCTTGGGCTGAACTCCAAAATCAACTTGGTCTGCTTTAGTTGCCCTATTTGAGACAAACCTGCTAATGCATTAGCCTTCTTTTCGTTTCATGTAATGACCATCTGTTGATTATTTTCTTGAATACTAATATACAAAATGTTTTTTTCTTCCTCCTCCCTTTAAAAAATGATTGCACATCAACAACTCTGTTCAAACATCTGCTATTCAGGCTGTGCAACTGTGCAAGTGTCAAAATGGGCTTACTGGATAAACCTTTAAGAATTCAAAATTATTTTTGTATAATATTCTCTTGAAAATCTCGCTTTCCACAAACACTAAGGTCGTGCTAGAATACACATGGAAAGGAAACACAGTTAAAAGCCAATCATGGAAATTGAGTTATTCCATTTTCATGAAAGCAAATATTTGAAAAAAAAATTCTGAGATACTTGTTCCAGCCTATTTATACAGTGAATGATTAAGAATAAGCTGTCTTGTAAACATTGTTCACTCAGCTGAAATACGTTATTATTATTTAATAGAAGGTAAATGTCCACAAAATGAAAATAAATATATATATTCATTACCATCTAACCTATCACAAGAATTGAAGCTCTTGTTGCCCTCTTCTGTACTTTCTATAGTCACACTCAGCATTCTTTCCAAATGTTAAAACTCTTACAAGAGGTTGCATAAGTCATGTTTTAATGCACATCAGAATCACTGCAGTGATTCCACACTTTTTATGAAACATGAGGCAAGCTACCCATGACATGCTGCTGGACTGCTGACATGGGATAAAGGTATAAGTAACACACCTGTGTCCCTTAAGCTGATTTTAAATCAGTCCTGACACTTTACAAAACAAGTCTGAAGCAATGAGACAAATGAGCAGGCAGTGACCTTGTACAGGCAAATACTTCTATGCTCTCACTGTATCTCTGTAAAGTAAACATCATCTATAAGCAGTTTTCCCTAAGCATTCAAGTTCTAGATACTACAGTGTAATTTTCCAAAGCCACTACAAGGTCAGGTTGAAATTGCTTGAACTATTGTATAAGTAGATTTTTTTTTTTTCCTACAGTGAATTAAATCACATTTTTACAAGGTTAAGCAGGGTACCAAGTATTTATTCCCTTTTTCTTTTGGGAACCTTACTAGAATTCTGCCATTAAATTTTCATGGCCAAACAAAGAGAAGACTGATAAATGAATTTTATTCAACTTTTTCTTCATCAGAGTTAATTTTTAACAATAAACACCAAAAGGTATCAATATATTTCTCAGGAATAAAATTAACTATCTAAAATCTGCATTCATCCACCAAGAGTCAATAACATAACCTGCACATCAAATCAAGTCACCTCATGTTTGCTAAGAAGTCCTATTAAATAGCACTGTTTTAAATAACACCTTCCTACTTTTTACGGGAAAATGCCTTTATATGAGATACCTACTACTATAAAACAGCTAACCAAATATGTCTAACAGTGGTTTGGCCATTTATGCAAACTGTTGCTACACGTTTATGTAACAAATAGGAGATTGGAAATTTGATTTCAGATTGTCTTTCTACTGTGACATGACAGAATTTTACTTTTCCCTTTTTTGGAAAACAAACAAAAAAGGAAATAACAGAGATTTATAGAAATTAATTAGGATTGTGCACATCTGTTACTATGTACTCAAGTAAACCTACACCATACTTGCACCAACAAATTGATTTTTTTTTTCTGTAAGTACTAGGAAAGGAGGTATACAATACAGGAGATACATATCAAAATGAGATAAAAAGTGATTTAGAAGAATGGTATTGGAAATAGTTAAAATGAGTTCTTCTACTCAGGGCAGCAGCTATCTCACATACTCAAGAGAATAAGAATAAATCAGTTCATTCCTACCCACTGCCCTCCAAATGAAAGAGGATACAAGTTTTACAAAATACCCTCCAACTCCATAAATGTGTTCTTTTACATGAAAATTAGCAAACAGGACATTAAAGTACAACTAAATTAACTTGTAGCAAGATCCTTTTGCTAATATGTTGTGAGCAAGAGCACAGAGCTGACAGGTTCAATCACGAAGCTTAAGTTTCTATTTTCCAGTGCAACGCAAAAAGGAGATGAGAATACAGACCATTATATAAATAAGACTGTGTGTGTATGCATATACACATGCACACATGTGTATGGTTCTCTAATACTCATTTTAGCTGGCTGACAATTTTCTAAACATTTTTCAAAGGAAACCTAAATCTGAGCAGAAAATATCCTTGAGGAATACACAGCTATTTCATAGGAATTTTCAATGAAATTTTTCACAAGGGTGATATCTGATGTTTGACACTAGAAGATAGTAAGATAGAGGTCATGTATGTATTAAAAAAAAACATCAGAGATCAGAAGGACTAATAGCCTATGAGTAGGACACTTACCTGGGACATGATCTATATTGGAGACTGCATGAATTTGAACCTTGGTCTCCGATATCTTGACTAAGTCTCTTATTCATTAATAATTAATGATATTGCCTGCTCTGGACTGGATCTTTCTCACTACAAAAAACAAACAAAAAGCAAACAAAAGCTTTCTTGCATTCATCCCAAAATGGGACATCAAGTTCTTGAAAACTAAAATATTGAGGAATGCACGGAAATAGTTTTCTATCTAGTTAAAAGATAACAAGTTTTGAAAATGAAATAATTTACTGTTTAAAATTACCATTGAAATAAATGAAATTTGCATATAAGACAGAACATATTTGTTACATATCCAGCAAGTGTTACTATTAAATCATAATAATATTTATTCAAAACCTAATAACAAACTGCTGCCTTGGTAAAATGAAAGAAGTTGTCTGTTTGCCATAAAAAAAAACAAATTATTTTTGAGTAGAGATGACTACAGCTATTATACAACTTCATAAATTTCAAATACCAATCTGCTACAAATTGGACATGTCTCAAGCAAAAGTACCTAAGAAATGGAAAACAGCTTTTTTTTTCAGTTCTTTATTGCATAGATCAGCAGAACCAAGCTGATAACAGAACATATACTATTTTGAACATCAAATAAAGAGATCTGGGTAGTCGAGGAATCTTAGAAACCTGAGAGCTCATATCACTGGCATGCTTGTCGAAAAATAGATGAGTATTACAGTATAGTTTTGCAAACAATTTGTATTTTAATTCTACAGTATGCCAAGAGAGTTTGCTAGAAGTCTAGATGAAAGCATTTAACACAGCTGTTTTAGTTCTGTGCCACTAAAACCTGAAGTATAAAATTATAGCTTTAATGGAAAAACTGTACTTTTAAAGAAGTGATAAGTATTTTTTCCATACTGGATATTAGGATCAGAAGTGTGTCTATGTTTGTGTAACCCAACAACACAGAAAATCAAATATTTGAAAGATTTCCTCATTCTTGCAGAGTAACCAAAACCCAAGAAAATATATTTGTGTTTACTGGTCTCTGTTAGTAACATTCACAAAATACAATCATTCAGATTTAGATTTTTGCATATCTAAAAGATTCTAACTCTAAAAGTCAAATTCCTAAATTAATATAGAGACAATCTATAAAGATGCAAACAGAGAGGAGCTAATTGTTGCATATATCTGCATTACTATATATGCTGTCACATAAAAAAGATATCATGCTTAGTTGCCATGTGTATCTTCGGGCAGACATTCAAGCATCTTGCAAATTACCTGCTGTTCAAACAACATGAAGCTGGAGCCAGGCAGCCAGCAACCAGAGTGTGTTCTATTGTGAGTATCAAGCACGTGAATTCTAGTCAGGAAATTCAAACTGCTGTTTATGCTCTGCTTGTGTTTAAAGCTAAATTGAAGTTCAAGTTCCCTTGAGAAATAACTGTCTCATCTTAGATAATAAGTTGTCGCATTCCTGATCTTAAAAGTAAATGTCATGGTACTACTGGCAAGAGGAGTTTAACATGTATGAATACAGAAAATATTGTGCCATGACAGGAGTCAAAACTGACTAAAACACTGCAAGTAATTACAGCAAAAGAAAATACCTGAATTGGGCTACTGCATTCTTAGAGGGGTAACAAAATGAGTATTTTCATACATCGATTGCTAATGGGAAAGCAGAATATGGAGATATAAAAGACCAGATGTACAACCAAAACCAGTAAAACAATTTGGTGCTGATACTTCCAAAGATACATGCTTGAGGCACACCAACCCCAAAAGACATCCTAAGAACTAAAGGGGTTCACATTTGCATTTTTCCTACCATCACAGTTTTTTCAGCTTTAGTAAACTCCAAACTTCAATGCAATGTATAACGTAGTAAGCAACAGAATAATTTAATATTAAGTAAATGCCAGTTTCAATATCAATTATGTACACACTAGAAAATTCACTGATATTATATGCTTCTCACACAAAGAGGGGGACTTAAGTTTCTATTGCTCCATGTCCCTTCACAATGTCACTTTGCAGTACTAAGAGAAATACACTGGTATTTGTTTAGTGACAAAAAAGTAAATCTCTTTTACAGAGGAAGTAATCTGATTAACAGACTGTCAACATACTTTATTTGTTAACAGCTATATGAAGAATAAATAATACAAAACCATAGCTCTATTTAGAGAATGATGTTCAACTGATTATATCTTTAAAGAAAAAAGTAAACTAATTACCTATGCCATAGACCATTCAAATACATGACACTAAGAATACAGGCACAGTAAAAAAGATTTCTTTCCTTGCTATCCATTAAAATTCTTATATATTACGTACGTGAAATAACCAGGATGTTACAAATACACAACATAACCATACTTTACCCTATGGTTATGTCACGAAGTTATGACTTGAGTGTCCCATCCTTCTTGAAACACCTGTTATACTAATTGTATAGACATGAAAAGTAACTAACAGCTTTGCACTTCATTAGACACATGCAACCTAGAATAAATGAGAGGTATTTACATCCTCAGGGAAGGTGAGAGACATTTCCATGGGAAGCTAGTGGACCATGGCAAGGTTAGTACAAGGAAAGGAAATTATAAATGTTCATAAAATTCACATCTCCTAAATCTATTATTTTGATATTGACAAAAACCAGAGATTTTAGTTCCCAGCTTGATTTTTCCAAGATGTTTTCCATGTCTCCTTTAAAGATCAGGCTTAAAAAAAAAGAGGAAAGTTGAATTCACTCTTGAAGACAGCAGTTGTTTATTTTTCAGGAAATAATTTAATATAATAGATGAAGTCTGAAGTTAAAGCATATGATTCAGACATTTTGATAGTTCCATTAGGGGACAATATACCATAGAGGCTGTCAAATTATTTTATCCTTACCACTCAAGACAGAGCAGATCCACTTGATGCACATGAAACAATGGAGAGTTTTATTCCAATGACAAGTTTAGCCTCAGAATTATTTCATGGCTAAGTTATTTGCTGAGCATTCTGTTCAAGGTCAGATCTTCCTCTAACATAGCCTGCTCCTGAGCATTTGCTTTCCACGTAAATCCAGGATAGTACAGTATATTACAGCTACCTGCAATTACCAGTGGAAATGTTTAGGGACTTCTTTGTTCTGAAGTTCTTATATGCTTTCATACATATTTTTTCTAAACAGATGATCGAACAGTGAGGTAACAGATCTCAATTAGACATTTAAGGACAGTAACTCTAAGCTACCAGTGGGAGAATATCTTTCAAAAAATGATTACTATGACTCCATCTAATATTCCTTTTGCTAGACAGATACTAATTACTTTCAGTTTGCGTGTCTGATACATATCATATCAGGGCTATTATTTGTAACTTGTATTTACCTTTCAAGTGTCTTTTTTACATTATACATTAGAAGAAGAGGCTGAATACCCAAAAGTCTCACTACCTTTCCAGGCTATACTACTTAATCTGGTGAAAAGAGGTGTTCACAACTTGCTTGTACTATGTTTTTGCACAATTGCAAATAAACTATATTTCCTTTTTAATAACTTCTTTGATGACCTATTCAACATCCATGCTTAAGGATAATTCAGTTGCCTGTCTTATTATGAGATTAATAGCCTTACGGAAAACTTATTTCTCCTTTCTGTGCATAAAGAGAGCAGGAGATAACTAGTTCAGATTTAGAATGCGACTTTTACATGTAAGGTCATTATATTCAGAAAACTTTTCCAACTGAAGAATCTATAAATTGAACTCAGAAAGGCTTTTATTGTGCCAGTTGGCCAGTGGCTGCAGCTGTACAGTTAAAAATAGAAAGTGAACAGCTAATACAAATTAATATTGTTGCAGCTGTCAGCCAGTAATGACAAACCCATGCCCTGGCTCTTCACAACCAACTGCAAGCACTGCAATTATTATTGTTTTATAAAAAAAGCTCGACACTGGCTTATACTAAAACAGCAAATATTTAAAATAATGTCAAAATATCAAAACACTTTAATTTCAACAATTATTTTATCATGGCTAGATTCTTCTTTCGTGCAGATACTCTTTAAACCAGTTTAGTGAAAGTGTTTTCCTTTTCAGAAGGTTTCTAGCTGCATTTCTGATTTCCTATCACTGCTCAGATATGCAAATACAATTTCTTAGTTTATATCTATCTATACATACATATGTGTGCATACAAGAAATTTATGTATATTTCAAAGTTATTGCATTCTCTAAGCACGTGAAGTTTAGGTTCATAAACTAAATTATTTTACTGTCAGATATCTGTCACTAAGAATGTGACTCTTTCAGACTTGATTCAAATTTCCCACTGGTGCTCAAATGTGCATGTGTGGACATAAACATGAAGATTTTACTGAACTTTTTCTGTTACAATCCTCAAGCAACCTATTTTTGTACCCATACAGAGACTAATGTGAATACTAACTCGTCCAAATAGAAGACTACCATCCCATGAACTGGCAGAAGAAAACTGGTATTCTTCAGTATATATTTAATAAAATGGATTTGAACATGATCCAGAGTAATGGTGCTTATAAAACCAGAAGAAAATAATGACAGACATTTTTCATTCTTTCAGTTTTAGGTTATATGATATGCCTACAGCTATTACATGTAGCTTTATAATATTTAAAAAAAAAATATTATCGTGTCATTTAATTACTTTGCAAAACAAATGTGTGTGCTTCAAGATATACCATTTCAGGTCATAAACCACAGTTTTATGCCTATGAATTCTGTTTTCCACAACAGTTTAACCACAGATCATTCCCAAATTTATATAGAAGTTGGAAGACAAAAACAAATCAGTCCTGAAGCAGTACATTTCATTAAACAACAGCGTGAAATATTTTGCCATTAAAAGAATAATGGCTAATAATTTTCTGTCAACACAGATACACTACATATAAATTCCAGTAAGAATGATCCAGTGGTGGTATGATCACACAAAATTCTACTGTCAATTTTTTTAAGTACAAAGCCCCTTGGAAACAGTATTTTTTGCAAATTGTTCATAACAAACTGTTAAGTCGGAATTTTCATTTCTGAGGTAGTTAAGGGATATATGAACAAAATAAACAGTGTTCCCCAAGCAAATTATATATATATATATATGAAAGAGGAGTGATATGGTCTACTTTTGTTTTCCAAATCAGTTACTCTTATATATAACTATGGTAAATGTGAATATACAAAATTAATTTTAATTCTGTAACAGGAGGGTGAAAGATTAACTCACACTAGTCAATGACATACTATTTATCTGTATTTATAAAAAATACAGGACCATTAAAGATGTACATAAGTTTTGTTATTTCTGAATCATAATAATGAAAGAATCGGTTTATAAATGAAGTGCATAACATTTAAAACACTATTTCTGTGAAATTATTAAGCCCGTGTTTGCATAATTATTTCAGATGCACACACACATTTCACAAGGTCTTCAATCCAGTAAGTAGGAAACAGAATTGCTGAAACAATCCTGTTGTTTCCCGTGTTAGATTTACATACGGATTTGGTGATTCACCATAAACCTTTAACATGCAAATAAAGCTCTGACATGTGGGAAAGAAAACTTTTTAAAATATTTTTTTATCTTGTTTTAAAAAGTTTGTATGTTTTAATTATAAGTGTTTTAAACCAGATAGTGATACAGTAGCTTGCTGAGTGGAGAACCAAGCATTGCCTAGGTATGGAAGCAGTAGTTTCAAGTATTTTTTAGAATGCAATCTTCTGCACAGAGAAAAATCCTGTGTTTTTAAAATTTCTATGCTTAATTCTTCTCTGGAATAATAGTAGACCATTTTACTGAAGTCAACAGGTATGACTAAATACACTTCTAATACAAACAGCAAGAGCATATATGGATTACTTGTTTTGCAAGGACATTATGCTAAAACCAAACCAAACCAAACCAAACCCCCAACCCACCACCCCAAAAAACAAGAGAAACAACAATAACCCAAACAACTCCCCAACAAAACAAGCAAACAAACAAAAACAATGAAAAATCCCAACACCAAACTTCTAACAAACATTTCAGTGCCTGAATATAAAAGTCATACAGTTGTCAAAATATGAATCCAACATATTCATCCACTTGTGGCAACTCAGAAGTAGCAATGTATTGGTACAGTATGTCTCACTAGGCAATGAACTCAGATGATGCTATGCATTACAGAGTATTAGCAGACACAGAACAATTTTAGACATATGCTTAATACTGGTTGTTTTTCTTATTTCCATGAAATTAATTGAGAATAGAAATGTACTATGACCCTAAGAATTGGAAAGGTTTTACCAGCTACATCAAAATAAGGCTTATGAAGGTCAAAATCCAGAGAGATGGAAAGAGAGACAGAGACTACACTGATCCTAGCAAAAGCACTGTTATTTTAAACTATGGAGTTTTCTGTCTTGTCTTCTGATATATAAAAATACACTACTCCACTGCCAGCTAGTGAGAACTTCTACCACGTTTATCAAAGCAAAGCTTTGGAAACAGCTGAGTGGATAACATAGTTTCCACTGAATGCAGATATTCTTTCATGTATCCATCTGAAGTACAGGCTTGATAATATTATGCTGTTAATGACAACTCCAGGTGGAGGCTGTCTCATAACAGCCCATGACTTCTATACTCACCTACCCATAACTTATCAAAATAGATACTCTTATCAAAATAGCTACTCTAAGTTCTAGGTGAAACACAATACAAATGGTCAGTAAACTAAAAAAAACCAACAACAAAACAACTAAAAATAAAACAAAAACCCATGATGACAAAACTAACAACATAAAATGTAAAAAGTCACCCTAAGTCAACCCAACTAACAGTTTCCTCCTGAGAGATACCATACAAAACAGACATAGCAAACTCCTCCTGATTGCTGTAAGTGGTGACAAGCAAATAAGAGATGCTTTTGGGGCAGTCACCAGGATGCTATTGGCTGGGCAAACAAGATCCATATCTATCTTCAGCAGGTGTGATTAACCAAAAATATCTGAATAGATAAGGCACAGGCCCACTCACTGCAGAATATATTTAAAAAAAAAAAAAAAAATTTCGGAAGTAGCACTCAAAGGAGATACAACTTTTAATCCAAAACTACCAAATTCGTATTTTTAGCATGGTAAAGGAAAGAAAACTAAAACTGTAAGTTATTACATCAAGAAGCACGATACATAAAGTCACTGGGATACTTACCACTGTGAAATTCATAACCTTCAAAATCCATATTGTCATTGCTAAGTTAACAATCATGGTAACCAACAGCAGAAGGACAAAGAAGTATAAGCACCTCTTTCGCCATCCATAAATGCCTACGGGGTAAAACTGAGGATGTTCTGTCCTTGGAAGGCTGTTCTGTTGTGTTGCTAATATATACTGCTCTCGTGTCATCTGGAAAAGAAAGATGTAAGCATAAGTAAACAAATGAGAGGTCTGTTTTTCATAGGTTTTATTACATAAACATCGCCTGAGTACATATAGGAAATCAGTATCTATAGGCACAGAAGAGATGCATTGATGCGGCACAAACCAAAATGTTATTTTTACTAGGCATTTAGTAAGAATTTGGTGGCTTTCACAAAGTTCAAGTAAACAATTGCTTTGATATATATCAAATTGAATTTCCATTTCAAATTTACCAGCAACAAACAGTAAAATCCATATATGTATCTTACATTCTATTTCTGAACATGGCTTTATTTTCCTTTATGAGGTCATTCAGGAAAATTTGTTTTCAGAGGAACAGAACCATAGAGTAGTTTAGGTTGGAAAGGATCTTCAAGGTCATCTAGTCCAGTTGCCCTGAAAGGAGCAGGGACATCTTCCACTAGACCAGGTTGCTCAAAGCCCTGTCCAACCTGACCGTGAATGTTTCCAGGGACGTGGCATCCTTCATTGTAAAGAATTTCTTCCTCATATCTAGTCTAAGTCTACCTTATTTTAGTTTAAAGTCATTACCCCTCATCCTATCACTACACTCCCTGATAAAGAGTCCATCCTTATCTTTTCTATAGGTCCCCTTTAGGTACTGAAAGGCTGCTATAAGGTCTCCCTGGAGCCTTCTCTTCTCCAGGCTGAACAACTGCAACTGTCTCATGCTGTCCTCATAGGAGAGGCACTCCAGCCCTCTGATCATTTTTGTGGCATCATCTGGATCCTCTCCAACAGATCCATGTCTTCCCTGACATAAAAATTTCAAATAAATCATATAACCTTTTTTGTACTGGTTTTGACTGAGATAAAATTAATTTTCTTCATAATAGCTTGTAGCCAAAACCAGTACACTCTTTCATAAAAACAGAAGAAAAATGTATTCATTCTAGAAAAGCATCTGTCATAAATGAGGTTACCACTACTTTTATTATATCTAGTATATTAAATCAATAATTTATGCCATTATACATATACTCATATTTTACACAAAAGTATGCCATTGTATATATCATGTTTTACACAAAAAGAAACATAAAAACCCTTCAAAGCTTTAATTTTGCCCTTTAGGAGATATGGATGCTACCACTACTTGTTGTTTTCCTGAACCAGTTTATGTTCTTCTAGCATACAAATAAACAGTGACTGTTTCCAAACTGCTTAAAGAAATTATCATTAATTCTTCTTCAGAGTAAATGGTTGTGGCATTTAATAAGAAACCACTTAACATATTCTACAACCTTAACTTTCTTTTACAGATACTAATATTCATATTCAGCTGTCACATTGCCTTTAGACTGGAAGGTGTAAACTTTTCTCTTTGACTTAAACATGAAACTAAAGCAATTGGCTTCTGTTTATATAAAAGTTCTTCCTGAAACATGTCCATGTGAATAACTACAACAGCTACAAGTCATAGAATACACATCCATATTACAACACATATCACTGAAATAAGTCAAAACAGAAATAATGAATTTGGTTTTAAATAAGCTAATAAATAAGCATTTTTTTAACTTTTATTCCATTTATTTCAATAGGAATTGCTTAAATTTTCTCATAATTCAAATTAAATTTAATGTTTGGCAGTTTACTTATGCAGTGAACCTTCACTAACAGAACTTCCCTCGATTACATTTTTCAGTCCTCCCAGAGCAAAGTATCACTGTGATTCAAGATCTTAGATCACCCCCTTATTGTAGCCAGGCAGTATTCATCCTTGCTGTGTCTGAATTCCTTATGAATTCAGAAACTGACTGC
Source organism: Columba livia (assembly GCF_036013475.1). Classification (NCBI taxonomy): domain Eukaryota; kingdom Metazoa; phylum Chordata; class Aves; order Columbiformes; family Columbidae; genus Columba; species Columba livia. Next base: position 30,616,536 of record NC_088605.1, read on the forward strand.
ATGAAAGGTTTAATCATCTTCCTCCTTATAATTAATTTCTAGACACTTATTTAGCCAGCCATTGTAAAATAAATGCAATGCATGATTACATTTTGTCATTAGTTTTGCATTTAGTTTGATTTGTACATTTATATGAGTATTTTTACACTATTTCCATTGTCTTTTGACCTTAGTTTATGTATTACTTACAAAACAATTATTACCATTAAAAATAGTTGAAAAGTCAACTTTCAGATTGTGAGAACGCCCGAAGCAGTGCTGTCCCTAAAACTATGAATGGGGTCCCATGAAACACATGTAACACAATTTGTAACACAATTGTTAAATATGGTAACATTTTATTTCATCACCATAAGCAGGCATCAGTCAGTTCCCTCAATATACACTGTTCAACTGAGTGAGGCTGCTTATTATAACATTCTATTTCATGTCTTTATGATAGATAAGTTATGTGCTGTGATTTGTTACTTGTTTTAATATTTGACAAATGCATGGCTACCATAAACTTGTTAAATCATCACCAAAGACTTATACTGGTTTTGCAAAAAAAACTTTGGAGAAAAGCCTCAATTGTTTCAACAACATTAAAAAAACCCTGCCAAAATCATAATTAGGTCCCAAAGGTCTTTGAACCCACATATTAACTGCAGTTGACCATTGTCATGGATATCATGGCCTTTCTTTCAGATACTTATTATAGGAATAGGTCTTCTATAAAGTTTAATTCATACACAGTCTACATTTTCTATTAAAGTGATGTTATCTTTTTCTGAAAATATCAACGTATTAGGTTAACATGACATGGTTTTGGTAGCAGGAGGGCTACAGAAGTGACTTCTGTGAGAAGATGCCAGAAACTTCCCCCATGTCTGACAGAGCCAATGCCAGCCATTTCCAAGTTGGACCCGCTGCTAGCCAAGGCTGAGACCGCCAGTGAGGTTGGTAGTGCCTCTGGGATAACATAGTTAAGAAGGTGAAAAACTGCTACACAACGGTAGCTGGAGAGAGGAGTGAGAATATGTGAAACAACTCTGCAGACAAAGTCATTGAAGAAGGAAGGAGAGGAGATGGTCCAGTCTCTAAAGCAGAGATTCTCCTGCAGTCCATGGTGAGGCAGATATCCACCTGCAGCCCATGAAGAACCCCACACCAGAGCAGGAGGATGTGCCCAAATGAGTCTGTAAGGCAAAGAAGAGCTCTCACTGGAGCAAGTTTTTGGCAGGACTTGTGACCCCTTGTGGGACCCATGCTGGAGCAGTCTGTTCCTGAAGGATGGCACCCCATGGGAAGCACCCAGGTTGGAGAAGTTTGTGAAAGACTGACTCCCGTTGGTAGGGCTCCACAGTGGAGCACAGGTCCACACTCCACCAGCTGCCTTCAGACCTAAGGCAAGTTGTTCAGACCATCAGTTCTTCCCAACCACCCACAAGGATCAGTTTTCTAAGAACTGCACATATGTACATAGTAAACACGCCCAAAGAATTTACTGTGTGCTATTAATATAAAAATATTATTATTATTTTGCCTTTATTTTTTAAGATTATTAATCTGGCCAGCTACAGTTATTGGCAGCACTCTCACTTCTGATTTTTATACTCATGTAAAAACCAAAACAAATCCTAGCTGGTCTGGTAATTAGTACCTGGAAATGTTGAAAGCATTAAGACAAAAAACACATAAATGTTTGATAAATATCTCTGGTTAGTATCATGCTTTTATCATCAGTAACTGGAAGGATACTAGACCATATCTACTTCAGATAAGTATTTTCAACTGAGGAAGAACTGCTGTGAACTCTGTGTTTTTGTAAATCAGGAAAAGATAAAGAAATTCCAGAACACTAAAAGGACATACTTTATGTATAAAAATACATACACTGGTATTTATTAATAAATATGCATATGTGTAGATAATAGAAATACATAAAAATATGCATACAGGCTTTTGATGACTGAGTTATTTCATCCTATTGAATTTTTAAAATGCATTATAAAAAATATACATTCTAAACTAAGTGACTGACAGATGTTATTGATGATGAACTATTATTAAATGGGCATTTAAAAAAAATATCTGCAGTGTAAGCTTAATGCTATTCCATTATCCAGATCTTGTAAATATGAAATGACTAATGACAACATTTCAAAATGAGACAAGAACTATGGTTTGAAAGTTTATCTGGGTTTCTGACATTAGGATGCTTGAAGGTTTCAAACCAAAAATAATTAAATTACAGAAAGGCTCCATTTTATCTTTGAAATGTTTCAGTGTTAGCATTTTAAACAGTAACCTCCATGGAGTGCACATACATACACGATGCCACAAGAAACCCAGAGCCAAATACTAAAGAAATTAAAAATAACTCCTGTGCTCTCATAATTAATGAGATTTCTAATTCAAATCCAAAGTAATATGTGATATATTATTCAGTAACTACAAAGAAATAAAACTAATTCTTACACTGCAATGAACAAGTATCATAAGCAAGATAAAGGAACCTATCATAACAATGTAAACTATTTAGTCATGTCCAAACTGTACCTGAATATATTATTCACAATTCTTAATTTTAATTTTCACCTACCCCTACATATTTTGATCTTATTCAGTACCATAACAAATATGATTGTGCATATTCACTAGGCAGAGATGAATCTGAGTAAGCACACAGCAAGAAATCCATGCCACAAATAAGCCAACGACCTTTAAATTTTTGATATTTTAGGGTCATAATGTAATATTGGAACAGATAGCTTCAACTTATAAAAGTAATTAAAGAATGGAGCAGAGACATTTTACATTTTCAAAGTTTATTTCGGTCTTTGGAAAAATCTCTTACAGTGGTAAAATTTCAGAGGAGAAAAATGAAAGAGAAGACAATGAGCAAATTAACTAAATCTAGATGATGAGATTGTTGGTATAAATCCTGTAGTTAGGGTGGTAATCTACTTAAGCGCTAACAAAATCTTTTTACAATACGATAATGCCTTGCAAATAATTTTCTAGAGAAACAGAAATTTGTGTTAATGGCTAATGGCTCTTTTCTAAGAGTTATAAAAGAAGAATCTGATTCAAAACTAAGCAAAGAAATAAAAGGGTCATTGTTCTTATTTACAAATGGTTAGTCAAACAGGCAAAACAATCCAATATTTGCTCTTAACGTCTGGGCAGGCAATTTGACTTCCAGTTTACTGGCAATAAAATTGTATTATTTTGTATGTTTTGAAGAGAAAATAGGATTTTTAGTGTAGTTGACTGGATAAAACCCAAAATTAATGCAGTACCTTCCCCATAACACATGAAGAAGCTCTTAGGAAGATCACCTCTTTGTATGTTCATCTAGCTGCTAAACAGGTAGGCGGCTAAACTGGGTGTAATACAGTTGATCAAAGTTTTAAGAAATGAAGATGACTACCAAAAAGTACGATTATACTTAGCAGAAAGAGCAGAAAGTTATCAGTTGGCTTTTACACAAGTTCATTTGGCTTCTACATGTTTGAAAATCAGGCATCCAAATAAAATCCTGGTATCTCAGTGGGGATGAAGGAAGAAAGAAGCTTCATGAATGATCTGCCAGGATAATTACACTTTTTTTCAGTTCTAAAAGAACTATTCTACTCTTGTAATTAAGGCTGGGAGTCCAGTTTTTTTCCTGTCCCAAAAATATGTCTCAAGCAGGCAAAGCTCTTTACAAGATCAGTGTCAGCATCGTTGTACGTATGAGGAGTGGAAGCTCAGGGAGGGAAAAACTTCCCTATAGGTAACAAGCAAACGAGTGAAGAACTCAGAGCTGAATCACTTAAGTCTCATTCCACCACCTTCCATTTGGCACTGCTTTCAGAGTTTTTCTTCTGCTTTAGGGGCAATATAAGTTTGGAGGCATTACAATGAGAGCTGGTCAAGAGTTAGGCTTTCTAGTTCATGTTCTCTCCCAGTTTCTTTTTAGCTTTTTGAGAAGCTTGAGTTGAATGTCTCAAAGACTTCACAATCCCTACAGCAAATGCTGTAACTCAGATTTCTTAGAGAACACAGTGTCTTACTCAGATTTTCTGCAAGCTTCAGATAATACATTTCACTTGACAGTCCTTGCTATTAACCAAGTTTTCATATTCCTACCTTTGAGAAAAATATTATTCAGTAACAGATTTTTTTAAGTGTTAAATAAAACCTGCCTGCATTCCCAAGGCTGTAGAACAGAAAAACCACACTCAGTATGTTTGCAACACCAGTACAATGATTAAAAGTGGTTTGAAATTTTCAATGATGAGTGCTCTCAACGAGAACATGTTGACTCACTGAAATTTGTCCATTTGAAGAAGCTCCCAATAAAATGAAGATGGATGCCATGAGATAGATTTTTTTTAATAAGAACTCCCATTATTTTTCAGAACATTCCAGATTTAGAACTTCAAAATCATTATTTTATTTGCTATATATACAAATGAAACAGAAAGAAAAGCATTACTTCTTTCCATGACTATTCTTTTAGACTTCATTTTTTTGGTGATATTTCTTATTAACAGGAGTTACCAATATAGGTATATCAAGATGTAAGTAAGAAAATTAATGGTGAAAGCAATATATTTCTGGGAACAATTTTATAATTGTTATATTATAAATGGAAAATGTTTCTTTAAATCTACAAGCAATTTTCAAATCTGATAATGTATTATCACAGCAAATACTTATACTCAAAAAAACTATGAAATCATAATCTAATTTGAGAGATACAAAGATCTGAAACTTTTTACTACTCACATTGTGAAACAGATAAGCCAAAAAAAATATTTTTTGTTACTTCAGGTATAGTAACTGTGGGCAGGCACATGACACTGCTTCTAGGCATTTTCATTACTGATAATTCTCTGCACATTATTTTCTTAATTCATAGACAGAATGAAAAGCTAAAGGAATTTTAAAATATAAAAACACATTAGGGCAGCGTATAGACCCAATAATTATTTGGGTTGGTAAGGAATCTATCAGCAATCAGATGAGCTGTAGAGGTAAAAAATAGAAGAAAAACTATAGCTTACAGGGAAAATTCTTCACATCAGCATTTAGAGCGAAAAAAACCCCACAAAAACAATCTGCTCATAACTAGCCATAGCTCAGGACATCATATAGATTATTTACTACCAGAACAAGCTGTGTCTCTCCACTGACCCTGACAGCAGCACGGCCTCTGGCTAGTAGCTCATGCTGTGGACTGCTCTCCTTTTGTATGACACTATAATAGGTCATTCATTTTGCTTCCACCTTATGCAATATGTGACATTAATTAAGCCACAGTTGAAATTTTGGTTTACGGTTTTCTCTATAGACTTTAGGTGGAAGTCTACTGTATGTAGTGAAAAATGTATCACACAAAGCAGGAAATACTACAAGAACTGTAACATTTCTTGTACAGCAAATACACAAACACTAAACACGTTACAACCCAAACTTGACACTAAAATCAAGAACTGGGATGAGATCAAGAAGTTCATTACAACAATAAATACAAAGAAGGCAAGCAAGTGGCTTGTATCTCTTGAAAAGGCCTTATGAATAAAAGAATGGATTTTCTCGGAAAGCTTTTAAAATGCCAAACAGCTATATACAAAGCTCTTGCTGTCACTTACAGCATGTGTTGAAGCAGCCAAATGATTTCTTCTCTTTCGTAAGTTTGGTACTCTAAAACTGATTTATAAAAATAATAGAAAATTATGGTATCATCTTGAGTTAGTGTGGGTCATTTTAACTACTCTGAATGGACTGACAAGCTAGTAGAGATGCATTCTTAGAGAATTAAATACTGAATGGATAGAGCAGCCATCTTTTAAAACATCTTATCTGGGCTATGCATGAGACCTGCAAAGTTTTCTCTTTATGGTATCAGCCTTTCGAAAGGCAGACAAAAGCATGTCAGCAACTGACACAGGTAAAAATGGTCATGGGGCCATAAATTGTTGCCCAGATATGATAAAAGTCACATCACTCCATTGTACATTACTGTAACAGGAAACAGTGTAAAATCTTATTGTCCTGATCGAAAATTTTACATGTGTCAGATTCTATTTTCTGTTTACTAGAATTGGGATAAATCACTATTAAAACAGTAACTCAAAAGCATTTTGAGAGTGTTGTCCTTCTGAGACCTGCATTAGGCTATGTCACAGAATCACAAAATGCCTGAGCTTGGAAAGCACCTCTAGAGGTCATCTGGTTCAGCCCCCTAGTCAAGCAGGGCCACTTAGAGCAGGTTGCTCAGAACCGTGTCTAACTGGCTTTTGAGTATCTCCAAGGATGGAGCCTCCACAACCTCTTTGGGCAATTTGTGCCAGTGCTCAGTCTACCTCACAGCAAAAAAGTGTTTCCTGATGTTCAGACAGAACCTCCTGTGTTTCCATTTGTGCTTACTGGCTCTTGTCCTGTCATCAGGAACCCCTGAAAACAGCCTGACTCTGTCCTCCTTGCAACTTGCCTTCAGGTATCTGTATACATATGTAAGATTCCCCATGACCTGTCCCTTCTCCAGGCTAAACAGTCACAGTTCTCTCAGCCTTTCCTTATAGGAAAGATGCTCCAATCCCTTAATCATTTTCACAGCCCTTCACTGGACTCTCTCCAGGATCTGTATGTTTCTCTTGTACTGGGGAGCCCAGAATTGGACACAGTACTCCAGGTGTGGCCTGACTGGTGCTGAATAGAGGGGAAGGATCACCTTCCTCAGCTTGCTGGAAACACTCTTCCTGATGCTGGCTAGGACACCATTTATCTTCTCTGTGTCAAGGGCACGTTGCTGGCTCATGTCCTGTCTTTTATAAAAAAAAAACTCCCGGTTGGGATCCAGACACAGATCACTTATTTTTTAAAGGCACTTAATCCTAAAATTAATCTCTTCAGGTACTGATTCCTGAGCAGAAAGTACGTAAATTAAGTGGGCCCTCAGTCAAACTTTAGGGACCACTAATATTTTGGAGAAATTTTATGCTCCTTATTTTATATTGACTATGGCTAGGGCATATTCTAGTCAGTACCACATTACAGTGAAGGATGATACAGGGAAGGTTTCACTTTTTCAGTCTTCAATCCACAACTGGAAAAACTCGTGCAGATTGCCTACTTAGGGAGACCCAACTACTTTTGCCAGGAAGAGCTGCCAAATATGAGAGATTTCAGGATTCTAATCTGAGAGTTTGAGGACTTTTTGGTTCAGGCATAGATTTTTACCCTGGCCACTTCAGAAACAGAGGTCCCTCTGTACTCGAAACTCAAAAATGACATTTCTTAAGCAACACACTCAGCAACCCCTTTGCACTCCTGAAAATCTAAAGGAAAGAACACGCAAATAACTTCACTATCAAGCTGCACCTAATATCAGTGGATTACATATTTTATGTGTTTTGAAGTTCAATAATTCAGAAGAATCTTTTTTCTTCTTTGTTACAAAGAAAAGTTTAGACATCAATGTCAAAAAGGCTTAAGTCTGTGCATCTTTACTGACAATTTGCTTGGCTTTATGTTGTCAATTAGAATTCCATTTTTTTTGCTAAGTCAATACAATTAGATTACTAGAGACACTTCATTACAGCCACAGGCAGGACAGCAGCTGAGGTACACAATTTTCTCCCTATGATGCCAGTACTTACTAAACGGTTATTGGAACAATTATCTATAAAAGGACAATAAATGTTTGCATCTTGAATATTGTTCTCCAATAAAATTATCACTTCACAAAAATAGGTACCAGTAAGCTGATACTATTACCATTATTACTTAGTGAGAACATCTATGGTTGTTCTGTGTTTAACGTATTTAATCGTAATGCCCACTGCACAATGAAGTTCACAGTATGTTAACAAGAATAAATAAAATTGTAATAAATGGAGTCATATTTTTTCCCACAATCCAGTGATTTGGAAGATTTCTAAGTAGTGATGTACTACACTGTATTCCTCAGGAAGCTGGATTCCAATATGTCTGAGGCTATGATGTTTCCTAGTAATATGCTATTTAAGCTGATTTTTCAATAACCAGAACAATTACAATTTACTTGCAGTATGTATTTTTAAATAAACTTTGGTTTCTGAAGTTTACTCATTACTCCACTTTATTTAGCTTTAGAAATATCTCAATTTGCATGTTATGTTTTACAGTAACTTTTGAGTTATATCTATATCTCTCTACACTGTCAAAATTGTATAAGTTAATTAAACTAGGTGGGATAGCAGAAGTAGTGCAATAACAGCAACACAAGATTCAGTATTGCTGACTTTCTGTTGAGAAAAAAAAATACCTGAGGAGACAAGTAAATGATGCATAGAATGCTGAAAGATGCAGCAGGATACAGCCCTAGCACCTGTTATAGCTCTCTGGACTTTCTCTCAAATATTACTGCTACTGGACAAACAGATTAAATTTGTCTTACTGAAGAAATTTAAAAAGTCTATTAAAATATCAACAAAATCAGGAAAACCAGAGTAGATCATCAGGTTTCAGTTAAAACAACACACCACTTTTGTTATAATCCTGGCTGGTGTTCATCCCTGTCACTCTATGTATCACAATAAGGCAGGTCATGTCCACAAGTACCGTGTCTGGAATTTTACATCTTCTACTTGTCTACCTCACTTAAGGTCACTGAGAAGATAAGGTGAAGAATGTTGTTGTTCAGGATATTGCATGAGAAGAAAACCCAGCAAATGCAGAAATGGACAAAAGCAGGACCAACATTTCAGTAGTTTCACACAAGCTGGCACTTATTTTCCTCTGAGTGATATGCTTGGTTAAATCAGTTCTAGTAGATGGTGGCATAGAAAAATGCAATCTTCAAGAGTCAGGAAAGAGTCTGAAGAGTGGCAGATTGATCAAGGGTAACAAACTCATCTGGACTAGAAGAAATAAGTGGAATGAACACTTTAACCGTGAAAGGAAAGATACACTTTAACTAGTTTGCTCCTACCTGTAGGCTAAAGTCTAAAATTCATGTGGTGGTATAATGATGTAGTCCAGATCAAAGAACATGGAAGAGATGGGAAGTGTAAACCAAATAATGGATTTCTAGAATGATGACAAGCTTTTAAGTACCGTTCCTTTTCCTTTTATTTGCATAAACTTGTAGTGTAACTCTGCTGTATGGCTGAGAAACAAATACTTTTGGGTTTGATTTGTATTTGTTGAGTTTCTTCTGTGATGAAGCAGGCAACAATAATATGTCCCAAAGTGACACTAAGTTAATCGGTTTAATCTTAATGTGAATTTGATGACCCTATATTTCATCTGAATCAGATTCCCCATCCTTTCTGAAGATTTCTTAACTGATAGCAACTATAATGATATCGATACACAAATGAAAGATCCATGGATCAAATCTTACTGGTATCCTCAGCTCTACAAATATAAGCTATATTTCACTTGCCTGCCTGATAAAGTACAGCAAGAAAATAGCAGAATTTTTCTTAATAGAAGCAGATAGATCACACTGCCAGAATTAGATTAAAAAATACATATATATATATATGTGTGTGTGTGTGTGTGTATAGTAATCTCTCTTTTTATAGCACCTACCAAAATGGGGTCCTGCTCCAAACAAAATTTAACAGGTGCATTTTACCACAGGATAAATCTAATAAATAAGTAAATAAATATTTTAGTTACCACCATCATGCTGAGATAACACTCATGAACAACCTAATACTTAAAATAATCTCAGAGTGTCTCAAAGAAATTGCATTGATGGAAATGGTTGGAGAAACAAACAGAAAACAAATACAGATTTCAGTTATTAATCTATAATTGGAGATGGAGAACACTGAGATGTCTGTGCAGACACCAGGAATCTAAGATTAAATTACAGCTCCACTGCTTAAGTTCACATGTTTTTAATTTGATATGATAAGTGCCTAATTTGTTTCCCTTTTTGTCTTCAGCATAAACTCCCTTACATTAAGCTTTCTCATCTTCCTTGTTACTAATGGATGTAACTGTTCCCTGGGATTAGTAGTCTCACAATTTATAAATGTGTTTTCATAGTGATGGCCTGTACCGACACCTGTCTCCTTATAAACAATCACCATGGCATTTTAATACTGTAATAAAAGTCTTTGCATCTTTCCAGCACCCACATGACCAATGAGATGTCACACAAAGAATCGCATACCAACAGATGCTGAACATGAAGTGCAATTTATAAAACTCTCAAGTGAGTGTAACCTTCAGAATCATCTTCCTCAATGATGTGAAAAAAGCATTACAAATATAACACTGGAGTAACATTTCCTTTTTTATTACATGAAATGTGGAGTTACTGTTTTCTGCATTTTAAAATTAATCTTTAATAAATAAACAATTCAGTTCCATGTTTTAAAAAGCAAACAACTTTTATTTTCTTTTCATATTTTAGTTGATATTTTTGAAAGAAATGTAACAGGTTTGCTTGAAAGCTCCTAAATGATATAAGACCTCAAGGTGAAAATATTTAGTCAATATTTTCAAAATCTGTTTTAAATGCAGTTGATGGTTTTAAAGGCATAATATTCATTTGGAAAAGGGTATCTAAACTGCTAAATCACCCTTGCAAAATTTTCACCTTGGAATTTTTTTTTAATCAAAAATGGAAGTACATGCTTTACTATATTCTTGTAATTATTCTCACACCTTCTCTTCCTCCATTCCATTTCTGTTTGCATTTTCTTCTTCCAGAAAATGCATGCAGAAGTACATGGATTCCCTAATGGTCAACCTATTCAGATTTAGCAGGATGCAAAACACTGAGGATGGAAGATCAACCACACAAGAGTTGTTTCCTTGTTGAACAAGGGTTCCAAGATCTTGCTAGTAAGGAAGACACTAAATATGTAATAATGAAATGTGACATTTCTGCCAGGCGCATGAACACATTAACTAGCTCAGTTGGCAATACTGAGCTCATTGTATCTTTTTCCTTGGTTTAAACAACAGAACTGTACTCAATTTCTGAGGTAAAAATCTACAATCCTTTCAAGCACTGTGGGAAATCTAGAAAGATTCAGGTGGTCATCTACAACTCATCTCTATCTCATCTTTACTGTATTCAGCCACCTTCAGTTCTTTACTGGGGGCAACTGGGCTAAATTCTTTGATAGCCTAATGCAGGTGCAAGTTTTTCCCAACATTTCTCAAATGAGTAATGAAAATTAAATGAGACTCACCCTACATATAATGTGTTCTCCCTGCTGTGAAAACAGAATCAGTATAGCTTCATGAAGAGAAGACTGATTGGAATTAAACAAAGTCAGTCATAATTTTTATACTGAGAGTCTGAAGAAGGATTCAGTGCCTACACCATTTTATCTTCCAAGATACTTCTAAGCACTATTGGAAGAATGGAAGGAAAAATAAGTGCTCTTATCTGGAACTATACTGAGCCAGCTTTATGAATAAACAGTGTGCAGCTGTCTGTCCCCGCAAGAAGCTTAGGGTCAGCAAAACAGAAAATTGACAAACATGAAACACATGATTTTTTGGAGACTGTGTGTTCAGATGTCATTACTCAGTGTGATTCTTGTGAACAGGTTATTTAAGGGAGATTAGGTACAGCAAAGAGAGATACAAACTCCTTAATGATTCAGAAGAAGACAAAGACTGGAAAAAAAAATTAATATGTTAATGGGAAGATAGGTATAAAAGGACAGGAGAATGAGCAGATGTCCTCCAGAAGTCTATTTTCGTGCTACAAGTGACTCAGACTGGAATTTATAACTGATTACATATCCATAGACAAGGGGGGAAAGCCTACTTAATGAGCTTTGAGGAAGACATGCATGATACAATCAGTAAAGCTATGCAAAGAATGCATGAAAAGAATAAACATACACACACACAAAAAAAAAAAAAGAAAAAAAAAAGAGAGAGAAGGGACAAAACTGTGGCTCAAAAAGCAACAAATTTTGCAGTAAACAAAGAACTGGGAGAAAAGCCAAACATTCCCTGTTAAAACTGGCAAAGGTAAGCTAATTCTCTGTGCATTTTGGGAAGGCAGCTAGCGCATCAGCAGAAAAACACCTTTGCATACCCTAGAAACTGTCTGTGGCTGTGAAAAGAAAGAAGCAACTCTTACTGGGCACAATCTAGGGAATTAATGAAACTTCCAGATTCAGCAAAAATCATCAGCAATACAACCACTTCTTCAATAGTTTCTCTTTACTACCATGCTGAACTTGTCTCATCAATAAGAGAAAGCCTCCGCAGTTTCCTTTAGATAAAGTCTGTCAGATTAATAAATAACATATATTATTCTTCGGAGTTAATTTAGCTACTGTAACTCACCAGTACTTAAGAGTCATTCATGACTTTAATCAGCATCTCAACATAAATTATAAACTTGATAAGTATGGCAGAGAAAAGATGCTAGAAGTATAGCAGAAACAGAAAAGAACCTCTCATTTGATCAACTTCTTATACTTCACTGATGTTTATATCAATGAATCAAGCCTTCTAATCAGAAATGTTCAGAATAGTTCCTCTCTTGTAGTGATTAATGATATATAATAAAGACAGAGTTTGTAAAAATCCAATTCAACACACTGACATTCATTCTTTGTATTGTATTTCTGATTAGGAATATTCTCCACAAATGATTCCTACATTTTACATTTCTGATCAACAGACTTATCGATAATTCATAATAAAGTCTGAGAATAGAGCCTCTAACACTTAAGAAAGTTCCTACTGCATTGATGCATTTTTCCTCAGCACCACTAATTTTTGGTTGATGCAGCTAATGTTTCTTGGTCTATTATCTCCTCTTTATGCAAACTTCTGGTGATGCAGCCTTTAAACACTTGCTTCTTCCAGACACCAACAGACTTATGATCTTGATTGAAGATGCTGGGGTCATTCCACAGTAAACTCCAGTTCTAGGGAAAGCTAGTTCCTTGCTAACTTCAGCATATTATTGAGGTAGTTATGCTGATGTAAGTGACCTCATAATTGCCCTAACATTAGCCTTTCCTTCCCTCCCAACATCCCTGCCAAGCTCTCCCCTCTAAAGCAGGAGGAAACCTAGCATTTTACGGTTCCAAAGTTCTCTATTTCTTGCAACAACATAAAAAATGAACATGCTAAAAATAATAAATGTTTATAATTTTTTTTGACTCGACTTCCTAAGTTATCTGAAATATTTTAGGGATTTTGATCAGAGTCCTCTTAGAAATTAAATATCCCACTCTGTGTCTCTTGTCTCCGAACTGCGAGTGCTCCTTCAGAGCAAGGCACCTTTTGCTTTAGCACAGATTCATTTCAAGCATTTTATAGGCAACACAAGTTGCAGACACCTAATTCCTCAGGCGAGTGAGTCATACACAGAGTATTTTTCTACTGGAAAAAGCAGTGGGTAATTATTTTACAGTGTGAATAAATTAATCTCTGTGCCTTCCTAAGTCTATATATATCATGTAACAGACTACATGATATACTATGTGACATCCACAATACAGAGACTTAATAAAACAGACTGATTCGCCACCATACATTTGTTCAGATTAAACAAATAGAATGTGTGACAAATGCCATGCATCCAGCCCGTGTATATGTGCATCATTAAGAGAACTGCTTTTGGACACCTGAAAAGGTAATTGTGAGTGGCAGAAATATAAAAAATCTGTCTTCTTTATGAGTTCTGTAAAATATTAGGGATTTAAAAGTTAATGTGAGAAACCCCATTATAATATTTGGTGACTATAATAATTTGTTGTTAGATTATGATCATCATTTCTAATCCATGGCCTGTTGTCCAAGTCCCTTGAAAATGGCTTAAAGCAGCACTGTTTCTGAAAACAATCTCCTTCTGCCTGATTTCTAAAATGGCTACTGAAATTGCTTTCATTTTTCAGCCTCCCATGTCTTCAAGTAACCCATCATCCTCATTATCTTATTTCAAAAACTACTGAAGGCTGTCACAAACCATACCATAATGCAAAACTTAAAAGTCTCATCTCTTCAATCTTGACTCTTTTAATGCAATTAAATAATAAAAATGTAGTGTTTAGTAACAAACTCTGAGACAATCAACTATCATCCTTGTAGAAAGACAGAAATAAAAACATGTTAAAAACCACAATTTTTAAAAAAAGCCTAATAACACATTATTGGAAAAACTGTGAAAAAATACAGTTCAAAAATTTTAAATATTCACTATAGTATTCTATATGTATCGAAGTTCTTAATAAACTAATTTAATTTCCTGAACTGAAGACAGTAGTTCACAAAAAGGAATCTGGAACATGCGAAGTATTACTCTAGTCTTATCACTTGGCTGATTCTGAGAAAATTGCTGTCAAGAAACTCAGAATGCCTGAACAATTAATTAAAATGGTGCAACAGCTTTGGAAACAGAGTGAATAAGCAGATAGATTGTGTTGTTAAAATTCAGAATAGATAATTTTAAAGGTTAGTACCATATAAATATGGAGAATAAGTTGGCAAGCAAAATCTCGCTGTCTAATCAATGAGAGAATATTTCCTTGAAGCCTTGATTTTATTTGTTTGGGATTTTTTTGATGCATGACATAAATACACACTGGAGACAGGAAACTATTCGGTGAATATCAACCTCTTGCTGAATCTTACACAACCGTAAGCCTCTAAATGAGTAATTGGTACAGTATCACTATGATTCTGAATTCCTGTTTTTGTTTTCAATTTATAACTCATAAGAAGTCATGAAAAATAATTCCTATGCAGTCAGGTAAAAGAATAATTAAGAACGGCTGAAGAACTATAAATCAAGCATAGGGAATATAAATCTCAGGGAATTATGGGAATTAGCTAACATATATACTGAGCTTTTGATTAAGAACAGAGGAGTAGACCTACGAAAGCAACCAATAACAACTAAATACTTGATTAATTTAGGAGGGTCGTTTAGCTGAAATGTTGGTCAACAAATAAGAATCCTTTCAGAAAGTATTAACTATGGAAAAAGAGGTAAAATGTAAACACTACATGTATCTATTTCAATTCTGTTTCAAAGAATTATTGACTTTCTAATGAAATCCAAAATGGAAAATAAACTAAAAATTAGCAATAGAACTAAGAACAATATGCAAATATAGTTTCATAAAACATTTACACTAGTACTCATAAATGTTTACAAAATAAATTTCCAGTGTATTATCTATGACATCACATAAGAATATTTTGCTGAACTGATTAACAAATTATCTGATTGGATGAAGCAATTGTGAGTCTCCTTTTACTTAATATTTTCATTAAGAACTTCAGAGAATGGGTACACAGCATCATTTATCCACACAAATGACAGTGAAGATAAAGACATTGTGTTCACAGAACTTTAAAAATCCTATTATTATGAATGCTAAAATAATAATAGAGCATTTTTTAGTTTCAAAATGCAAGCTGGTTCTCAGAAATAAATCAAGAACCAAAAGTCAGTTGTTAAGTGCGAAAAAGAATTCTAGAAAGCAGAAGAACCAGGAAAAGCGAGGCTGGTGGTGAACAGGAAAAAAAGGTAAGTGGAGCCAAGAGGGTTTGGCACAGACAAGAATAGCAATCACTTTCAGAATTCAGAGTCAAAAGTATCTTATTGTAGAAGAGGGCAATAACACTATCTCTGCATCTCAGAGAAGATTTCAAATACTTCATTTCTGATACCTCACAAAGAAAACTAAAAAAAAAAAAAAAAAAAGGCAGAAAAACATCTGGACTGACAAAATCAAAAAGTAAAGTGAATTATCTTTGGCTTCTAAAATGAGAAATGAGTCAATCACTCAATTTCTGCACACAGATCCTAGATAAAGGAAGTACGATGATTCCCATACTCTGTTTCTAAATCTTCTTGAAGGACTTCACCTTATATGCTCTTCACTAGAAACAGCTACTTCTTAGGTTGTTGATGAATCACAATACCTCCTCAAACATTTTTAGACTATGTAAAGCTTGTTTTGAGCTTTGCCAGCATAGTGTATACTTCTTCCCATCTGAAGCTTCTACCCCTGTAACCAGTCACAAGGTCTTCAGTCAACTCCAACCTCGTCCACATTCATACACCAACCACCATCAGTGCCTTCATTATTTTTCAGAAAGCCATCTTGGGAAAACTTAATAAATATTAACAGTAAGTACTATAAATGAACATGTGACAAAGAGAAATGTCAGATCCAAAGTACTGTTTTTCCCTGAGTCTACAACGCCATTCATTGTCAGAAAGGCAATATCGTGCTGTTAATGTGTAAACCTATAATACGTATGACTAGACTGCAAAAGCTCTTCTGGACCCTATGAATGGATAAGAGATTTAATTTATTTATTCAAAACACTGCAAGAGAGTGGGTAATCAACCCTTTTGGAATTATGAGACCTAAAAGTCAATTAATATGCTTACAAGATATCAAAATTTGACTTTTTTTTTTTTTTTTAACTCCAAGGATGGGCTTGCTGCTTTGTTTTAGACCACTATGCTTGGCTTTTGCAGTCAATAAATATTTCAACCCTAAATTTTAGCAATGTTATGGTCTGTTAAATTAAATAAAATTCTACGTATACCATGTTACACTAGTCTCACTTTCATATATCTAGACTGAAATCAAACATTTATAGTGCATAAATCAATGTAGCAGACAGAAAAAAAAAAAGGCAGAGTAACCACTATCATTCATAATGCGTTTCCCTCAGAGAGCTTAGATTGATCTTGTTTATGTAAGAAGCATCTCATCTTATCATACAGACTCTTAAATTTCAGACAGACCAAAAAAATGAAACTGCTAAGTTTTTCCCTGAGCCCTCTGTACAGGAAGATATTTCACCTAGTGAACATAAAATTTTTTCTTCTGAGCCCTTCATTGTCTGTATTATACTTAGTATAGAAGAATGTGAAGTAGTGCAATTTAAGCTTATATTTCCATTTAATGATGAGAAGCATCATTCCTGAGAAAGCCTAAATGGCCTGATTTAATATGACTAAAAGTTAAAAAGGAAAAAAAAATATTTATGCTTAAAGGAGATATTTATTAGATTCTTTAATTATAATCAGCTTCAATTTTGAAGCATCTTTTGCCAAGAAAAAATGAAATAAAGTTCTACTTTACCATATTAGAAAATATGAAATACTCACTGAGGCACTGGCAAAATTGGTTAGCAAGTAACTTATACCTGTTATTTGTGTCTTATGCATTCAGTCTATAGAGAGTGAGTCATTCTTCCCTTAAAAGTCAAGTTTCTGGGACATCATCTCATTAGATCCATGGGAAATGTTTTCAAGGCAATCTGGCATGTATACCACTAAAATTTGGGACTCTGTCCTAAAGATGGAATGAATTTAATATTGCAGTTTAAATTTCTAGGTCAGGTATATCAGCATACTCTATTATCCTTGAAAACCCAGTTATGTATGAATATAAAGATAACATTCTTATCTAAGTATTTTCTTCTTTTGAGCAGGAATTTTCCTTTCTACTCTTCTCCTGATGAGACAGATTCTTCAAGGTATAAAAATTACTATCTGCAAAAATATATTTGTATTTGCTTTATAGTTGTTGGTAAATATTTCCTGTTGCATCTTTATTCACTGTACTGTTTGTTAATTTGAATAACTTATCATATTAGTCACTCAAGACTGGTGATATATTCTTGCAATGGAAAAGAATTGAAAGACACTAAAGGCATCTACAGCTTATGATGATTTGGAATAACCAGAAGAATCAAGTCCCACATTGTATCATTATTTCAGTTAAACAAAGATCTTTATGTACTGACCCATAGAATCACACAAGAATCACAGAATGTCAGGGATTGGAAGGGACCTCGAAAGATCATCTGGTTCAATCCCCCTGCCGGAGCAGGAACACCCAGATGAGGTTACACAGGAACATGTCCAGGCAGGTCTTGAATGCCTCCAGAGTAGGAGACTCCACAACCTCCCTGGGCAGCCTGTTCCAGTGTTCTGTCACCCTCACTGAGAAGAATTTTCTTCTCAAATTTAAGTGGAATCTTTTGTGTTTCAGTTTGTACCCATTACCCCTTGTCCTATCATTGGTTGTCACTGAGAAGAGCCTGGCTCCATCCTCGTGACACGCACCCTTTATTTGTCTGTAAACATTAAGAACCTGTTATTTCAAAAACAGTGGGGAAAAAATGAAGATGACAATGTGTACTGAGGATATATGCCTAAATATACATGGAAAAAAAATACATAAAAGCAGCATACCAAGGCACTCATTTATGACAATTTGGAAACATTACAGTTAAGCAGCAAGCTGTTTCTACTGCAAGACTGACAGAGCACTGATGAAGGGATGCCTGAGCTTAAAATCAATATTCAGTAGGGTTTCTGATATCATTCTCTACAGTACCTGGTATCATTCTCTGGTATCAGTCTCTACAGTCAGTACCGTGGCGATTGATTTTTGACTTGTGTGCTGTTGAAGATTCTGTGTTAGACAGTACATTTTACTAAAAAATAATCATGTATACATGTTTGTTTAAAACACAGAATCATAGAATCATTTTGGTTGGAAGAGACCCTCAAGATCGAGTCAAACCATTAACCTAAGTGAGGCACTAAACCATGTCCCTATGAACCTCATCTGCATGTCTTTTAAACACCTCCAGGGATGGTAACTCTACCACTTCCCTAGGCAGCCTGTTCCAATGCCTGACAGCCTTCTCCATGATGAATTTTTTCCTGATATCTGTGGGAGATTTGAGGGATTTTCTTGAAGTTAATGTGTGGTTGGGTTTCTATTAGATGGAGATTTGTTATTAAACTAGCCAGGCCCAAAGGAATTTCAAGGCCACCCTGGAAAGCTGAAAACACAAGGTAAATCAACAGACCTATTAGCAGTGAGACTCGGGCGCATGGACAGCTTGTGAACATAGACAATATCCAATCAGTTAATGCATACGTGGAGCATGGATAAGTGATAATAACTACATATACAAGGAGGCTTGTTTCTGTCATAAATTGGCTTCACTTGAATTCATATTGCATTGTGTGGAGTCCATGATAATTCACCCTCGCAGGTATCCAATCCAAACCTCCCCTGTTGCAGCTTGAGGCCATTTCCTCTTGTCCTATCACTTGCTAAGTGGGACAAGAGACCAACACCCTCCATACTGCAACCTCCTTTCAGGTAGTTGTAGACAGCGATAAGGTCTCCCTTCAGCCTCCTTTTCTCCAGGCTACACAGCCCCAGCTCCCTCAGCCACTCCTCATAATGCTTGTCCTCCAGACCCCTCACCAACTTCATTGCCCTTCTCTGAACTCTCTCCAGCATCTCAATGTCTTTCTTGTAGTGAGGGGCCCAAAACTGTACACGGTATTCAAGGTAGGGCCTCATCAGTGCTGAGTACAGGGGGACGATCACTTCTCAAGTCCTGCTAATCACACTATTCCTGACACAAGCCGTGTGCCCACCTGGGCACACTGCTGGCTCAGGTTCAGACACTGTCAATCAACACCCCCAGATCCTTTTCTGCCAGGCAGCTTCCAGCCACTCTTCCCCAAGCCTGTGCCACTGCCAGGGTTGTTGTGATCCGAGTGCAGGATCCAGCACTTGGCCTTGTTGAACCTCATACAACTGGCCTCACCCAACGATCCACCCAGTCCAGGTCCCTCTGTATGGCCATACTACCGTCCAGCAGATCAACACTCCCACCCAACTTAGTGTCATCTGCAAACTTACTGAGGGTGCACTCCAGATAATTGATGAAGATATTAAACATAACTGGCCCCAATACTGCACCCTGGGGAACACCGCTTATGACCAGCAAACAACTGGATTTAATTCCATTCGTGACAACTCTTTGAGCCCTGCCATGCAGTTCTTTACCCAGCAAAGCCATGAGCTGACAGCTTCTCCAGGAGAATGCTGTGTCAAAGGCTTTGCTGAAGTCTAAGTACACAATATCCACAGCCTTTCCGTCATCCACTAAGTGTGTGACCTTGTCATAGAAGGAGATCAGGTTGGTCAAACAGGACCTGCCTTTCATAAACCCATGCTGATCGGGCCTGACTGCTTGGTTGTCCTGTATGTGCCATATGACGGCACTCAGGATAATCTGTTCCATGACCTTCCCTGGCACTGAAGTCAGACTGACAGGCCTGTAGTTTCCCGGATCCTTCTTCGGCCCTTCTTGTAGATGGGCATCACATTCGCATCACATCCATCAAATGGGACCTCCCTGTTTAGCCAGAACTGCTGATAAATCACTGAAAGTGGCTTGATTATCACTTCCACCAGCTCCCTCAGTATCCTTGGATGGATCACATCTGACCCCATAGACTTGTGTGTGTCTAGGTGGTGTAGCAGGTCACCAACCATTTCCCCTTGGATTACTGGGGCTTCATTTGGCTCCCCATTCCTGTATTTTGACTTAGGTTGCTGGGTATCACAACATAATTTAAGAAGCCGCTAAAAGGAATGTTCACTACAAAATAAATTTTTTGCAGATATTCATAGTGTGCTCATGATTCAAGGAGATAATATTATGAACAGATGGATTCACAAGGGAGCTGTTGAGACCTATCATGGCTTTAATCTCAAAAAACTCAGTTTTCACATTTGATTAGCTGTTTAGAACAAAAAGCACATCCAAAACAAATTTTCTGAGGTTAATTAGCTTACAGCCTATGGATTTCTGTCTTTTTCATATAAATTCCAGACTGAGAGAAGGATCTCTCAAAAGCATAACTATAATGGTATTACTGTCATAAGTCACCATTCTACAATACTGAAAAACTTATTCTTACAGGCATTTCTTCTGAGCTTATAATTAATGTCTTGTTTCTGTTTGAATATTAGATATGTTAGCAATATTTTTAGATTATAATTGTTACACCTTAAAACATTATCACTGTGTTGCAAAAAAAGTATTTCATTTTTTTCTTTTAATTTAAATTTCTTCTTCTTGTTGTATTTAATATGCCACCCAAAAGAACAGCTTACATTTACAAAAACTGAAAGTCTTCACACTGCCCAAGTTTGATATAAAGACTGCCAGGTATGAGCGAAGTTGATTTTCTGATCCAAGGATATTTAGAAATAATTAAGTTGAGCAAGCACAAGATCAGTCTTAATACATATTACTGGCAAGAGGACAGGAGGAACCTTAAACTCCTAAGCAGAGCTTACCCACTCCATCCCTTCTCAGTCATGTAATTGTTCTGATTACTGTTGTCATTCAGACAAAAATCTCCTAGTTATTTCCAGAAAAACAAGGAAGTAGTGAAAACAAGGAGGTGAGAAGGAGTGAACAATGTGCCCAAAACCAATTAAGTAGTTGTCACATTTGATTTAGAATACATCTATCCTTAATAAGGTCTGCCAACCACAAATATAGTTTAAAATGGCCTGGAAGTGCAAATCTAATCTCCATCTGTAGCACTGTTTCAGAAACACCAGCATCTCTGTTTTTTCAAGAAAGTCTTATTTTGCACGGAAACTTCCAAGATTAGTGATCAGGCCATTCCAATGTATGTTTTAATAAATACTATTTATTTAAAGAAATGTCTCAGAAATAAGTACAAGTTGTTAAATAAAACTATTTGTTTCTTTCATCATAATGAACGTATTTGCCAGTTAACATATTTACCTTCCTATGAGGAAACAGAACCTGATAAAATCTCTAAGCCAAACTGAAATGAGGAAATGGTGGATTTTTTTTAATATTTAATTTTGAAACTACCAGCTGTAGTACATATAATAAAATAGATTCCATTATTAATTGATCTTTCTCTAAAATACACAGTACATCAGAATTACTCTAAATATAAATTTGTCATTTTAAAAAATAGCACAATAACTTTACGTTAATCTTCACTTAAAATTATCTGCTCTTCCATATTAAAATATACAACCCCAATTCATTTGAGAAAAAAATGGATAGGTATGTAGAACTTGTACACAAAAGACAGTGAAAGACATGGTTCCAGTGTTACCACAATAATTTGCTTCAATATATTGTTTTCAAATACTTGTATTTGAAGATAAAGAGCTAAACTTGTATAATAGGCTACCCACAGAGAGGTCAGTGGAAGAAATTAATAATGCCTCTTTTTACCAGAAACTCAACAAATGCTTCTTAAAAAGAGAAAGAAAATTATCTGTTGCTAGCACATCATTTGGCAAAATTGAAAATGAACACGACTTCAAAATTTCAGGCTGGAGTTCCTTGCAGGACATCCAGAATCACTGTGGGTTGGCATTTTCTTCAAGGCTTTAAGATGACTGGTTTTGATTTGTTTGGTTTTCTATTTTGTAAGCATGTTAAAATCCATCTTTTCTGAAAATATTCCTCTCTTTCAATCAGTAGAGTGATTTTGTTCTTGAGCTAATTTATCTTAATTTCATTATTTTCTTTCTGAGCTAAGGTCACAGAATCAGAGAATGGTTAGGGTTGGAAGGGAGCTCTGGAGTTCATCTAGTCCAACCCACCTGCTAAAGCAGGTTCATCCAGAATATATTGCACAGGAATGTGTCCAGGCAGGTTTTGAATGTCTCCAGAGAAGGAGATGCCACAGACTCTCTGGGTAGCCTGTTTGAGTGCTCTGGCATCCTCGCTGTGAAGGTTTTCCTCATATTCAGATGGAACTTCCTGTGCTTCAGTCTGTGGTCTTTGCCCCTTATTGCCCCTATCATTGGGCACCACTGAAAGGAGTCCTTCATCCTCTTGACATCCACCCTTGAGATATTTATAAACACTGATGAGATTGCCTCTCATCCTTCTGTTCTACAGGCTGAACAGACACAGCTCTCTCAGTCCCTCCTCATAAGAAAGGTGCTCTAGACCCCTAATTATCTCTTTAGCCCATGGCTGGAGTCCCTCCAGTAATTCCTTGTCCTTCTTAAACTGGGGAGCCCAGAACTGGACACAGTTCTCCAGATGTGGCCTCACCCGGGCAGAATAGAGGGGGAGGAGAACCTCCCTTGACCTGCTGGTCACACTCTTCTTAATGCACCCCAGGATACTGTTGGCCTTCTTGGCCAGAGCTGGGTCCTAGCTCTTTTGGAAGACGATGTTAATTCCTGTAACTTTTTATTTCCTTCAGGAAGATTCCAAAGTCAGAGCTTTGCTGGTTTTTAAATTAAACTGCATTGAGAAGTAATTTTCTTAAATAAATGTGCATGGGGATCTAACGTGCAATGGGATCTAATGCCTGAAGTCACAAAGAGATGCGGAGTTAATCTTGGCCATACAGATTGCTGATACCATGGTTTTTGTTGTTGTTGGGTTTTTTGTTTTATATTTTTGGTTATTTTGTTTGTTTTTATAAATACTAGGAAACCTAATAAAGCTTATTATTTTTAACCAAAACTTCATCCAGAATGATGTTGTATGGCACATGATGGTCTGTTTAAGAGACTTCAAAATTTCAAGCAGTATTTTTAGGAAAGATTATATCCATTTTTCTGTTATGTCATACCCAATGGATTTAAATATTTCTTCTTTAAGTCTTCTCAAGTCAACTTCAAAGAGAGACTTGAAAGGTAACGCATTTCTTTCCAGCCATATTAGTATTTACTTGCTTGCATTATTGTGTTGTGTTTTATTTGGAAGCCAAATTATCGCTTGTCACTATTTATGACAAACTCTTTTAATTTATGCTCTATTTTCATTCTGTTAATATTTTAGACAGACGTACAAGATTTTATGAAGCCATATAACAAGTGCTGCATAAAGGAAAATGTAATAATTTATTATTTCTTCCATTTAATCTTTTGTAAAACTTGTAGCTTTATAGAGAAATAGGAAATGGCATTTACAAGCATTTTACCCCACTATTTCTTGTACTTACTTTTTCCATAATATGATCACAATTTAAAGAAATAACAAGCACATTGCTCTGGTTTTCCACTTAATACATCTCTACAGTCCTACAAAAATGTATTTGTCAATGGAAGTATCTAAACAATTACTGCATATATCAACATACTAACTTTTAAACAGGGACATATTTCTCCTCCTTGCAACATCAAAAGCTTGCCATGGGCAGAACCATAGCACATGCTGGGTGTCCCCTTAAAGGCTTACACTAGATGTTTTAAAATAACTGAAAGAACAGCATTTATCCAAAAAGCTTCTGAAAGCTATCAAAGATTAAAATACTCTTTATTAAACAACTATTAATTTTGCTATTATTAATTCCAGAATTATCTTTATTCAATTGTTAGTTACTAATAATAAAAAGCAAAACTTAAATGCAATATAGAATTGCAATGAATTAATCACTACAAGGAAATATTTTGTTCTCTACATTTCCTTCATTAAATAACTACTTTAAGAAAATAAAGTTTTAAATTTAATATCTGCTGTTCGACTTTCAAGTAAAATCACTGAAGTTGCTTAGCACTTTTTACTAACAACTCAGTCGTTTCCTCATACTTCCCATAATAACTAATACTCATTGAAATCCACTAAATGAAATAAAAAGGCAACAGGAAAAAAAAAAAAAACACACAAAAAAAACAAGAGTGAAATACGTTAACGCACAATTTTTTAACTATGAAATAGAAGCAGGAAGGAAGCTACATATAGGCTGACACATTTAGCCAAGAGGAAAGTACATAACACAGCTCTATCTCCAACTTTAAAATGTGCAATATGGCAAAAAAAATTCCCTGAGAAGTAGCTCAATTTGAACTCAATCAGTACAAGAGTGCCACTTGAAATAGCCTGTTTCACCAATCTAACCCAAGTTGTCCATCTGACAAGGGTGAGTTTAAATCTTCAAAATGTTTTCTTAGAATTATATATGTGAGCTTGTTCCTCAATGAGAGAACTTGTTTTTTATTAAAATTATCTATCTCTCACAAATGTGGCCACATGAAATAGATGGAAAACAAAAATCTGTCAGTGTCCAATAATGTGATTTGTGTCTTAACAGAAGCTCTGAATGGCCATGTGTGACATGGAGTTTGAAACCCAGCTAAGCACGATACCCAGGAATGGAGTTCAAGATCATTAACATCAATGGAGAGAAAACCAAAACAACAGTTATATCTATGTCTGTACTTCAGACTATCACCTGTTAAAGTACACGCAAAGTAGAATCACTCAAGAGACATCAAAACTGAACTGGAACTGGCTGGTCAGCACATTCCAGCCAAAACTTTTTTACCATGATCAGTCCAGGAATTACAATCTATGGCAGGATTGTTTTCAAATCTTAGATTCCTCTGGTTATCAAACATTCATCAAGAAACCTAAAGAACACAAAGACATATTCACTGTGAAGTGAAAAACTTGATGCTGAACCACAAATGTGAGTCTGAAATCCAGACAAAATCTATTATAACATTTATACACTTACATATTCACACACACCACAAAAAGAAAATGGATAATGTGCACAGCATTTTCTTACTTACGGTAAAATATCTGGCAGCAAAGAATTGCTTAATTAAGAATCCCAGCTATACTAACTATATTCACAACCACACCTCTGAACACCATACTAAAAAACAAAACCAAAATCCTGGATATTCACATCTATTGTAAATCAGAACATAAGAGAAAAATAGTTTTAAATATACATATGTGCAGCAACTTTATCCTGACAAACATTAGATGATTTCAGAAATTAAGACTGGTTTTGATGACCACCACGGCTAGATGCCATCTGATGCTTTTCACAGCTTATAGAGATTACAGATAATTGTAATATCTATCAAATGTTGAAAAGATATCAGAAGCATCATGAACTCAAAGAGTATTCTTGGCTTATCATAAAACAGTGCATAGAAAATCTAACTCCAGCATGTTCAAAGCTGGTTATTATTTGTATTTGTGCAGGATCACATGTATTATTTCCTAACACAACTCATATGGAATCATTTTCAGATTAATGCTGCTTAATTGATGGCCTGGAAGATAACAAAGTGCTACAAATAGTCCTAGTACTGAGACAAACAGTGGTGGAAAAAGAAAAAGACTATTAGAGATTCAAAAGGCACTTGTTTTGCATCTAACTGTTGCTAGCATTTTTCCTTGAACTATTCCACCTGTTACACATATGTACACACACTGATATCCCTATATTCTGGGAATGCTCACTAATAGACTTAGGATATTATATCTTCAATTTTATCTAAATTTTTCTTAATTACTCTTTGTGAAAACATCTAAGGGTGCATTCAGCATTGTGACAAAAAACATCAGTAACTGGTCACAGACACTTAGCAAGTAAATTAAAAAAAAAAAAAAAGAAAGAAAAGACAGGGAAAACAAAGAACAGTTTTCTGATTCCTCATCCCCCAGAAAAAAAAAAAAAAAGTGTTTAACAGTCTAACATATCTATGTAGACTTCCATTCCTGGCAATCTCTTAAATCTCTGTAATACAGAATAATGTCACTGCACATATTGACAAACATGGTCTGTTGGAAAGAGCCTTCACAACTTCTGCAGAGGGAACTCCTGGCTCAGAGACCTGTTGAATGGCTGGGAAGATATCAGTAAGCACATGGCCAAGGGGAACCAGTGGGCAAAAATGATTTACATTTTCAGAAAGCCACTAACAAGCTTCCACAGGAAAGTAAGTGAAAAAAGCTAAGCAGCTGTTGGGTGGAGGACAAGCTATTGTTCAAGACTGGTGCTGGGTTCATTCAATGATTTAATTAATGCTTTGTAGAAGGCTACACACTGTGCACATGATATTAAGATCTTCTGGGTAGTGTTACGACTCCTGTTACGACGCCTTTGCCAAGTCAAGTAAGTGGGTAACACATTGGCAGATGATCTTCAAAGTTGATAACTGTAAGGCAATGAACCTAGTGAAATTAATCTAAGCCATGCCTAGATAACTAGCTCTAGGGGTCATTAGCTATGTTTCTCTGAAATTATCAGTTCAATGTACAACAGCAGCCAAAATAAGCCAATAAAGTGCTGGGAGAGCTTTAGGAAGGGTATTAAGAATGTGATGTTATTTTTATATTGTAGAAAACCTTCATTAATGTTTCCCCACAGCCTGCTGTTTGCCTAGGATTTGCTATGTAAATATAAAACAACAGCTGTTTTAAAGTAATTCATGAGATACTTCCACATTAAGTTCTTTAGGTTGACTCCACTGATAGAACAGTAAGTTCAAAAAAACAAACTCATCACAGCAGTAAAACAAATGTCAACTCTAAAATATTTAGCTAGTCTGAAGAATACATCTACTGCTCCCTTAAAGTAACTTTCTTCTCTTTACTAATAGTATTCAGTTTTACTTTTTTATTAAAAAAAGGCAAATTTTCCAATATTTGGTAATGGATAATTTAACTAATATTAAATTGCAAGAATTACAGTTTCAGGTGTCTGTGACACCATTTAACATGCCCAAAGAAATCATTTCCATTAGCATAAAGATGAAGTCAAATATCATAACTGCTATTTAGTTTTCTGAAATACCTAAAAAGCCACTTAAAGGAACAGAACTACAGTGATAAGTGAGACGAGTCCTAGTATTATAAAGATAGTAACGAACAAAAGAAATAAAACCCTCTTCATGCAGAATAAAATCACATAAAATAGTGGAAAAGTTATTGCCAGATGAAACAAGTGAAGAAGGGATTTTCACTAATAATAAATGAAAGAATCAGAAATATTCATTAGTTTTATGTTAAAGTCATCTTGTTGCTCTTTCATACAGATTTCTACAGATAAAATATTGTACAAAACTGATGATGGAAAGACAAAGTTGAAGAGGAAAAATGTGTAGGATATATACATACACTTCTATATCAGGTTAATACTGAAATGTTAGATGGAAAAATTGTTTTAGATTGGTATACAAAAGTGAAGCCTAAAACTGAAAATGGCTTTCGCCATTTAATATAATCTCAAGATAACACTGATATTTTTAATGTATTCTGGAATGTCTTACATAACAGTGCCATACTACTTAAAGAACAAAACAGTATTTAAATATACAGACTAGTGAAAAGATTTGTAAATGTGCTTATCTTACACACTCAAATTGCATTCATTTTCTATACAATAATATCATTAAATGTGCAAAGAATCAGGACACAAATGAGCAGATTTAGTTCAGTTCTAAATTTTATCATTAACCCTTTATATCGCTGGGTTTATTCTCCTAAACAGGTCTTAATTTGTATCAGGACGCTCCTTCTCATCCTGTGGGCAATAATTTACTTCAGTTTCTCCACCTGATAAGAGTTTTTGTTTCATGACCTTTGGCAATCCAGATCGACTCCTACCTGAGTTCACGGTGGAAGTTAGCATTCTACAGCACTTTTTAAAAATCTGCATTATATTTGCCACTTTCTCATCCCCTGATACAGAGGCATCTTCAAGCAAGAGGCCACATGTGATGGTTAGTAGCTCCTCTATCCCATGGCTGTGTTGCCTAAGAATTCTTAAGGGCAGAGTAACTAGTTTACTATAGTTCATTTCATCAATTTTGTCTTCTATCAACAGGTTGATTTGAATCATTTTTTTAGCATGCTATGATATAAAGTGGATCCATAGAGAAGATGGATGCAAAAATATCACTTAGTCTTTCTTCCATGGTCTTATCTTGCAGAGGCTTTGCCTTCTTGAACGTGCATTCCTCCTACAATGTGTGAAGGATTTTCTATTTCTGATACCATCAGAAAAAAAATAGGATTTATTATTGACTGTTATAATATCTCACTTTAAAATATGTATCATCACTACCAACCCCCTTGCCCTAAACTTTCCTATATACTGTGTACTTCTGCGTTACATATTTCAACTATCTTCCTTCAACCGAATTTGGGCCAGTTAGGTCATTATCCTCAGAAAAAGCCAGTAGTCCACAGAATCACAGTATGTTAGGGATTGGAAGGGACCTCAAAGGATCATCTAGTCCAATCCCCCTGTCAGCAGGAACACTTAGATGATGTTACAAAAGAATGTGTCCAGGCGGGATTTCAATGTCTCCAGAGAAGGAGACTCCACAACCCCCCTGGGCAGCGTGTTCCAGTGTTCTGTCACCCTCACTGAGAAGAAGTTTCTTCTCAAATTTAAGTGGAACCTCTTGTGTTCCAGTTTGAACCCATTACCCCTTATCCTACCATTGGTTGTCACCGAGAAGAGCCTGGCTCCATTCTCATGACACTCACCCTTTATATATCTGTAAACGTTAATAAGGTCACCCCTCAGTCTCCTCCAAGCTAAAGAGACCCAGCTCCCTCCGTCTTTCCTCATAAGGGAGATGCTCCACTCCCTTCATCATCTTTGTTGACCTATGCTGGACTCTCTTCAGCAGTTCCCTGTCCTTCTTGAACTCGGGGGCCCAGAACTGGACACAATATTCCAGGTGTGGTCTCACCAGGGCAGAACAGAGGAGAACAACATCTCTGGACCTACTAACCACCCCCCTTCTAATACACCCCAGGATGCCATTGGCCTTCCTGGCCGCAAGGGCACAGTGCTGGCTCATGGTCATCCTGCTGTCCCCTCATGGATTTTGTCAACACCTGCAACTGAAACAGTTTTGTCTTTTTCTTTTCTCTGTATCTTCAGCCTGTTTGGGACTCTCACTCTCTGGGTTGTTCCTTGCCATTTCACACTTAAATTTTGCCACTGCCTATTGATTGGTTGAAGAAACAGAAATTACATATGATTACATTTCTAAAACTTGTTATCCTCAACCTCTTGTTGACTTTTATTATTTTCCTACTGCTCTTGTTAAGAAGCTCTAAAAATAACCATTTAAATTAACCTGAGTGAAATTCAGTTTAATTTATCTAAGTATAAAAACACTTCCTTTTGGCTTTTGATGATGTTTCTCATCACTTCAGAAGCTCCCAGACATTATGACAGTGATCATTGTTGAGCAGTATGTGAACTGCTCTGTCCTGCACCAGCAGACGTTATAATCTGTATCAATCAGTTTATTTTTCATTTTATTTTTGATATAGCTTTTATTCCTTTTTTTCTTGGATGAAATGTAGACAGATAACAAAGGAAACATCTGTTACATTTCATATCATGTATTTCAGACATGTTTGCTTTGCAGAAAATGTCTGAAATACTGATATTTTTTCTTCTTATGTAAGAATACTCACAGTTCTTCAAATCACACAAAAAAAAGAAAATATGCTTGCAGAATAGTTCTTCACTGTCAAGTTTTGGAGTTTTGCCTCAAAGCAAATTATATGTGGAGTTATTAACCTTTCAAAATTCCACCATGAAACAGAAAAAAAAAATCTTACATTGACATTTGATTACATATCTGATGCTGCAAAAATAAGGAAAAAAAGCAAATAATATGGGAAAAATAAGCCAACAATTTGCACGACATTGAAGAAAAGAAATCTGTACACATTTCATTTCCCCATGTAGTATAAGTTGTTTAGCCATTTCAAAAACAATATACAAAAAGATTTCTGTTATTTCAAAACAGCACAACCACTTTAAGAAGGTCCTTAGTCATGAATCTTTCTTGGCTGACTAAATGGAGAAACGGAGTATTCCGCTATGACAGTATTAGTTTTCTGAGAGGTTACCATGTAATTATTATGTTTATAACAAATACGAATGTCCATGTTTATGTTTTCAATACAAAGTTAACAGATGCAGTAGGTAAATATTTTCACTCAACTGAGTCAGCGACCAGTTGAGAAACGGTAACATTTTCTAGAAAATTCGAGTTTTATTCAAATTACATGCTGCGTGTACCAAAAACACTTTAAAAATATTACAAATAAAAAGGAAATTGAGCACCAAATTAAGAATTACAAAGTTATCAAAACATTTTAAAGCTTCTCAAATACCTGGTGAAGAGTTGAATATGAATCTATAAAATAGGATGCTGGAAAATTTCAGGAATATATTAGCTATAAACCAGTGGCAAGTATCTCACCCATAACCATGAAATTAAACCTTTACTCTGAAAATGAATTTGAGAGTAATTCAAGATAAATTCATCAGGATTCCAAGGAAACAATAATGAACCACGTGTTCAGTCCTGATCCTATAGCTGTATTTCTTAGTATTATATACACCCTTGGATTATTTCACAAGAAACATCAATTAAAGATGAGGATTGCTTGAATTCTGAGTTCTACATCTTACTGAAATATGAAGACACTTCAGACTAGTTTCAGGAATTAAAAACAACCAAACCAAACCAACCAAGCAAACGACAAAAAAAAAAAAAACTCACCACCCTGCTCCCACATAAAGCAAAAGTTATACAAGCTAGTTAGACTTTTTAAATTCAAGAATTATGCTCACTTATTCATATTTGATGCCAGCAACATCATATTTTACTATAGCGACAGCTAAACTAACAAAACTTAGGCACAGAAATTTGACTGAGAAAAGGGATCTATTCCTTTTTTTTCAGTCTTCCCAACAGCCAACTACAGTAACTTTCATTTATTTAGAATTTTCCAGAGGTGTTACATTTCGTGACTATAAGGCTTTGAAAAGACAGTTAACATTACAAGAACATTACAAAACATGAGGAAAAGATGCAGCTGTAACTTTTCTTTCACTGATTTGAAAAAAATTCCCTCAAGCCAAGCTGCATATGCATATTGACAGAAACACTAAAGTTGTGATTATAAGATTATTTGTAATTTAAAGTCCTGTGGAAAATGTGCTTTTCCACTGTCTTTTATGTGTAGGGGGTTTTATGTAATTCACTGATACTTTTAATTTGGGTTTTGGTTTTCAAATTAAGGAGCTTCTGAAATTGTCATATTTCTCTTCCTTTTGATTAAAAGCATACACTTCTGCTTAGATGAGAAATTTATGAAGCCCAAATTAAGAGATACAAAAATAAACTCTTTAAACTATCTTCAACTACCCACAGCATTGACAGAAAACCCAGCAAGCATCCTGTAATAAAACCCTTCATCAACTAGAAAAAAAAATATATATTTCTGAGATTGTACATAAAAAAGATGAGCTGTCCCTTCGAACTTAAAACCTCTTCCTTTTTCCCTAGCATTATCAGCACTAATAGCACTAACAATTCTACTTTCCTATTTAAACTTCTCTCTTATATAATAAACCACAATTTCTAGAAGAAGCATTTTCCACCTTCCCAAACTATTTCTAAATGCAAAGAATGACCAAAGTCGCTCATTTTCTAGACTCCAAATTAGCAGAATGCCAGCTAGAAGCGAATGAAGCAGAGACGGAATTATACCCACTCACAGGCCTAAATTTCTTTCTAATGACTGAGCATTATTTTCTCAATTCAGTAAAGCAAAAAAACATTATTTTCTCACCCTTTTTCAATATGTACTTCTTTATCCTATACATCAACTAGTAATGAGCAGAATACATCAATGCTACACCAGGCTTCCTCTAAATAGCAGCAATGCTTTTGTTGCAAAAGCATAACAAGAAAAAAGCATGCTGCTGCTGCTGAATAACCTTACAGCAAGATCAATGTAAAATCTTGTGATATTTGCTGTGAATATGCCTTTATTGTGTTGTTTTGGTTTGTTTTTTTTTTTTTTTTTTAAAATCTGAATGCAGCAGAATTAATATTACAACAAGGTTGGTTTTGTTTTGTTTTGTTTTTTTTCAAGCTTTGAACACCTAATTTCTTTGAATTTATGAGAATAAATGATAATGATAACCAAAGCTGAAATTGAAAATTTATCCATATTTGGGACTGTGAGGAACATTTATTTCTTCATGGATGCAAGATCTAGCAGCATGGCAAATTCCTTTGGCTGATCACTACACGCTATTTCCCTATGCAGAACTACATGCAAGCATGACTTTGGCTATTGGATCGTGTTGATGGCTGCACATATAATTAATTTAGGACAAGTTTTAGAGCCCTTATAGGAAAAGAAACCACAAACTCATGATTTATGTTTTTGGACATGTCAAAAAGTGAACTAAATACCAAGCAGCTGTAATCTCCTGTAACACATTATAATGAACTTGTTCAGTAAACAGAACTTGTTCACAGACAATATCCTGAATTACTGAGTGGTCATGTTTCTTTCTCTGCTAATAATAATCTCAGCAGAACCATTCAAAATTAATGGTGGACAACAACAAACTCTATTATGTTTGGTCTCTTAATATCTTCTCTGTTCATAACAATGTTTTGGTCTGTTTCCCTATCCTTTATTTTTGCTGAAAGTTATAATGTTTAATGGCTCTTATGAGAAACAGTTCTATATTATTATGTACCAAGTAGAAAAATATATCTGAATTTTAAGGTGCTTGGGGTGAGGAGGTTTTTTTTCGGTTAGTGTTTGTGGTGTCAAGACCTCAGATTTATACTACACTTTCCCATATGGTAGACATAAAATAGTGATAGTTGATAATGGCAGTGAAAATAAAAAAAAAAGGAGAATAAAGAGAGAAAGATCAGGGTTACCATGGTCATTTGATAGAACAGTTTCTGCATGTAGCCCAACTGTAAAATGAAGCTGATCCCTGTAACACTTCCAGATTTAAGTGGAGACACCATGATCTTTCTTCTTTACTTGAGCTTTTGACTTGTCTAGAAATCAAGCTTGCAGTACTTTCAGACTACTTTGATAATAGTGAACAACATGCTGCAAAAACACCAGTAACAAAAATGTAGTAAATGTACTTGAATGTATAAATAAATATATCAGATTGAAAAAGCATAATAATGAAAGGATAAAGCTCTACGAAGATACATTTTATGTATGAAGGAGATAGGAGAAATAAAGTACAAGTAAAAACAACCAAAACATTCTGAACAAGAAAGGTTTATTAAGATAGTAGATATAATACAGAGAATCTTACTGTTCTGCAAACAACATGCCTCAAAAACCTGAACAGAACATGTAATCACAGAATCACAGAATCGACTGGGTTGGAAAAGACCTCAGAGATCATCGAGTCCAACCCTTGGTCCAACTCTAGTCCGTTTACTAGATCATGGCACTAAGTGCCATGTCCAATCTCAGTTTAAAAACCTCTAGGGACGGCGAGTCCACTACCTCCCTGAGCAGGCCATTCCAATGCCTGATCACTCTCTCTGTAAAGAATTTCTTTCTAATATCCAGCCTAAATTTCCCCTGGTAGAGTTTAAGCCCATGCCCCCTTGTCCTATTGCTAACTGCCTGGGAGAAGAGACCAATCCCCACCTGGCTATAACTTCCCTTCAGGTAGTTATAGAGAGTGATGAGGTCACCTCTAAACCTCCTCTTCTCCAGACTAAACAACCCCAGCTCCCTCAGCCTCTCCTCATAGGTCTTATGTTCAAGTCCCTTCACCAGTCGTGTTGCTCTTCTCTGGACCCGCTCCAGCACTTCAATGTCTTTCCTGAACTGAGGGGCCCAGAACTGAATAAAACAAAGGCAAATGCTTTTTTCCATTTAGACAGACCTTTTGGTGGTTTACACTGTCTTATTCACATTTATCAAACAAATGAGCAGTGCTCATAAACAACTGACATAAGAATTAAATCGGTCTTATTATTTTGCTTTGAGTAGAATATTTAACTAAAAAATAAACAAACTACCTGAGAAGTGCAAAACTTCCTACAAGTTGTCAAATTGTGAACATCCTCACACCACAGCTTCCTGATTTAGAGCAAAGAACACAGATTGCACAACACTTTATTAAGAGTTAGTCTTGTGAATCAAAGCATAAGGTTCCTTTTGCTGTGTTTCACTCAAAGTGTCTGTTGGACAACTTCCACATAATTTTTACAACAAATTCTCCTTCCTGTCTTGAGAAAGAGTTTGTTTGGATATCACACTTGTTAATTTTTTTAATCTCTATTTTTCTCTTAGTATAAATTCCCCTTTTAACTATTTTTCTCCTACCATTATTTCAAATTTAATTACTAAAATTTCATATCCATGTTAATTGAAGATATAGTGATTAACACAATTTAAGTATCAGCTAAGCTTTACAACTTAGAAAATGACATAAAATTCCTTAAAATTTAAGATAGTGTTAATTTTGGAGTCCTTGTTTAGACATAATCCTATCTTAAAAACGAAAAGGAAAAAAATAACACAAATTACTCTTTGGGAATCTTATTTCATATCTAGGTTAATTTTTTTACTTAAACTAGGAAGCTAGACTTCTTGGATGCTCAAGACATAAAAATAAAATGTTTTGAGGCTGGCCTGTCATGTGGTGCTTTCTGTCACTGTTCATAAAATGGCATTGTCAAAAAAGATACTGCAAAAGTGCAAGACATCAAAGGGTCATAACTTTAATGACATTCTGGGAAACCCTGCATTTCAGAAGTTATATTACTAGATTTTGGGAGAGCTCATCATCCATGGGCAATTCTGGTCATATTCTGAATTTCAGGCTTCCCACCTCTAAATACTTACATTTTTCTTTTTCAAATACCATTTCCACATCACAGTCCCAGTCCCACACAAAGGAAAAAAAAAAGAGGGAAAAATTATTTACAAAATGTTAATACTATACAACGTTATGCAATGTCTCACACCAGTCCTTTTTGTGTAGTATAGATAAACCACTAAAATGTAAGAAATAACATTTCTGGGTGTGAATAGCTCGCAGATTACCTCCATGACTCATCTATATATGCCTGTCCTTCAGTGTTGGGGAAGACATGTACCCATGTGCAGTGTTTTGGAAAGCACAGTCTGACTCTTACACTTGGAAAGTCAAGAGTTCCCTCCCAGGAAAGCTCAATCTACCTGGACAGTGACAGACAATGCTCTCACAATCTCTTTCCCTGATTATATATCTCATACAAATATCTCATATATAAATCTCTTTTATATTCACTGTTTAGTGTACAATCTCCTAAACACACTTTATTAATTATGTATCCCCTCTGTCATAATACTGTTTTGCAGGGCTTTTAATTCCTTCTTTTTTTCACCCAACAATGAATTTTAAAAATACACTTCCTACTGCCTACCAGCATTACTGAAGCTCAGATACATTTTTAGGATGATGTGAAGAGACTATAAATTAGCCTGCTCTTTCAGTACTCTTTACTCATTGAGCTAGTGCCAGAGTGCCAAGTACTCTGCCAGAAACAGCAGCACCAGGCTGTAAAATTTACACAAGACAAAAACGTATAAAAAGAAGAGGCACCCCAGGAAAATAACGCAGGGTATTGCAAGTGTGGGAGAGACTATGACAAAATAGACCACCTGGGAAGAGCCATAGCTTAGACACCCAACTGGGCTCCACAGCAAAAAGAGAACACAAAAACATACAGCTATAAAACGTTAAGAAAACATTTAATAAAAATATAATACATACAAATGAGTAAAACCAGCTAATTGCTGCTTCCTGAGTAATGCAGTACAATATAACAGGATCCCCTACAAGAAGAATGTTGACAGTAATACTTTAGTTCTACTACCCTGACCCATTGCGCATTACAAGGTCTCTTAAGACTACTGATACTTTGCTCAATTGTATTAATTGCAAAGATGTACAGAAAAGAGGTTACACAAATCCAGTTTCATTTGTTCTAAACACAATCATGGAGATAGATTTGCAATTCTAAATACAAAAAGATTACTAAATAATTCTTCCGCAGTGGTGATCATTTGCATAATTAAAAGCTGGCAGCCCTTCATTCAGTGTTTATTTCCTTCACCTACTTGTAATATTATTCAGTTTTCTTAGTGTACATAATTAAAAGACAAATTTACAACTTACAAATAAATAATACTAATCACCAACTGTATAATTTAAAATATATCAATTACTACCGAAGTTTCTATTGCTTTGTATTGCAGAGGTAGCTGCAGCCCCATCACTACAAAGAGCCAATCTTAGTTCTCAGGGGAATTTAAGAGGTAAAGGAATTTTTTAATTTTTTTTTTTGCCTGTTACCCGAAACGCAAGTGCAAAGCTGTTCTGCTCCTGATTCATGACAATTAACAAGTAGTGTAAGTATACTAAACAATACATACAATATAAAATAAGAAGGCAACTGCATGACTACCCAGACCTTTTCAGAATACCTCTTGGGGGAAAAAACAACAACTCCACAAACAAACAAAAAACACTGCAGACCTACACATACACACACACCAACTGTACTGACATCTAACTCAGCAGTGCAATTCAGTCATTTAAATGAATTCTCAGATTGCCAGCCCATTTACCTGAAGCTTTTTCTAATACTGTGGCACAAGATAAGCAAACACCTTAACATAGTAATTCAGCTCTAAGCTGGGATGAACTGCCCCTTGGAAGTGTCACTCACTGTCCAGCAACAAAATATGAACCATCCAGAGAAACTAAGCTTCTCTCAGCACAGGCATCCTGTGATAAATGCCTGAAACTATAGTCATGAATCTAAACACTAGAATGAACCAAAACAGCAGAAAAATACATTATTGCTCCTAATATATCTCAAAATATCGTTACTAAATTAATATAATTTATATAAAAATATATATTTACATATAGATATACAGTATGCATAATATACTGTCCATGTTTCTACCACAAGTGTCTTTTGCTTTCCCTTCAACTGTATTGTGTTCTGAATACTTCTCCTTCTGTATATTTCATTTTCTCTACATCATGCAAACTTTTCAACTCCTGCATTAAGCTTCAATTTTTATTTGCAGCTCCCACTGGCTGAAGCTACTCCTCATTGAAACAGTTTTTTAAAAACACACTCATTTTGAATCACCTATCAGTGAAGGCAGTAATAATTCAATACTGAACCTGAATGGCAATATGCAGTGAAGAAATACTTATTTTTATTACCTGATATATTACAATGGAAATTCTCCCTAACTCTTCAAAATACAAATTGTTCTATGAATCTGCTAAGGTGTGTGAATGCACTTTGAGACATATACTGGGAAAGAGTTCCTTCCCCTCACCCTCCTCTGGGTTCATTTTGGAGCTGGAAGGGCCCAAGGACAATTTCACCAGTTAGTACTACTTTGCTGAACTAAGAAATAGAAGAAATAAGGAATGATGAAGCTAAGAAGACTGTAGTTGGACCCACAAGTATAGGTGGATTACATGGCTTAATGGAATAGGCTTTCAAAACCTTTGTTTTTATTTATTAGGTTTCATTCAGTAACACAGACATTAAGAATGTAGGAAACTGTTTTAAAAACTTTCATTTGTGATCAACAGTGCAGATCCTGGTTGGACGCCTGTAGTTAGTGGGGTTCCCCAGGGGTCAGTATTAGGTCCAGTCCTGTTCAATCTATTCATCAATGACCTGGATGAAAAGATTGAGTGCACTCTCAGCAAACTCGCTGATGATACCAAACTGGGAGGAAGGGTTGACACAGCAGAAGGCTGTGCTGCCATTCAGCAAAACCTGGACAGGACTGGGGAGAGAAGAACGTAATGAAGTTTAAAAAGGGCAAGTGCAGGGTCCTTCACCTGAGGAGGAATAACCCCAGGCACCAGTGCAGGTTAGAGGTGGACCTGCTGGAAAGCAGCACTGCAGAGAAGGACTTGGGAGTTCTGGTTGACAACAGGTTGATCATGAGTCAACGATGTGCCCTTTTTGCCAAGAAGGCCAACGGTATCCTGGGGTACATCAAGAAGAGTGTGATCAGCAGGTCAAGGGAGGTTCTCCTCCCCATCTACTCTGCCCTGGTGAGGCCACATCTGGAGAACTTCGTTCAGTTCTGGGCTTCCCAGTTTAAGAAGGACAAGGAATTACTGGAGAGGGTACAGAGGAGAGATACAAAGATGATTAGGGGCCTAGAACACCTTTCTTATGAGGAGAGACTGAGAGCCTTGTCTGTTCAACCTAGAGAAGAGAAGGCTGAGAGAGGATCTCATTTATGTTTATGAACATCTCAAGGGTGAATGTCAAGAGGATGGGACCAGAATCCTTTCAGTGGTACCCAGTGATAGGATGAGAGGCAACAGGCACAGATCGAGGCATAGAATGTTCCATCTGAATATGAGGAAAAACTTGTTTACTTTGAGGGTGCCAGACCACTCAAACAGGCTACCCAGAGAGGTTGTGGAATCTTCTTCTCTGGAGACATTCAAAACCTGCCTGGACACATTCCTGTGCAATCTACTCTAGGTGAACCTGCTCTAGCAGGTGGGTTGGACTAGATAATCTCCAGAGGTCCCTCCTAGCCCCAACCATTCTGTGATTCTGTGATTGTCTAATTCAGAGCTAGTGTTTAAATTCAGGCTTCTAGGATCAATATCTCAATCACCTGGCTACAGATAGGGCACAAGACTCAGGCTGCAGTTATCACATAGTAGTAGAGTGGATGCATACCTGCATAAAAAGGAAAGCAAACCAGCACAGGATTGATTCAGAAGGCTTTTGGCACTCAAAGTACATTACCAGTTTTCCTGCTTTGAGTGTTGTGACCTTACTGGGCTCTTAACAACGTGCCAGGGAAGGTTTAGATTGGATATTAGGAAAAATTTCTTCATAGAAGGGGTTGTCAAGCACTGTCACAGGCTGCCCAGGGAAGTGGTTGAGTCACCATCCCTGGAGGTGTTAAAAAGATTTACAGATTAAGTTCTTAGTGCCATGATTTAGTGCCAGACTTAGGTTAATGGTTGGACTCAATTATTTTAAGGGTCTCTTCCAACCAAAATGATTCTATGATTCTAAAATTAAAACCAGTAAGTCTTGCCAAGTTCTTCTAGCAACCATGTATTTTGTGGGAACATTTCTTTAAGCAGTTCAGGAATTTTACTTTCCTAAAACAGATGAAAGCCCACAGAAATGCAGCACTGCAATTCACCAACAGAAATATGCCAACTGTTGCAGTTTAAAGGGGAGGGGGAAGGCAATTCTAAGGTGTAGTTTTCTTACTAGTAAAAGCATCCTAAAGTGCATCAGCAGATGAAGCTATTAAAAACAGAGGCTCATCCAAAAGACTTTCTATTAACTCTCACAAGTTTTGCATTATACATGTGAATAGAAGCTAAAAAGGTTTTCCTGATAAGGTGATAAATACTTGGTTCCTAGACTTTGAGCAATGAGAACAGTATTATATTACCACAACTGCAAAAAGCAGGGATGAACTGTAATTTGTTACTCTACTGTTATGGAGTGTCCCTGTCTCATCTTTGTAGAATTGAAGAATAATGTCCAAACATAAGAAAACTAAATAGAAAACTAAATCAAAACCACATACCCATCACTGTAAGGTACAAATATACTGTTCGTCAAATAAAAGACTGAAAATCATAAAAAGAAATATAGTCTATGGGAGTCAGACTGAACGGTGTTAGAATATCTTCTGTATTTTCCATAGCCTTTTCTGTAGGTATTTCATGCTTCTATCCTTGTGTACATCATTTCACGACTCAGAGTTGATGTCAGAATATGGCATATTTTAGAAATTTTGTAACTATTTTATTGTTTCCTCCATCAGATAAAGGTGAACAAATCAACAAAACTTAAACTGCATCCTGCTTTCTAGGTGGAAGCAATCATGTCCTATCTCCCCTGTTTAAGCACAAGCAAAGTTATTGTAGTCCAGGAAATTAACATTTACATACAAGTTAATATAGACAGAAATACACACACTCAATTTCAAACCCCTGATTATGTAAGTTAGAATATTTATGAACACAACTCAAAAAAACATAACTGTCTTGTCTTAACTAGACTGGAAGCATAAATCATTAATTATTATATAGAAGAGACAAATTATGTAAGAAATATCATGACATAACTATTAAAATGATAAAAGGATATGAATCTCAGAAGTTATCGCAAAAGTGTTTAACACTTCATTGTTAAGTTAAATCTAAAGGTTTTAATGTACATTGATACATTAAGAAAACTGTGTAAGAAACAATTGAGAACATCAATATAAATCCTGAGGATGTTATGCAGACATGATACAATGCTGGTGTTGAAGATTTGGGAATTCTGAAAGAAGGGTTGGGGGGGAAAGCATGAAGTTTCCAAAAATAAAAGGATGAATGGCATGAGCAGATTACATTGACATTAATGAGGCAAAGTTGTGGGAAAACAGCTATCGAAATAATCATGAAATCATTAAAATGTAATATAACGTGAACACATAATTTGTTACAACAAACAGCTAATATTTTATTCTAATGAGATTTAATATAAATTGAAATAACATGAGATAAATTTGGGCTCACCCACAGATACATATTAAGCAGCAGGTCCAAAGGAAACCCTGCCCTCCCTCCCACAAATGTAGCTGATACAATAATCCCTTGCCACGTTCAAGTGCCTGGCACCTGACAGCCCTAGATCATCCATTGCATATGACTGGGTTTCAGACCAAGGTGCCTTCCTCTCCCTCTTGCTGCAGGGGAAATAGTACTTCTCAGACTTACAGCACCTATACACAGCACAAAACCCCTTCCAGTTTTCATGTTCATTTGCTAAAGAATGAGCAAACAGTAGTCTGAATTTACAGTGTGAGGACCAAAACTCCTTTCAGATACATCTACAGACAGGCTATTCTTGCAATCACAGAAATAAACTGAGAACCACAGAAACAAGTGTTATCATTTAAATGTATTTCTCTGACTTACCAGCAAAGAATTTCTATGGGTAATGCAGAGAGGATATGAAGTATTCTATTTCTGTGTAAAGAATGATTCCCTTTATTTCCAATGTTTTGATGATAAAAATCCTCTATCCAAACT
The DNA here is from genome assembly GCF_036013475.1 of Columba livia. Taxonomy (NCBI): domain Eukaryota; kingdom Metazoa; phylum Chordata; class Aves; order Columbiformes; family Columbidae; genus Columba; species Columba livia. The sequence goes on from NC_088605.1 coordinate 30,658,048, forward strand.
ACTGTAAGAGTGCATTAGCAATCGCACTGCCCTACTTTTTCTGTTTATTATACATAGTCTTCCATCAAGAACACTGAATTACTGAAGTGGCACTCAGCAACCTAATTTCATCTGTTTTGTTCAGTCTGTGATTAGGCTACATTCCTTTATTAAATGAAAGTTCTTGTAAAGTACGGATATGAAACACAGAAAAAAACCCCAAACATTATAAACTATATTGGATGTCAGGAAATAAAAGGGGCAGACACTGGACTTCGGACTAGACCAACAAAACACTGAATTGCACAAAAGTGCTCTCTCTGAAGCCTCCTTTAAGATTAATACTTTGAACTATATATAAATACACAGACAAATAAGTGTCACAGCTGATGCAACTGAAAGCTTCAAATTCATGAAATTGCATTAAAATACATTATTTGACATTAATCATTAGTTACAGAGGCAAGTATAAAGCATGACTAAGAATATGATTACTAGAGATTTACTTCCATGCAAAACATAGACTGTGTGACATAGACTGTATTAATCATACCCATGAATGTTTGTATATTCTTCCTCTCTAACAAAAATGCTTTTCAACTTTTATAATTAATAACATAGGCTATCTCTGAAACTTCATCGTAAAAATGTAAAGCTACGAAACCCTAATTAAAGCAGCAGACTGCCGTTTTTTGACCATTAATGCCCCTACTTCATACTTACCTAGCACCCCAAATCTTAGGGGGTTTTGATTACAAAATCCAGCTCTAGATACTACAAGCCATACTTGCAATGAGCTGACCAGTAATTAATTTCTTCAAACTCTTTGTAACACATTAAATCCTATACAGGGAATTACAAATCCTGGACTAATTTTTTCTTTACTCAATGAGTTATATCAGTGTGAAATTTCAGAGGTAGAAGTAAGCAGTAAATCATACAACTAAAGGTTTTAACTTTTTCACAACTGAGTTAACCATGAATGCAGAACTAGTCAGTAGCAACTTTCAGCAGCCTAAGTAATTTTAAAATTGGTATACAGGGTATAAACTGGTAACATTCTCAAAACTTAAGCATACACGATGCTCAGATATAAAATTAACCACATAATAGTAATTGTGTCAGAAACCTCTTGCTTTTAACTCCTGTGCTTTGTATACCAATGACAGAAGATTCACCGTATGGCTAATAATTCAACTGAAAAATCTGGTGGAAGACATTCATCAGGTAAATCAGAATTAAAAAAAAAAAAAAAAAATCAGTTCAGATACGTTCATATTCTCTGTATAATTTCAGATCTTAATTCAAACATAAAAGAGTATGGCCTATGGCCTATCTTTTTTTTTTTTTTTTTTTTTTTTTTTTTTTAATCGGAAAAAGAGAGGAATGCACCTGCACATCTAGAGAAAACATGAAAACAGTGTAAAAAACATCTTGGTTTTTCTATCCACATCTGTGCATCATACTGAATTTATATTCAGGAATGTGTATATTTTCACTGATCACTAATTTTCTCACTAGTGCATTTCCAAGTAATCCAATCTAACTCCTTTTCTGACTAATTTCCCATCAAAGATCGAAGTTGGCTGCACTTTCTGCTGCCTCACATCTGTTTTTGTAGCATGACACAAAGCCATAAGCTGTTTAAGAAAATGCTCGATATTATAGCTTCTCCCAGACTCCTATGGCCTCTGCCATAGAGTGTTTAGCTTTTTAAAATTCTCAGTTCCAGCTCCTCTCTAATTTCATTATAGGCTGGCTTAAACCTCATAGCTAATATCACTAGTCCTTGAGCATAAATAAACCTGCTACCAGAAGACTACACTCCTAATGCAGGGTCCAATACAGCAAAGAGTTTCAGCTTAACCCCTGCAATAAGTGCAAGGCAACACTTTTACTAAGAAAGCTTCTGAAGTCTGTGATAAGACAGTGTAGTTAAAACCAAACAAATATACCCAAGCCACTCCCACTCCTACCCCCCCAAAAAAAAAGAACAAAACCCATCCCAACACAAAATTCTTCCAATCAAATGCTGGTATTACAGGAAATAAACCAGGTACAGTGCAAAATTCTCTGTGCATGCGAGTACTGTATACAAAGACCCTTCAAGCAAACTTTCTTTGGTTTTGAGTCTGTAATAAATTCCATTGGAGACAACACAAATGTAATTGGTGAAAATTTTAAAGAAAACAAGTCCAACAACTTTCCATAACTTGGTAGAGGACGTATCTTTTGTCAGAGGTACCTTCTAGCCTGTAAAGAACTGGAAAAGTAGAACACTTCCTATAATCAGGATTTATTTCTTACCCTAAGTATTCCTCATCAAAGGATTCATCATTTCTGTCTTTGATCATGGACTTTTGTATGTTGTTTAGTGTTTCTAGCACCTTCTAGAGAAACAGTCTGTGAATGTAAGCTATCCTGTAGTATCTGTGTATCTGGCTCAAGCAATGGTTACCAAAAGATACATTTTTTTCTACTGGCTTGAAACTGCAGTATATACTGTTTACTCTGTGAATAAAAAATCAAATATTTCTTTTATTAAACTGTGATATTGTTGATAATACTACATAGCAAACAGTCCCCCAAAAAAGTTTTCTAAAGCAATATAATTTCTCTTGCAATACATTTTTCAAGCCTGCTACTTGATTCTGCTTTTCTTTGGAGTGCCAAGATGAATCAGGACTCATAACTTGATGACACCAAAAAACCCCAGCATTTCTCATGTCTTTCCTGGGTTTTGTGGTTTGGGTTTTTTTTTTTTGTTTGTTTGCTTGTTGGTGGCGGTCAATTTGTTTACTTGTTTTGTGTGGTTTGTGTTGTGTTTGTGTGTGTGTTTGTGTGTTTTTTTCTTTTCCCTAATATGTTGATCCAGTCATCATCAAACAGGGAATGTTTTTTAATTAATAACAAAACCTCATAAAAAGGAACCGTAAGTCACAGGCCAGACTAGATGTCAGCTACACATTTAACATGTAAGAACCAGACCAGTGTATCATATTGGTGGAACAAGAAAAAAATCACAGAAACAATCAACAATACAACTGATAGCCAAGAGATCTGTAGATGCCTCCTGCACAGACTATATGGATCTAAGATGCTATCCCTATTTTATGTACAGTTCTTCCTCCACCAGCCTGATTGTGGTTAACATGGGAACTAGGCTGTTACCAGCTTTCAGCTGCTACCTACCACCCACTGTTCACAATATTTGCTAGAACTTCAGCCACACAATGAATATAGGCATTGAAAACGTAAAACATGTAATAACAACCCACCTGCCTGGCCTGTATAAGTGAATAGAGTTTATTTATATTGCCTAAAACTACATCCATTCATTTATCTGGTTTACAGAGATCCAATGAGCCACATCCATACTGACATACTAAACTAGAAAACAGATTTTAAACGGAATATATTTTGCTGCCTTCTGTTGACATCTCTCAATCCAGACAAGTAAACAACACTGAAAAATTCAAGTTACGGGCAAAACCATGGTTTTGACACACTAAATCCCAACTGAGGGCACTTGCAAGGATAATCCTCTGGCTACCAGTCATAACACATCAGAAAGAAAGACCAAAGCTGTTACAAAAATAAAAATTTATAGCAAAATCCAAGTCTAAGTTGCATAAATAGCAGCTTTTGTAAGCCTCTCTCCATGACTCTGAGCTGGTTGATAGAGGTCCCTACATTGACAGCAGCGACATGAGCCTCTGGCAGCATGCGAGTCTTTCAGTCCATCCAGCTGTTTTGGTATGGCAACAATCTGTAGCTTCTAACCTTTATTCAAAATTTACACAGAGGTAAAAATGCTTCGATTACTTTAAAAGACAATACATAATAAATACATTAATTTATGTAGCTACTGATGACATTTCTTCAGAAAATACAGTTATGGCTTTTGTTGCCATCTACAACAAAAATAACTTGTGACTGTTTATGCAGGAGTCCAGAAAACAGAATCACCCATCAACAATTTCCATATAAATGCTGCTTGTTGAGATATAATTATAGACCACAGATGAACCAATTATTTTGCCTCAAATCCTTTCCATCATCATAAAAAAGCATATCTATTTTACTTGCCGAATTTTTGTTTCTTATGGATATCAAAAGACACTTGACAGTGTGCATTCTAGAGAAAGAAAAATGAAACAAAATCATCATTCCTGTCTAAGGGTCATAGCTGTTACTTTCAAAGCTCTCTGCAGATAGACCTGAATGGTACCAACTTTAAAGCTAAAAACGGACAATGTTTAATTTTTCATTACACACAAGTTGGCTGAAATCACGTACCATCTCAGTAATATTACAAGGTTTGCAGTGACATTAGTTCTCTGTTTTGTGCAGGTGTCATAAGCTTAGTGTCTTTGCTAAAGCATACTTCAAAATTCTTGATAACTTCTAATGTAAGACTGCTTACCTGTCAAATATCTTAATTTTAATGTGAAAATTAAATGCTCTCCTACTTTTGAAACTCAAGTGACAAGCTCTGTCAAGCGCTACTATTCTGAAATCAAACATATGAAGGTAAGAATAATGAGAAACCTACATATATTCTACAGAATTTACTAAGAGCACAGAAATCCTCTGTTTACAAATTAATCAGAGCCATATAATCAAACTACCATTTAAATAATTTTTAAAAATTAATACATATTTTCTTTCATTGATAGTTTAAAAAACACTTGCTTGCTCAACTGCAATTCATACTTTTTCCAAAAGCCCTACCTAAGTTTAAAACAAGTGACAAAAATGGTAACCCAAACTTCTACCATTAGAGTGTAAAAAGACTCAGCACGATGCCAGTTAAAGAAAGTGCCATCCAAAAATATTTAATAAGTTTTATTTTAATCCAGAGCACATTTTTTTTTAAATCCAGAAGTTCAAGAGAGTTGTAATAACTGGTTAGAAAGGACAGTATGTGACAACAATATAAATGTTATTTTAGATTCTATTTTGTCCAGAATTAGAGTTATTAAATAGGAAAAATGGAAAATTCCCAAATTCCATATAGAAATCCATGGTGAAATACCACTCTGGAGAACATTTTCCAAGATAGTTATTCTATTCACCTCATGCTCTTCTGGTGTTCAAGACTTCCACAAATTTCTACAGCCATTGTAAAGTTCAAAGGTTGGTTGGTTTTAAATGAAACAACTATTCTCTACAATTGTTTTCCATAAGGAAACAAACAAACAAAAATTAAGGACTGACAGTTTATAAGACTAAATGAAAATTCAGTGTTTCCCCATAAGCATTTTCTTAGCCACTGACCATATTTTTACTTTACTAGACACACCTACCTGACTACTAATTCTGCAACACTTACAGACAAACTGGGATTGCTGTTTGAGAGTGATACTAACTATAGGCAAGACCTACAATCAAAGGTAAATACATTCTCGTTCTTGTTACAATTCCAGTGCTATACATTGTTATAAACACTTAGACATTCTAGCACCACACTAAATTATCTTGTAACAATAAACAAATCAAAGACAATTCTGTGTCAAAAAGGTGATTTCTGCAAAATCAGAAAACTACAGATTCTGTAGCGAACCAGAGATACACAGCTTGGCATCCTGGGCTGGGCAACTCATGTGAAAATCCAACAAAAAAGAATCTCAGAAGAGCACAAGTGCTGAAGGATTAACCTCATACACTCACAAGCATAGTTCTGTCTTCTCTTATTCTGCAGTGAAGATTAACTCTTCTACTGTCTTTTTCAACATAATACAGAATCCTGTGTTGAGCAAATACAATTGTTTCACATGCTAATTTTTGGCAGCAGCATGAAGGGAGAGCAGTTGCACTAAGTCTTGTAAGGCTGTGAATGACAATTCATATGCTAAGCACAACAGAATCATTCAGGCTTTTAACATTTAAGGATGTATCATCCACTTTTTCCTAGCACAAAGGTCACCCTCCAGAAGGTAAATAAGTCTGAAGCTTTAATTTTGTCTGTTGAAACTATGGAAGTATTAGTGTAAATATTATAAAACATACCTAAGAATACTTGATGAAGCACTTTTGTATTCCAAGTGATTAGCAACTAAATAATGAACAAACACTGGAAATTATCCTGACTAATTTTTCATGTTAGTTCAAAAGTGAACTGAATAATAATATTTACTGTTTTCAAGTAGAGCGATTTTTAGAGTTATTATGACTTTAAATTCTGAAAACATCAAATTGGTGTTTTGATTACATATGTGATGTTCTACATTCTTATTCCAGTTAGCATTGCATAAGTCTCCATTACAATCACAATATTCTTGCCATTATTTTATAAAATAATTGATTTTGACTACTCTACTGTAACCAACTGTAAAACACAACTATATAGGTGTTTAAAAAAAGGGGGTAAAAAAAAAAAAGAAAAAAAAAGAAAAAAAGGCAAAAAAGCATGCTCCTACACGGTAGTTAACAAATACTCTAAGGATGTTAAAATTCTTGATGTGACTTAAGACACTGTGTCATACGAAATGGTATAAATACATAAAATGAATTAGACATGCCTAAGCTACAGAAAATGAGGCAGTGATACATTTAAGAAGTCAGACTCCTTACTACCCCTAATTTCTGAATGAATCATTCCACATATTTCAACAGGTCATTGACACATAGGCTTCTAACAATAATTTATATATTATACTATAATGTATTTACTTGCCTAGCTGATTTGGAAAATTAAGTCTTTTCCCCATTTTTTTTTTTTTTTTTTTTTAAGTAATGTCTTTTTACCCCATTATAAAAATAAGTGAAGGATTTAGCAGATAATAGTATCATGTTGTAGCTTAATGTAAGCCAAACAGAAATCATTGACAGTTACTAATTTCATATACATTTTATCTGTATTTCTTTATGTTTAATTATACCCAAAGTCCTTGAAATAGCTGGGATTTGCCTTCCCACATGCTATTAAGAAAGTGATAAAAATATGTACCATAATAGGAAAAATATCCTGGCACTCAGCCATAATTTTTCCCCAAAATTACACTAGAAAAACAAGTACAAGATCATGAGATCATGAGAAGAACCTTAACCTTATGCATGAAGGTTTTCCTGTTTCTCTACCATTTTTGAAAAGTTTCTTCAGACAGATAAGATAGGAGCATGACATAACAAACACACTATTTCTTTGACATCTTTTCCAGATGTTGCGTCCATATTTTTTCTTCTTATATTCTGGAGTTTCACAATCATAAAACTTTTCAGAAAAGCCCAGACACTGCTCGAATAAAGCAGACAACATTTTAATTGCAAATTCTGAAAAATTATTTTTAAAACAAAAACTTGCACATTGGAATGTCTAATTCTTGATATTATGTTTCTTTTGCATTTAACTCTTCCGTATATTTTGATTTTTTCTTTTATTAAAATTTCCTTTATAAAAATATATGTTGTCAACAATATTTCCAAATACAAAAGGTTCAGAATTTTTAGAGTATTACAGTGAACTAAAAAAAAAAAAAAAAAAACACCTGAAAAAAAATATCGTATTGCATAAGTGACAAAAAGAAGAAACTGAGGAAAAAAAAAATCAAATTTTCTTTTAAAATATGAAATAGAAGAAATATTAAATGTATTCCAGATGTTTAGAAGTTAGTTATATGATTTAAATAAATTGGTTTTGGTGACAAGGGTACTGTTCGGGAAATTTTTATCACAATTTTCAAGAGCCTTTTGGCAACAATCTAGTTACAGAGTGATAGATAAATAAAATAAAACATTTGCTTTAAAAAGATCTATTAATTTTACTGCCTGGGGAAAAATAAATAAATCAGAGATATCAGATTAAAAAAAAATCCTTGCTGGGTAGATAAGTGAACATTTTAAATTTAGCAAAAGTAACACTTAGGTATCACTACCCACCACTGACTTTATTTGAGCTATAAAAATCTGTGGTTGTTTAAATGAATAGGGTATCAGTAGCTGCCAGATTGGCACTAATGAGTGGAAAGGTAATAAGGCAAGGTTACAGAAATGAGCTTGAGGACAAAAAACATGATTGCAACTTTTCCTCTTTTTTTTTCTTTTCCTTTCGGAAAGTGATTTTTTTATATCCTTACTGTTCATGGCTTCAGCACTGCTCATGCAAATACTTTTACAGTTAGAGAGCTGGGTCTTTTTTCTGACAAGATTAACAGTGTGAAAAATATTCCTTTTTCTTTGTTTCATTAGATCACTAAAATGTTTCAAAAAAACAGCACTTGAAGCACCTGAAAAACATCAGCTTTCTTCAAATTTACCGGCCTTCTGAAAATCTCATGCTTTCTGCTGCTGAGCTGAATATTAATGCAAGTTAATTACTTAACTACTTTTTAAAAATTTTAGATCATAGCACTAAAGCTATAACTTTTAATATTATTATGAAGTCTTCCATCAAAGTCTGTAACAATAAATAACATATAATTGTAAAGTATTTTAAAAGATCAAGCATATATTTTTGCAATTAAAAATGCATGTAAATATACAAAAACTACTTGTGAATACATTTTCTGGGTGTCTTTGCAGTCCAGTTAATTGGACTTGGACAAAAGGAATCTAAACACCATAGACAGCTGAATAATCACAGAATGACAGAATGGCTGGGGCTGGAAACGACCTCTGGAGATCATCTAGTCCAACCCACCTGCTAAAGCAGGTTCACTCAGAGCAGATCACACAGGGATGTGTTCAGGTGAGTTGTTAATGTCTCTAGGGAAGGAGACTCCACAAACTCTCTGGGTAGCCTGTTCCAGTGCTCTGGCACCCTCAAAGTAAACAAATTTTTCCTCATATTTAGATGGATTCCTCCTGTGCTTCAGTCTGTGCTCATTGCCCCTTATTGCCCCTATCATTGGGCACCACTGAAAGGAGTCTGGTCCCATCCTCTTGACATCCACCATTGAGATATTTATAAACACTGATGAGATCCCCCCCTCAGCCTTATTGAGGATGAACAGACACAGCTCTCTCAGTCTCTCCTCATTTAAAAAATGTTTCAGACCCCTAATCATGTTTATAGCTCTCCTCTGGACTCTCTCTGGTAATTCCTTGTCCTTCTTAAACTGGGATGTCCAAAACTGGATGCAGTACTCCAGACGTGGCCTCAGCAAGGCTTTTGACACCATCTCTCACAGCATACTCATAGGGAAGCTCAGGAAGTGCGAGCTGGATGAATATATGGTGAGATGGATCATGAACCAGCTGGATGGCAGAGCTCAGTGTTGTGATCAACAGTGCAGATCCTGGTTGGATGCCTGTAGGTAGTGGGGTTCCCCAGGGGTCAGTATTAGGTCCAGTCCTGTTCAACCTATTCATCAGTGACCTGGATGAAAAAACTGAATGCACTCTCAGCAAGTTTGCTGATGATACCAAAATGGAAGGAAGGGTTGACAAAGCAGAAAGCTGTGCTGCCAGTCAGCGAGACCTGGACAGGCTGGAGTAATGAAGTTTGAAAAGGGCAAGGGCAGGGTCCTTCACCCAAGGAGGAATAACCCCAGGTACCAGTACAGGTTAGAGGTGGACCTGCTGGACAGCAGCACTGCAGAGAAGGACTTGGGAGTTCTGGTTGACAACAGGTTGACCATGAGTCAACAATGTGCCCTTTTTGCCAAGAAGGCCAACGGTATCCTGGGGCACATCAAGAAGAGTGTGAACAGCAGGTTAAGGGAGGTTTTCCTCCATAATCCTAAACATAGCTTCACTTCGATCTTTCCAGTTTTTCCATCCAGAATATGTTTACTCACTTAATAAAATGCTAGAAAATCTACTGAAAAACTGCAAGCTAGGACCTGTAATGTTATTCAAGGAATCAAACATGTTTTCATTCCGATTAGAGATACGATTTTATAGTGATCCCATACCTGTTTCCATCAGAAACTGGAATAACAAAATTGGATAAATGTATGACAGCTTAAAATTATATAAACCATAGAATCCTTTTACGCTGACTTTCAATTAATGGCATAAAATGAATCGCATCTAAACATAGATAAATCATGTATATGGTAGCCTGCAAATATAAAACTGTCAAAGTAATTAAAGAGTATTTGTGTTTTTCATAGGACTTCCATAGATTTCCATAAGGAAGCCACTGTTTGATGTTAATTTAGAAACAAAGACAAAACTTACAGCATTTGTTTTCACTAACTGACTTTCAGTCTGCCTACAAAAAGTATTCAAAAAAGAAAACTCCATCCAGTGAAACTGTTTATTGGGGGTGAAAAATAGTAAATATGGCTAAGAAATCAAGTAAATGAAAAGCTGATTTTTTTTTTTTTTTATTTCCTTATAGATTTCCATATTGTTAACTTTGGAGAACTATGTGGGTTTATGTCACCATATTGCTGTTAATGCTACTGTGGTGAGGGGGGAACACAACATCCTAAAAATCCTACCACAACCTCCTCCTGAACCCACAGCCAAAGTTTATCAGGCCCTCTCATTGTCTATTTGATATTTGTCATCTGCGTGAGTGGTATTGGTTCTAACTATTAAAGTTTGTTCCATTCTCACACTGAATGACTAAAGCCTTAAAGAACATATTAAATAATGCTTCCATTTAGTACAGGCCTGGAATAACACACTGACTGATGCTCAAGGTATGTCTCCCACACATACACCTCCATCACTTATATGAGTGATATATATTGCTTGAGACTTAAATTCTATTTAAAATTTATGAGTCAAGTTTCAGTTTCTACCTTTGGTATTTCATAATATTTATAAATTCCAACAATATATTTCACTGATTTCATTGTTTAAAATGAAGACATTTTTATTCATGTTTTCTACATCTTAGCTACGTTGAACGTACTGTAATTTCAATGTTGAGACACTCATGGTGTTAGGCAATGACAAAAATGTATTATCTTCTTCCTCTCTAAGAAGTAACACACTTCTATCAAATTCAGCTTTTTTCTACCACCTCAAGGGGGATTCACAGTGTAACAAGACTTTATTTCCTTTTTCCACAAAACCAGTAGGAATGGCAATAGGGTGAAGCAGCACTATATTTCACCACTCACAAACCTGTGCCTAGCATTGGGAAAGCACTTGCACTGGCTGGCAATATATTCACCCACTACAGCTTTGTAAAAATTAGTTTTATATGCAAGAGGGTTGTATCTCAGGAAAAAAAAAAAAAAAAAAAAAAAGGCATATAGGAACATTTCTACACAATTTCTTCCCTTGTCCCACAAAAAAACAATAAAGCAATTCTGTACTTGTTCTACTTCATTATCTAAATCTTCTTACCCACTGGAGCACCTTTTCTTTCCCACTGAGTTAGCCCTTATTTTCCATCTACCCATTAAGGCAATTACTAGATTTTCAAAGCAGGAAACAGCTTTCATTTCCACAGACCTCAATGTCTCACAGGTTTTCCCAGCCATCTATTACTTCTCCATGCTTTTTGCAAGACCAAACTATTTCTAGTCTAATCTTAGTGGAAGAAAATTGATGTCTATTATTATCTTGACTAGAACTGACTGAAAGGACACTTAGAGCCATGGAAAACAAAACCTTTATATTCTGAAGAACCTGCAAACTGACAACAACTAAAAAAAAAAAAAAAATTATAATGTACCAGGACACGCAAAATGCTTAATTGCTTATTATTATTATTATTATTTCATGTGTTTTGGAAAAAGGAAATAAACTTTTGAATCTAGAACTAGGATTGGAATGAATCAAAAGAGCATTCTGTATGTCAGAAAAAAAAAAAATAAAAACCCCAACAACCAAAACAAACCCTCACAAACTGAATTTGAGGCATTCAACTGGTATTACTAGAATCTGAAGTTAGAAAACAATCTTAACAGTAAGAACAAGTATGCAGACTGATGATTAGATAAATCTAAACAGTATTTCACCTTGAATGCATGTATTGTGTGATTAAATGAGACACAGCAGAAAAGGGTGAAGGGTAGGGAAATCTTTGGAATGATTAAAAAATACTTATTTACTTTAAAGAAAAAGGTAGCAGGTGGAAAGGACAACACAACACACAGTCATCTAGAAAAGTTTTCCAAACTAACTGCATCTTTTTTATTATGTATGAATTTCCCAATAATAAGCGATCTTTCACATTTAGACTCACATGCTTTCAAGTCTGTGTGTTTACATTTAAAAGTGATTTTTCGTCCATCATTGTAACACTCACTATTTGATTTTTTCATTACACAGTGAACACTGTTGAAAGATGTATTTTATGCTTATGCTCCATGAAAAACATTTCTAATAACTATTCCTGTCTCTCATTATAGTTATTCTTACAGAAAAATACAATATATTCTATTTTTTTTTTTTCTAGCACAGTAAGGGTGCTTGATACTGCCAATATAATTATATTCCAGGTTTATTGATTTATTTTTTTTCCCAAGTATCTCTTCCTTTCCAGTGGGAGCATTTTACCCTACAGAAATTTGTTACAATATTCAAATGTTAACAAGGGACTATTTACAGCTGTAGTTGCTATTATCTGTAGCATTAAACTGTGTAATCACTGTCATTTTTTACTGATTCAGGTATTTTCTGCATAAATGCAGAAAACTGAGTAAAAACTTCTTCTAGAGACTAAAAATAATAAGTAAATTAGTTGAAATCTTGAATGTATTGAAATATGCAAATCTAAGTGTATTTCACGAGAAAAAAAAATCTTAGCAAAGTACTCCTACACTGGGAGATTTTACAATACAGGAGGAAAAAACAACCTCTGCCTTTTGTTCTGCAGTATCAGCTCCTTTCTGCCTGTCTTCAGCTACTTTTCATACATTGTCAAAATTATCTTTTTGGATAAGGAAGCTGTTCTATTTTGGAAAGCAAAATATCAGAAAACAGAACAAAACTTTTGTTTCCTGTATAGTCAACACAAATGCTTTGCATTTGTAGTTTGCAGTGCACTGTATGTAATGTCACCAATGTGCCTCTCTGAAACCGTGATATTTTTTTTTCACTACTGTGTTTATTTGATTGTACTCATTACAATAATCAGGCTATTTTTTTATTTTAACAGTCAAAGATATTTCTTTCTCTGTATCCCAAGCTACTCAAAAATACAGTGCTCATACGCTAAGTACTAGAGACAAGCTTCTCAAACAAGCCAGACCTGTTATCTAAAATGAGGAAGCACTGATATTCCATAACATGAGGTTTACAGAACAACTTCTAACATGGCATTTTAAAAGGACAAAGGTATATGGTTTAATGACCAATTAATTTCCATTTATATATATTAAAAAAAAAATAAAATCCAAATTTACTTTTGTTTGCTGTATGTATTTTCACCAGCAGCATGTATTAAACAGGACCTATATAAAATGACTATGCAAATAACATACAAAATAATTACTGTGAGACAGTAATGTCTTCTGAGGCCAAATTATGCTGGACAGCACACTTTAAAGGCAGACTCATGCATGAATAAATTAATTTCCCTTAAATATTTTAGATCATAGTGAATAAGAGAGAGTTCCTTTATGATGTTTAAAGTAACTAAAGTATATCTGGAAAAATTAGAAACTACATCAGACAGGAAAGGGAAACAGTGCTAGAAACATTATCATTTTGACCTCATTCAATAGTTGATGCACACTGGCTTACATCCGGAGCATGATCCACCATGACTGAAACAGGAGCAATATCTGCTCACGTGCTAGTCTTTCTTGTCTCCTGACCATTTGCCAAATTGTAACCGTGCGAGTTCTCATCTACCTAAGCAGAACTACATATTTCCAAGACTAAGTGTTCTTTGATTTTCTTTACAGATTCCTGCTCAGTTTAGGTTTCACTTGTTGCTTCCTTGCTTTTCAACTTAGCATTAGCAAGAATGTACATGCTTTATATAAGATATTTAGGTACAGCTTTGGTTTTGGATAATTAAAATTTATTTTAAGAATTGCAAGTTTTACCTAAACACTGTTTCTCATTCTACTATCACAGCACTTAGAAATTCCAGTCAGGGTACAAGGGTTGGCTGCAGTAGGTGCAGAAGGAGCAAGACACACACAGTCTCAAATACAGTTTCTCTGTGCAAGCATACACCATGCAAAGGACTTAAGACAGAACACTGGGGAAATTGGCTCCAAAATAAGCATTTATATGTTTATCCAGATACCATATCCATAATCAATTAGCTTTCACCATTCTGAAAAACAAACAAATTCTGTATTCTTCATTAGTCACTCATCTTGACAGATATTTTGTGGCTATTTTCATTTGGCATTCTTACTTGCATTCTGAATTGATCTGGAGTGAAATATATTGCCATAGGCTTTAGTGAAAACCAAACCTCTGTTTTTATATTTTAATCTCAAAAAGCTGAGTCCCAGCTGTTGGTTAAATGATATTCAAAATTATCTTCCATCATTTTCTGGGCCAAATTTCATCTCTAATGTAAGAAGGCAACACTCCAGCAACTCCACTGCACTTGTAAGTCATTAGAATAAAGGAGGAAATGTGGCCTTCAGAGTTCATTTCCAAGTACATTAACAGTCCATATTTTCATTACAGTTACTGAAAAAATATTGCAATTTATCATGGAACCCAATGAAGACAGAAATACAGACAGCTTTCTTAGCACATTCTGCTTTCTTTTGGCAGGCATAGGAAATCTGCTTCCTGGCGAGAAATCAGTCTGTCCAAAGCATTAAAAAACAAAACAAAACACCGCCCCGCCCACACCCCCCCCCCCCAATAAACAAAAAACCCCACCACACACCAAAACAAAGACCTATAAATAAAGTCTTTGAATGTCTCTCATTTATCAGAAATATCATAATGGTTATGTTATGAATGGTTATATATGAACAGTTGGTGCAAGCCCCTATTTCATCTCTCAGAGAGACAGGCACTTTACGCAGACTATGGTAACATGAAAATTCTCTTCATTTTTTGACAGAATACTTTTGGTTTTATATACTCCACTAAAGGAAATAAGAACTGTTGTGGCTTTTGGGGGATTTGGGGGCATTGTTTTTTTGTTTTGGGGTTTGTTTTTTTTGTTTTTGTTTTTGTTTTTTTTTGTGGGTTTTTTTTGGTTTGTTTGTTTCTCTCTCTTCACTTGCTGCAAATAAATGGCTTGCATCACAATTTACAGAGCCAGGTATTCTTTCCTAGTGCTTTTGTTCAGAATAAACAGACCAACTAGGAATGATTGATGCTATAGGAATGCATCAAAACAAAACTTCCAAGAATGGAATAAACAGTGTGTCAACCAGACCAGAGGAGTATTAAAGCACATACCATAAATTATTTCATAAGATCATAAGACTCTTTAAAACCTTTCATGAACAACAAAAACAACCAAAAAAAAAAAAATAAAAACAAGGAAAGCAAAGGATAAAACAGTACTTCTAGTCAATACTTATACTCCTGCCACTACTATCTTATACAACAGTGGTTCACAACTGTATCCAGTGGTGAATTTTTGAGTACAAAAGCTGAAAAAGGGAATGGGTTGATAATGAAAAAAGGCTAGATCTAAAAATCTTAGTCTAATCTGCCTTGGAAAGTGAGACTGCACAAATGGAATAGAATTGACTATTTCAAGTCGTTACAATCATCTAGTCCAACTGCCTGACCACTTCAGGGCTGTCCAAAAGTCAAAGCATGTTATGGAGGGCATTTTCTAAATGTGTCTTAGACACTGACACAGGCTTGGGGCATTGACCACCACAGTAGGAAGCCTGTTGCAGTGTCTGACCACCCTCTTGGTAAGGAAATGTTTCCCAATGCCAAGGTTCACCTCCTTTAAAAAACTAAACAACCTTAGGACTCTCTCAGATTATGTCAAAATCCCACCTATTTAATTAAGCAAAAATCTCTATTAGGAGAATATTTGATATTGACTATGACAAGAAGACTCTCACAATCTACTTGACCATAAACAACCTCTGAAAAATTCATTTTCTACAGTAGTCACTAATCTTTGAAATGTAGTTAAAAACAAATTTTTATTTACTTGTATTCTGAACTCTCTAACACGGATAGAGGTCTTGAGTCTCCCAGGGGACATTCTGACTGATCTGCTATTTGAGAAACTAGAGCAGGGGTGTTGAACTTATTTTCATCGGGGGCCACATCAGCCTTGCGGTTGTTTTCAAAGGGCCAAATGTAATTTTAGGACTGTATAAATGTAGGAGTATGCAACTGCGAGGCTGATGTGGCCCCTTCTGAAAATGAGTTTGACACCCCTGGACCAGAGGTTTAATCTACTGATCAAATCATTAAAGAAGCTAGGATTGCTGGAACTCTGCTAACTTATAGAATTAAAAACATAATAAAGGCAACAAAACCCACCATTACAGTAGCTATCTTTGTCTGAATTCTAGCTTCAAATCTGTGCTGCCTCCTCCTTTTATCTGAAACTCCTGAACTAAATGGCATAAACAATCCTGAGACGACTGAAACCTACAATCATCCTTTTCTTGTGTCCTGACTACCAGGCCCAAAATCCAGTGGATTCTGGAGAGGCAAGCTAGCTGAAAACAACAAGATTTTTATACGTTTATCATTATATGTCCCCACCTTCAGAACTCTTTGAAGACTGTTCTGTGGATGAACAATAACAGGTTTTTGGTTTTGTTTTTGTTTTTTTTTAATTAAAAAAAAAAAAAAAAAAAAGAGAGAGAGGTAGAATGGTGAGGACTACCTGAACATAGTTAGGGCATGGAACTAGGTGTTGCAAACTATTTTTCTGGTCCCTATAACTTCAGTTTAATAGACAGAAGTCGTTCCTTCTAAAAGTGGTCTCGGTCACCCTACAGTTCAGACTCATTTTGTCTAAAACAGAGTAATGCTTAACCCATAATCTTCCATAAATACTTGTGTAACAGATCAGTTGTATACTAGGATCAACATATTTACCTTAAGGGATGAAATTGTAGCTATGTAAAAATGATGACCACCTGGGAAAGGAGGTCCTTCAAGGATCAGCTGTTCCATAGAGTCATACATACCTTTTAGAAATCTTACTACAAATTAAGCAGAATCAGTTATTTTGTGTACAGATGTTCATGTTACTACAGGTTTCAACTGATCACTCAGCCACAGCTGAACACACAGTACAAATTTATGTCAAATAATAAATGTCTCTTGAAAGGAGATGGCAGAGCAATCCTCTTAATTGTATTTATCAGTTCACATTATGAAACAGCATCAATGAAACACCTGTTTTTTACCTACTGACAGTTTCTTCAACATAAAACTCAAAAAAATGTCTGTGATGTCAAAAGTGACACCAATAACACTGAGCACTTCCAGAAACATGACAAGACAGACACGATGAAATCAATGTGAGACCTGGAGAAGTGCTATTACTTCAGGAAAATTATGATCTGCCTCTTTGCAACCAAAAACAACGAAAAGAGAAAAGATAGCACAAGTAGGAAGCATGAAGAGAGTATGTCTGTCACCCAAAAAGAACATCTACCACCAGCCTATGATGCACAAATCATAACAGTAGGAAAAGCAAATAACTGTCAGTTGCTTTATTTTTAGATCTCACATCACCTGCTGGAAGAGCCCTTGCTCTGTCCTGGATTTGCCTTTTAAACACTTCTCAAGAGTTAAGCACTTTATTCTGTGATGTACAAGAACAAAACAAGGGCCAGGTCATTTATTTTAGGAGAATTATTGCTCAAGAAGTCACTCAAGAAAGACAGGTATGATTCCCTCCCAATGCTAAAGCAGAATTCAAACCTTTCAAGAAACAGTTCTTAGCCCTGAGCTCAGCCCACAACTGGTCTGGAAAAAGGGCATTCCAAACCTCTCTTCAGGAAGCTAAAAGTTGCACACATGTACACACACACAGACAAAATCGTCAGCTTTAGAGGCAGCAAATACATCCACCTCGATCACTAGAGTAAAGTTACAGGAGAAAAGGGAAGAATCACAGAATCACACAGAATCGACTGGGTTGGAAAAGACCTCAGAGATCATCGAGTCCAACCCTTGGTCCACTCTAGTCCGTTTACTAGATCATGGCACTAAGTGCCATGTCCAATCTCAGTTTAAAAACCTCTAGGGGCGGCGAGTCCACTACCTCCCTGGGCAGGCCATTCCAATGCCTGATGACTCTCTCTGTAAAGAATTTCTTTCTGATATCCAGCCTAAATTTCCCCTGGCAGAGTTTAAGCCCATGCCCCCTTGTCCTATTGCTAACTGCCTGGGAGAAGAGACCAATCCCCACCTGGCTATAACTTCCCTTCAGGTAGTTATAGAGAGTGATGAGGTCACCTCTAAGCCTCCTCTTCTCCAGACTAAACCACCCCAGCTCCCTCAGCCTCTCCCCATAGGTCTTATGTTCAAGTCCCTTCACCAGTTGTGTTGCTCTTCTCTGGACCCGCTCCAGCACTTCAATGTCTTTCCTGAACTGAGGGGCCCAGAACTGAACACAATACTCCAGGTGTGGCCTCACCAATGCAGAGTACAGGGGAAGGATCACTTCCCTTGTCCTGCTGACCACGCTGTTTTTGATATAGGACAGGATACCGTTGGCCTTCTTGGCCACCTGGGCACACTGCTGGCTCATGTTGAGCTTCCTGTCAATTAGTACCCCCAGGTCCCTTTCTGTCTGACTGCTCTCCAGCCACTCTGCGCCCAGCCTGTAGCGCTGCAGGGGGTTGTTGTGACCAAAGTGCAGCACCCGGCACTTGGTCTTATTGAACATCAGACCACTCGAATCAGCCCATTTTTCCAGTCTATCCAGATCCCTCTGCAGAGTCCTCCTGCCTTCCAGCAGGTCAACACTCCCTCCCAACTTGGTGTCATCAGCAAATTTGCTGATGATGGTCTCAATCCCCTCATCTAAATCATCAATAAAGATGTTAAACAGGACTGGACCCAACACTGAAATCCTAAGAAATCCTAAAAGCGTGCTATCTACTTCTGCTTTTACTTATGAACTGTAACCTTTAAAATGAGAGTGAAGAACATGCTCTTTGACCTGAAAAGCTTAAAGCAGATTTGTAAAGATGACATCTCATGGCCTTATGGCCACTCAACTCTTAACAGCTCAAACCCCTCACTAATTTGTATAAATGAATGCATGGCAACACATGATGTGAGAGGAAATTAAGAGAAAAAAAATGATCACTCAGCATTTATTAAATAATCTTTCATATTTTCACAAAATATGAGAGGAAAAAGCCAAAAAAAAAAAGTGTAAAGTTCTAATTTTCTATTTAATTCCTTCAGGGCACACACTACTATCAAACATGCCAAGGAAATCTCCATTTTTCTCCAATGAAAGATTAGAAAACTCGGTAACTCACTGTTAGCTTCCTTACTTTCAGGTATTATGACGCAAAAAGGATAAAAGAAATGCCTGTCTGAACAATCTACTGCTGGATATTGCAGCCATTTTTTAAGTATTTGGCCTTTGATAAAGCATTTGACATTAAAAAATAGATGTGGTGTTCTATTGCTGTCCTGACATAGGGCAATTCCTGTATTTTCTTTTAAGGAGTACAAACTGTATTAAACTAAACACAGTTCCCCATTTTATAAGCTAAAAAATATTGTTGCCTATTTTGAGACAGTCAGAATTCAACAGAATCTGACTGTATTCATTTAGATGCAATTCTCCTCTTCCTTTTCTCATTGTACAACTGTATTATACTTAATAAAATAGGTCTTGAATTTGGATGCACAAAATAAATTAGTCCTTGTTCTCACTATCTATTCAACCCCTTTGTTCACAAGAAACTGTATTGTAATTTTAGCTGCATTCTCAACCAGTTTAACTCCAAATTTGCCATTTTGAATTTTGTCTTCACATAGTATCATTCTCTCAATCTGAAAGCAGTCCAAACATCAAATACCAAGTTTCTGTATCATAAAGATGTAAAACACTATTCTAAGTGTGAATTGTGAGGAACTTCAGCCCTTTTTCTTTTCTGGTTCTCATAAAACTTGACCATATTTGCAGCTTTCTTGGTGATATTTTCAAGGTTTTTTATTCCTTCTTTCTATAAAAAGAAAGCAGAAACAGAGGTGTGTTCCTAGGAATACTGACCAGAAGCTTTTTTTTTTTTTAAAAAAAAAAAAAAGTAGTCTTTGGAGTCACGGGTTACCTGGACAAAATAAAAAACGTATTTCTAGAGTTAGTACTTTTTAGATTGAGTTGGCTAAGGGCAACTAGAAAGTCTCACTACATCCAACAGTCTGAAAAGACTTCAACCAGTTTCATTCTGAAAAGAGATGGTATAAGCAAGAAAGGATAACTTTGGCAGGTTCCAAGTTCAGTTGCTTCACTGACTTTGCTAAGATGAGAAAGAATAAAACTGCAGAAACACCACCACTGTAGCTTTGCTAAACAGATGACCCCGACTGCTGTATATGAGATCACTTTCTGAGGGGAAATAGCACATATATGGTTCCAAAATATGCTGAAAGAATGAATCCATGAGTGAGCAAGTCAAGCGAAGATTTAAACTAATGATTTTTAGAAGGTCTCAGTGACTGCTGTATTCATTTACTATTCTGCTTTGCAGGCCCCCAAACAAACAAACAAAACAATAAAACAAAAAATTTAAAAAACTCTCAACAAACAAACAAACAAAAAACCCACAGCTAATGCAATAGAATGGTTTCCAGCTTATTAGGTTATTTTCATTGGAATTTAAATAAATTAGTTATAATTAGACCTAGTAAAATGTCTAGGAGTGCTGGGTTCAATAGCAGAAATAATTCTATTGCCTGTGAATTTTATTTACTACATTATCAGAATACGTATAGAACATCCCTTATATACAATTACTCAAAGTAAAACCAAGATCTAAAGAAAGTTCAACTTTTTTTTTCCTCTTACCTTCCATTATTCTCATATAGTATTATAACATGAGTAGTAAAAAAAAAAAAAATTAAACCAAAACATAAAATAGACAAAAAGGAATTGTGATATTAATTACTGGAGAAAAGGAAAGAGGAAAATATATTTAGGAGAGTATTATTTACCTTGGACTCCTATAGTGACTGGAAAATTAAGTCAATAGAAATTTTTGTAATACTTTTAAGGCATTCAGTACTAACTTTATGCACAAAAAAAAATGGAAATAAATTAAAATCTTTGGTTGCCTTAAAAAATAAAAATAAAAAAAAATAAAAAGACAACCAGCATTTTAGACTAAGTGAACATCACTAAAATATAGAAAAGAAAGTCTAAAAAGGAAAGCAAATTTTAAAATAAAAACTCATTCTATCCCTGTCACAAAAGAAAGTACAAACTCCCATGACCCCGCAACTGACTCTTGAAAGATTCTAAAGCTCATAAAAATATTATAAACTTCTTCATGGCTACAGTTGCTATTTATAGTAATAATAACAAAATACAGGCACATAAAGTCTTTTCTTTCATTCTGCAGTTTTTAATTCCTTACTTTCCTTCCTTCTATTTTGTTGTTTTACTCACATGAGCTTTCTTCTTAGTTTTCATCATTTGCCCTTTATTCTTTCTCCTTTTTTCTCTTCCTCTTCTTTTTCCTCATTTCACAATTCTTTCTTTTCTCCCCTCATTCCTTACCCCATATCCACAATTCTTTCTGCTCAGATGTTCAAACAAGCACAAGAAGTGCTGTCTCACATAGTCTGTAGCCTCCTCCTGGAATTCATTTCCTTTCAGGTAAATCCAGCAGTCCATAAAGATTGCATTATTGATAGCTTATTAACCACTCAGCTCCCCAATTTAGCCAGAGAAAATTTAAAGACAAATGTCAGGTTTAGACAAATTTCACTGTTATTGTATTTCCTATCTGAGTAGGTTGCTGCTCATCTAATCTATTAATCCTACCGCTTTCTTACCATTTATGTTCCCTTCATTATCACTGTTGCTATTCAAGGCCATGTGTGTTATTACCTCAGCTGAATATATTCATTGAATGATTAACAGTCAACTCTTAGTAAATAGCAGTAGGCCCAAGTTCAGTACCTTTTCACACCTGGAAAGACGCTTACTTTCTGGTATCTGTTTAAACACCATTAAAACAGTCTTCCCATTAGCATTCTCACCTACAGTCTCTCCCAAATGAGTAAGCCTCCCCCATTGGAAAGGCTATATAAATATATTCAAGGAGTCACTGCTTTGTTACATTACAAACAGAAGAGCTCCTCAATTACATTTGTTGCAGAAGGTTTCAAGGCACACATTGAGGAGGATAAACATAACCTACGCTGAACATTTTGAAAACTATTTTGCTTATTGAAGATTCCACTTCATTCTTTTATGCACAGTCAGATAATGTCAAGAGATTTTATCCACCCCAATATGTTCCTTGTATATGATTTTTAGCACTAAAAAGGATCATTTTAATTTGCCAGAAATACCACAGCACATTTTCAGGTGTAAAATATATCAATAATAGGAAAGGTAGAAGAAGGTTCTGTTTCAGTAAGGCAAGGTGGCTGCTTACCCCATTCAGTATTTGGCATCTACCAGGTGCATCCCTTAATGAATCACAAATACCAGAGGATTCAGAGCTCTTGAACACTATGAAGGATCTATTTTTCACTTATTAGAAGAAAAGCCTGGACAGACTAGGTTTTAAAAGATTAAAAAGGACCATAATGTTAGTGAAGTTTCTGTAGCTTCAAGACTACGTTTTAAGTTAGAGAGGAGGTGGTACAAGTGAATAGACTCGAGAAATTTTATTCTGTATATTTTGATACATTATGAAAACAATTTCTGCAGCACAGTTGCATAAGTTCTCTGTGGAATCACTAGTGTCTTCTGGTCAGGATTTCTCTTGTATTTACAAATATTATTTCAGAATTTGTTCAGCAGTTAGCACATGATTAAGAAAGGGAGCGGGAGGAAGAAAAAAATGAAGAAATGCTTTTAAGGAAAATAATAACGATAACAACAACAACAATAATAATGTAAGCGGAGACATGAAAATAAGCGCAAAGACTTCAGGAACATTAGGATGGCTTTTTTTCTTCAGTTAAATTATTTTACATTCTTACTCAATGGTTCCAGCTGCCTACTGAATGATAGCTTGTTCAAAATCCCCACAGGTCTTTCTTTTATTCAGCATTTTTAAAGAGTACACAAAGTCTAATCCATAATTATCGATCCTCTCCAGGATACCAGTGAGTACTAAAAAAGGCTTAATTAGATTATCCTAAGATTAATAACAATGTGTAGGCAAACCAAAAACATAAGAAAAGAGAGAATTAAACAGCATCTTTACAAACTCCCAGATGAACTTAAGTTTCTTCATCTGAAGTCTATATTTTAGTTCCTCAATGATTTAATCAAAAAATTAGATTTCCAAATTGTAATATAATCCTTCCAAAGCAATAGGAGAAACTCTTAAGTTCACCTGTGAAAATAATTCTAGAAGAGACAGAGCAAATACACACATTGAGCAAAATGAGAAAAAAAGAACAGTGGACATGCAAAGCCCAGCAATCCAACCACCCGTGTTTATGTTCAGAGATCACTAAAATTTCAGCTGATACTTTAAGCAACCTGATAGTCTCTAGTTCTACAATCAACCTTAGACTACACACACACAAAATATACAATTAAAAATACACAGAATGTTGAGTAACTTTATTTACAAACCAAGGTGTAGTGAGTACCCGTAAATCAGTTACCAATAGATCACCTAATTTAAGTAGTTTTTAATTCTCTCTCAGAAGGAAAGAGATCCAATCTAAGAAAATAATATCCTTAAAGTACTTGCTAGTATACATCATTTAGCACAAGATTTCTTTGTTACATGGCCTAATATTTGCTTCCCTTTTCTCTGAATTTTTTTTTTTTGCATATACAAACTTAAAGACAAACATTACATTTTACAACTGCTATGAAAAGGAGATCCTGCATAAGTTCATCAGTGACAAAAACCAGTATCCTGTGCCAAAGCTCTACAGAATATGTGCTAGATACACATTTTATATTCCAGGAAATGATGAAAAACATCTTCAGAGAAACACTATAGTTTAACAGTCCGTAGAAAGCTCTAAGGGTTTCATAGTCCCAAAAGCAAAAACTTCAAAGAAGCACTGTTAAGTCACTGCTTTCATATGCAGAGATGTGATATTAATGCTTATAGCTAAAGGAAGCATAATTCCTACAATGCTGAAGTTCTAAGAACAAAATCTTTTATTTTGGTAATTTTTTAGTTGTGTGTTTGGCTTCAGTTATAATGGACCAACAACCCTTTCCCTGTATATTATGGTAGTTCATGTAGAAAGTCTTGCTTGAGAGCTGTGGTTTATATTGAAACCAACAAAGCAGTCTAACTGAATGGCAGGAATGCTGTTTTGGTTTCTGGCCCTCAAATCCAAGGAGAGTCACAGTACCTTTTTGTTTTCAGAACACCAACATAGAAACAGACAAAGCAGCCTCTGTACAAGGATAATAAAGGATTCCTAGCTATCAATAAGCTACATTACTATTAACAAACACACCCTTTAAAATGTTCCAAGTACCTAAATGAACAATTGCAGAATCTAACTTCACAGAACATACAGTTAAAAGACAATGGTTGGACCTGATCTCTGCCCGATGAAAGCTATCACTGCTCAGTGAAAAAGCAGCAAGAGAGATGGCAAATCTTCCACCTCACTTTGTAATAATATAGTAAACAATCCAGTAAAAGAAATATTGTCCAGATTGTTTGCATGAAAATTATGATGATTGTGACTTGTCTGAATTATGATATGGATTGAAGGCATGGTCAACCTTCAATAATGTATAAGGTATGCTGAAACACTTCTTTTAATTCACTGAGTCAATAGATTTAAAATAGTTCATCTTTGTAGTGCACCCACAAAAATATGTGGAATAGTCTTGCACAACAGATGTTTGGATAATGACATTGACAGTGTCACATCTCATTTCTTCTGTGTTCTTAGATGTTCTGTGCTTACCAAACCAAAGGTATAATCCATATAGTAGAATGAAGATACTCTCCAGTGTTAGGAAAGAGATGGTTATATGCTTCCAAGAACTCCAAATTGGAAAACTAATAGCTGGCAAAAACTTTTTTAAATAATAAACCTAGTAGATGGCTTGCGTATTTATTAATAATTATATTATTAATAATTATTTATTAACTATATTATTATTTACAAATTTGCATTAATTTGCAAACACATTTATAAAGATATGAAATTTAAATTAAAACTATATTTTAAAATGATAAATTAAAATCTACTAGTTTACAAACTAAACAATTAGTTTCCATACATAATAGAATGCTTTGATTTCCAAAATACTTGAGCTAGAGCTGACTAGTTACTTAACAAGCATATCTAAAAAAAAAAAAAAATTCTCCATTACAATTCTACTTTTTAATATGTAAAATAACCTGTAGTATTTCTAAAATTCACTGCCTTGAACCAGGGCCTGTGAAAGACACCTATGAATTCCAGACAGAGAATACTTCCAAAGGTAGGGCAGTTCATCTCATCAACTCCTATAAGTTTTAAACAAAAGATATTTGTTTACATTGGCACATTAGCAAGCAATCCAGTGGGCCTCAGCTGTCCTGTAATAACTGCTAAACAAATATTTTAATCGAAATAATTTACAATTAACACACAAAATTATTTGTGTAATTACAAGAATAAGTAAATATGGAGCTATCAGTCTAGAAAAAACAAAAATATGGTAAGCAGAAGGCAATTTCTGTAGAGGATTATTTTTGTTATTTTTTTATTATTCATAGGACTGGACCTGTATGAAAACAATCTAAGAAAATTATGAACTCCATGCTCATGGACTGAAAAGTAACAGTCTTGCCTCTCAAGACAGGTGGTGCTTTAAGTAAATAGGTGTCCTGTCTGACTCTCTTTCCAATAAGGTAGGACATCCTTCCCCCAAAGGTGTTTTTGCAATTCATTAATCATATTAACTGAAAAAGTTAAAGGTTTACCTTTATGTAAAGTTTATGGAGATCTAGGTCCAGATGTAACTTTCAACTACTCAGAAATGCAACGGGAATAGATCCATTGATTTCCAAGAGTTAGATAGCCTAACCTAAAGATGATAGAAATCGTGGCAGTTTCTCATTGGTCTCATATCCTATAATTCATAGATATAATTCTCAAAGATTCTGAATATTTCTTACGCTGGAAAAACACTGATTTAAAATGTTGTATTTTATAAGCACTGACTGTAGCTTACATACATCAAAGCACCTAGGCTTAATTAAATCCTTGTTTACTTCCTTGCTTACTCTTAACATTGACATAGACCTCTTTGGTCATCCAAATAGTCTCCAAGAAATAATAATAATTCATAATAATAATAAATTCTCACACCTAAATTAGGCTTTAGTACACATAATTCTATAAGTGAAAGAAAAATGCTTATGGCAGAACTCCTGTTTCAGCAACAGAAAAATTACTGGAATACAAAGAGGCCATCAAAATGGCTAGTATCAAAGCATGATACAAATGTTCATACTTCCATCATGGAAAAACAAATTTACTACTTAAACTACTTTATTTGGTTTTAAGTTTGTAAATGAAATTGTTTTGTTTTGTTTTTTCCTCTAGATTCACAATAAAACGGAATAAAAATTTCTACCTAACAAACAGAACTGAATTCATTCAGTTTCCTTCTTCTGAGTGATGATACTTTATAAATTTTTTTCACACTTCTTTTATCAGTCTATTTTCATTAGATCAGAAGCAAATAGCTCTGAGATACTGAAACGTTTTAATGCACAATGAGAAGCTACAGGTTATCAACGCTCTCTCAAAATTAGTTCTGCACAGAAAGTAAGTCTTAGGATACAGATGGGCAGAACTTGCAGAGCCCAACTTCAAGCTAACATTTTCCTCAAATTTACCTTTTTCTGAGACTTTATATGAAATTATGGATTTAAGGTAGAATTTATGCCAAAGAAGCGTTAAGGGGTCTATGATTTTTGCAACCTCCAAATAAGCAGTACTTCCTGGGTTTCATTCACCCAGTGCTCACTGGATGACTGAAAGCTCAAACAACCCAGAACATAATTTGGAACAGGAATCTATAAACAACACACAAGAAAAAAAGTGGTCATGTTATGCTGTTCTGATTTCTATTATTAGGGCAAAAAATTAGGATTTTCCTTTCTTGGCAACTTGGGGTTAAAAAAAAAAAAAAAAAAAAGATTCACAGTGACTAGAGAGTGCAAGAAACACTGAATATGGATAACAGAAACTGTGAAACCACAGAAACAGATTCTGGATCAGAGATATGGTTGAAAAAGTAGGTATTTCTGCATATTAATAGTAGACTTTCAGTTATATAAGACTGCCTAGGGGTATTAAAGATTGTTTTTGCCTGAAATGTATTCACTTCTGTTCCAACTGCATGTTACCTGAAAATATAAAATGAGGAAATATTTTTTAAACTATGATATCTTAGCCAGTTAGAATCTCTGCAAATTTCCTTGAAAACACTAAACATAGCCAGTAAAGCTGATAGAATAAAGAGAAGGAGAAGAATTGATGCTACTTTTAACTTATTTCTGTCACAGTAAAAATTTCATTTTGATTAATTCAAATCTATGTTGTAATCTATTCACAGCCTTAAAAACCACTGAGGTTTTTTTCCTTTTACATTTTGTATTGAAATACCTTGATTAACTCAGAATTCCACAATTACTTTACAGAAAAGTCTTCACATTAGAACTGCATAAATAAAAGGCCATCAAAAGCAATATAACATCAGCAATAGAATATGTGCTTTTCATTTATACTTCAAAGCAGAGATTTTAATACATTAAATAAGTGTCAGAATTCATAACAAAACTCTGCATCAATGTACTTGTATTTCCCCTTCCTTTCTTTCTGCCTTCAAATGTATGCCTCTATCTATTTCTTGATTGACATTTTTTTTTTTTCATTCAAATGTTAATGTGTTACATATGAATTGATAACACAGGCATGGAAGAGAAAGATAAGTGATACATCTTAGCACCTTTTCCTGTGGAATTACGTTAGCCTTCTGGGATACTGGATAGGATGAAGCTGCAGATTCAAAGATCATTACACCGCTTATTACCCTTTGTATGTATCGTCAGTGCTGCTAAAGCTTTACAGAAAATCTAATTTCTCTGAAGCTGTATTAATGTCAAAACCGCCACTTTTTGGATGCCAGACTTCATTCCAGCTGGCAGATAATGCACAGAAGGATCTAATATCAATCAGAGGGAATTATACAAAAGTTAAAGGTTTGGTATGTTTGGCAAAGAATTCAACCAGTGCTCTACTTCTAAATTACTGTGGAATCTTTGCTGCTCTGTTCTGTTAATGTTTTATTATACTAAGCAGAAAGATGAAGTGTTGCGCAATGGAGTCAAGATTGTGCTTATTCTTTCCTTAATCTGTTAGGTCTTTTATGACTGATATTGGTAACTTTTTCAATCTCAGCAATAGTCACTTTAGAGGAAGTAGTACAGGGTATGCCTAAAGGAGGACAAAAAAAAAAACAATAAAAACAACAGCATAAGCTCATTTGTGGGGACCATCTAGTATTCTAGTTAAAACTCTCTCCCTTTCCACTACTTCTTTTAAACAAAAACAAAATAAACAAACAAACGAAATAGAAGCAACAATGAACCAACACTCTCTTCTCACTGATCTATACTAACATTAAAAAAAAAAAAAAAAAAAAAAATTATTTCCCCTGGATCTTCCTAGTGGCAATGTGGGAACTAATTTGTGAGACACTGACATTCTTAATCCTCATTCTGCATTCAATTAACTAATACATTAATTTATAATTTTCAGACATTTAATATATACATATGTATGTGTGTGAAGACACACACAGACCTTTGCAAACGTCTGATTTTCTTTTATTTAACTGATTTAAGCTTTTTTTTTTAATCTGAATCTTCCTTTGAAATATGTCAATTGTGAACCTGTCTCGTTACTTTAAGAGATAAAAATGCTATGATGTAAAGGACAGAGATAATTAATTTAAAATTATTTGAAAACTTTGTTTTACCCAAGAAGACTCACATAATAGTGTCCTGCAGGAAACATCTCCACTTCTGAAAGACTTTACTTACCCGTTGCCTTAAATGTTTGTCTCACTGGCACAATAATTGATATTTTGAATATTTGTAAAAATTGGTTGATTTTATAAAATGGGGAAAAGATATCTTGGGTTCTGGCTGTTAACATATGAAAGAAAATGTTTAAGATACATTAACAAATTTTTCCTCAGGGTGTTTTGGTAGAAGATTGCTAATCCCTGGAGATTTATTTCAAAGGCTTTAAAAACAAGAGTAACAGAAATGCAATCCATTACCCTATAGGAGTTACAAGTAAAATTTCAGAAGATAAACTGTTAGGATTCAACCTGAAATACAGCAAAGAACCTGAAAGAAAATTATCTACAAGTTTCAGTGATATTCCAAAAATTTAAAAAATAAAAACCCCCAAACTTAGGAAAGTACTGGTCTAATCCCTTTCATAATTATAAATATTAATTGTTCAATGGTCCTATAAATTCTGTTCAATAACCTTCTTCCAACAAACACAATTTCTGAGCTAAAGTCCATCTAGGGATGTCATCCCAATACTCCTTCAGTTTTGATTCTCTATACTGTATTTTGGACTTTGAAACTATCTAATTGTTAATATAAATGGTTTTCTAGCTCACAGTCAGTTCCTGCTTTAACTCTCAGCATTTAGTAAGTAAGAAAAAGCTCTATTTCTGTGATCAAAGTTCTGCCTTTTCATCATAAGTTTCAAGAAAAATAATACAGGTTTAAAATGTCTGAAATGACAGAGAGAGAAATGGACAGAGACATCATTCAGCCCTTAAGTGGGAACATAACTAACTATTTATTGAAAAGAGAAATCACAGAGAAAATATGTAGAAGTAGGATTATTTTTCTCACCATTCAAAACATCAGCAGAAAATAGTGTAGCAGCAACTGTAGTCTTATAACTCAGTAAAATACAGGGCTGCCATTACGACAGCAGGTCACAGGCTGTGTGTTAAGCTAACAACAGCTCTATTACAGCATTCAGACATCCCAGAGTTTATATTCTCTCATAAAAAAAAAAAAAAGGCCTATAGTTTTCACAATTTCTACCCAATTATTATCTATATTGTACTGTTACCTGCATGTATTTTATATGTTATATAGATACTAATACCTATATTTCACAGATATTTATCTCTAGATTTCAACAATTCTGCCATAAAAGCCTGTTTAACCCAGTTATATCTCAGCTAATACTGATTCTTCAAGGCAAGTGAACTCAGCTTCAAATAAGTTATATTTTTTTTTTTGTGGAAAGCTACCTACATTAATATTTTGCCTTGTCACTCTAATTAAATGGGAAGCACTATTGCCAGGTCTCAGTAACATTGACGGGTTTTTTTTCCCCTGTATGTTTTCTATTTTTTATTTTCAAAATCACAGTAAATTCTCTTCACTTTTTTTAGGTAAATTTTCACATTATTTAGATAGTCACCAAAAAAATCTAATTCAAGCACAGTTCCTCATTTCATGTAGAATTTTTTGTGAGTTCCACATTTGAGATCTTAGAAGATCTGTCCCATGAATCAGAAACAAAATTCCTTCTATAGTATTACCTGTAGCAATTCTATATAGCTATGAATTATTATATATACATACAAATTTCTGTACAGATTAGTTTAAAAGAAAAAATCCATAGACAATATTATAACTGTGGATAAATTAGAATTTGTCTATTCTGCTTTTCTATTTCTTCCTGCCTCTTAATAACAGAATACCCTATACCTAGACCCAAAAAAAAAATATTTTAACTTCAGCATTCCTGTTCACATGGACCACAAAAATACCAAAAGAGACTGTAAAAGCTGCAAGCCAGCAATACTTCATGATTAATCAATATAATGTATACTTTCTCCCTCAGAAACCGATCTGAAGTTCTAATCAAGCTAAAGATTACACTAATTAAAAAGAAATATCCACTCTAGAAAGCCCAACAAAAAAATCCCACAAATCCCTACCTTCTACAGACTACAAGACGAACAATGGACACAATACTCTGCAGTTAGAAACCATGCAATATAATGAATATATAACGAATAGAGCTGCCAGAGTCAAGCACTGTAAGGTGTGGGGAAAGCCATAGTAGGAAAGCAACTAAAATGTGTTATGAATTTCAAAACCAGGCAGAAAATATTGTGACAAAACCAACTTACTTCCTTCAGCCTAAATTTAGAGAATGAGTAAAAATAACATTCACAAAACCAAAATAGTTCTTTACACAGCAGAAGGAAGAAATATGAGAAGTCAGTGATGAATTTGTGAAGGGTGTTACCTTAGAATATGAAAGCATAAGGTTGAAAACAAAAGAGAATTCTGAATAAATTAGACCATTATTGCTGTTCCATTAACGGTCAAAGATGAAGTATTCAAGAACAGAGATGCTACAGTCAGGATTATTATTATTTTTTTTGTTGTTTTTCTGTTTTTGTTTGGTGGGGTTTTTTTTGGGTTTTTTTGTTTTGTTTTGTTTTATTTGGGTTTTTTTTAATATAAAAGAGGACAAACTAGACAGGTATTTGGACATCTGATAAAAAAACAGACCAAATCAGAGTGTTATAAACTTGTATTCAGACTATTACATTACTATTTAGACTACTGTTTTACACCAAATGCATCAAGTTCTTGATTTATTATACACCTTAAAAATACACAAATAACAATTAAGTAGAAATACTGTCCATACCCTGAAAATCATGAACTTACAACGTCTATATTCTTTCACAATTGCAGGTAAATCCTGATTTCTTATCTTCCAAGCTTGCTAATCCATGCACTGTAGGTCTGTAGGGTTTTGATAACGAATCTATCCTGGGCTATGGATTCAGCAATGAACTGTCCTGCTCTCACCTTTCGAATGACATTTCCTATCACCAAATGATTATTGTGTACCTTTCTAAGTATATCATATTTGCCAGGAAGAGAGAAGAAAGAATAGCTAATAAAAAGCACAGTGAAGCAATTAAAAAGAAAAAAAAAAAAACAACAGACAAAAACAACAACAACAACTTCAGTGCCTTGCTGTTGTGCAATAGATTTCTCCACCAAAGGTACACTGAAGAACAAGACAGTTATCCAAAAAATAATGGGCTATCATAACTGGGGAATTTTAGCCTGAGAAATGCCATAATAAAGAATCATAGATTGAAGCTGGTAGGGACTCCTGGAAGCCATCTAGTCCAAGGCTGCTTAAAGCAGAATTATCTTTCACCTTGAATGAGGCTCCTCAGAGCTATGTCTGGCCCAGTCCTGTCAGTCTCTGGGTAGCTTCTTCCAATCACTAACACTCTCATGGAGAAAAATCTCTTGATATCCAATTAAGGCTTTCACTGTTTCAGCTGGTGACTTGCCCTTTCATTATGTCTTAAGGAAAGTGTAGCTCTGCCTTCTCTCTAAATGCCTTTACATGGAAAGAAAGCAACTGGCTGCCCAGTCTTCCTTTCTGCAGTATGAACAAAACCCCAGTCTCTTGACGTCTCATCTTTCAGCATGCACTCCTGCCCCTAACCATCTTGGCAGCCCTTCAGTGGTTTCTCCAGCACATCAGAATCTATCTCCTGCACTAGCAGGCCCAAAACCACGTTTTGGTGAATAGCAAACTGAATTAGCAGTGCACCATTGTGGCAAAGATGTTCAGCCACACAAAGGACTGGAGTAGCAAGAGTGTGGCAAGGAGATGGAAAGATGTGACTATTTCCTTCTGCTCAACACTTGTGAGACCACATGTACGGTGCGGTTAGGTGTCCAGAGTGCATGATGGTTGAGGAAAGAATGAGAACTGTTTTCCCCCACCCTTAATAGCAGAAGACTGGGAAAGATGTTACTGCCCTCTTTAATGAGAGAAGTTAAAGACACAGCCAGACTTTTTTCAGAGGTTCACAGAGCTAAGACAGGGGAGTACAGATAAAAAATACTACACAGGAAATCTGACTAGGTATAAGAAAAAGAAAATACTATGACAGTGGCCAAATACTGGAAGACTGAAGAATTTCAGTCCTTAGAAATATTTGAAACTTGGTGGGGCAAGACCTGTAGAGTCTAATCTAACCAAATCATCAGTGAGCAAGAGGATGGACAAAAGGACCTCCCTCCCTCCCTAAATAAGTCTATGATTCAAAGTGTGATGCAAACTACAGGAAAATTTAGTACAAACATAAGCTGGCAACATTTCTCATAGGCCTGAATATACATTAAAGCAAATCTTCAAAATAAAGATCAAAGACTATTAAGTAGTTCAGTGACTGTTTCTTTTCCAATGTCGGGTTAATTTTTTCCTAGTAAAATGACTCATCTATGACTGATATATTTATGTCACATCACCTACACCAAGCACTGAAAAAGCTCAAGTCCCTTCATTAGCCTACATTTAGATATTAATTTGAAAAATTCCATTAAGAATATTCACACATAAAAACTATATACTGAAAACTGATAAATATAAATTCAATTTCTTGGAAGAACTGGTTACCTTAGTTACCACAAAAGCAGTTTAAAACAGTTTCTGTACTGCAGCATGTATTGATTTTTTTGTTACTATACTTTCCTTGACTTCTGCAATGCAGTGGAAGAAAGACACCAAATTACCTTAACGAATCTACAATTTGGGGTGTCAGACACTAACAGCAGTATCTTTCCACAAACAAAAGAAAGGAGCTTTGAGTCAAACTAGGGGATCTAATATGTAGAAATACTCAGAGCTTCTATCTGCAACTGAAGCCAAAGGAGATGTGCTTGAACATACTAAGCTTCCATACTGACACCCCTTTGAAATATTCACTGTTCCAGGTGGAATATTTAGCATTAGATGATATTTCAGACTTAAAAATCCTGCCACTTATACTTTGTAAATTACTATGAGAGTAAGGATGAAAATGGGGATACTACCTTCCATTGTAATAGAAAAATAAATTAATAAAGAATTGTGAAGCTTTTGGGTTCCACAAAGATAAGTGTTGTAGGGAAAAAAAGGTAGGGCAAAATAAGAACTCTGTCTTCAGAGCATGACTTAATACTTACTAACGCATGAGGAACGGGGTCATGAACAGAATAATGAGAAGAAAAAAAAATATCTAAATATATTAATTTGCACTTACTCTTTGAAATTTGTCCCTCCTATGAAATGAATGGAGTTTCCTTAGAAATGCTACATACATATAGAATTGCAGATAATGCATAAATAAAAGGGGATTAGATACAATATAAGGTAATACAGTCAGTCTTATTTCTGATATTTCCTAACTCTGAAATCCTTAATTATATTATTTTGTTATCAGGGTGATTAAGAAGGTTCTATTATACTATATTATTTCACTAATACCATTTATCTAGCAAAATATCTTCCACAAAATGACTCTTCAGCAACAGCTGCTTTGCATAACTTTTAGCAGTTTCTGTACTACATGGGACCTGCTTTTAGTGCTGAACCTCAAAATAATTAAGATCCAGACAGTGGACAGAACATAGATTAATACTGCCTCTCATTTTCTTACAACTGCTGACTAACTTCATCCTACTGATTTTAAATCGTCACAGATTGAAGTGATAATAATTAAAAACTGGTGCATGCTTTATTCACAAATATTTAAGGACTCAGACCAAATAATTTGAAATATCACAGGTGAAAAATTCAGTATTTCTCTGAAATATCTTCTATAATCCTGCAAGCAGTAGACTGTCTCCTTTACTATTTCCTATCTTGTTTTCTTATAGTTTAAATTGTTTAAAGGAATAATCTATAGGGGGCTTAACTAAGCATTTAAAATTTGATTTAAATGCTTAAAACACTACTTTCTAATTGAACTTGTTAAAACTTTTAGGTTAACCAAAGTACTTATATTTTCTGTAAAATAACTTTAGATTCAAAGGAAATTATTTCTATACACTAGTTCTATAGTCTATTTCTACTTCTAAACTAATGTCTATAATCTATTTCTATAAACTAATAACCATAACCTGCATTAGAATACAAACTTTTGATACAACGAAATAATGTTTTAATCAATGCTGGTTCAAAAATATATATTTATAAAAGGCAATTATAACTTAATATAAATTCTCTATTATGGACAACTTCATTAATGAAAAAATACAACTCTTAGAAAACATTTTTTTTCTAAACCTTTAGAAACAACAGGAGCTTGTCTGAGCAAAACAAGGCTGTGAGCTGTAAAAACATCTCTATAGTAGATACAGAAAAGTAATAAAATAACTTACAGGAAATATCTGAAAAAATAGGTGAGAGATAGAAAAGGAAACAGACTTTTTTTTTTTTTTCATCATTTTAATCTAATCTGCAGAAATACTGAAATATCACAACTATAATTATGGTGCTAGAGAAGGCCAGAATGAAAGTTGACTGTCTTAATGATGCCTTCATCTAAATATATTCAAATGTCATATTTAATCATAATATTTATTTTTCCTTAGTACTCAGCTTGACATCTCTTTAAAACCTCTTTATCCTATATTACTAATGCCATATCAGTCCATCTTTCACTTTCATCCAGTTAACATTTTGAATATATGCATAAACATGAATATTCACTCACAAATGTAAACTCCAGATTAACAGCACAATTACCAAAACACCAATGTTTTTTTGATGTAATCGCGATTATTTTTGGAGTTTCCTTTTCAAATTTTAATTAATCTTTTCAAGTACTAGCAAAAAGGATCTGAATTTTTTCAGTGTGAAACTGCACTTCTTCAGGTCAAATCCCAGTTCCAAAACCCTGGGGTCACAGGTATGGGGAGAAGGTGGAAAGACAATGGAAAGAGAAGAGGAATATAGAGCTTTACAGAATGATAAATGGCCCATACTTGTAGTTGCAAACCTGGAACAAGTGGTAGTCAAACCCAGTAAAGTTTGGGAATTACCATTTTATATTCTGAAGCGAAAATTTTTCTTGCAGTCACACAGTATCATGTGGAAAATTAATACAGTTTAAAATATATGTTTATTCAATAAAGCATTAAATAATATCCAAAGTGCCACGAAGGCCTGGCTAGAAAATACTGGCTCTGTATTGATATTTCAGAGTTTGTGAAGCATGAAACAAAAGTTCCTGCATGATAACTGGTTATATGTTCACTGACATAATAAACCATCTGAATCGTAATACATGATCCCACTGTAAGAATATTAGACAGGGACTATAAAGGTAAAGTATTTGTCCGAAGATTAAATGTAGAAGTTAGAAACTCACAGTAATTTTTAGAAAATTACATTAAAGTTTACTTATAACCATTTAAAGTAATTCTAGAATTTGCACAGCTGTTTCAAACAATCACTTTCGTTTCCAACATTAAGGTTCCAAAAAGATAGTCTTTTGCCCAGAGTTGAGAAAGTAAGGAAAATTACATTCCACAAGCAAGGTACAGATCTTAGAATTTAGTCTTAATCAGATTTTTAGACACCCTCTCCTTGGAGGCTTACTTTCCTCTAAAAGATCTAAATCCTTTAGTAAATTGAGTAAATTATTTCTAAAAATATAATTTTCTTTGCCAAAAGTACACAGCACTCTAGAAACCCAAAAGACAATTATGTTATTAGTTAGTTTATTAACCACTGAATAAAATATATGATTTCAGGTGCCTTAACAACATGTTATTTACACAAATCTTGCAGAATAATATTTAACATGATTTGTCCAAATAAAGAGGTTGTCACGGAGCTTCAAAATTAAATTAAAATCCTGTCAAAAAACAATGAACTAGCTAGATTCCAATTCCTGCATATGATAAAGCACGTGTAATTTGCTGTTTGTAAGAACTTATTTTTAGTTCTAATACAAATGCTTAAAATAGATTCTACTTGTAAACAAATAAAAAATGTACAGCATTTTCTTACAATTCCTATTTATGAACATAAAAAGAAAACTACCTTCAACTATGCTATCCACTGAAGCATAACAACATTTCCTATATTCATTCATGAAACATTCCATTTTTAACTTATAAAGTGGGAAGATACAGTTATAACTTCTGAGTACACCAGCTCAGGTAAAATGGACACCAAATGTTTTAAAAATATTTTTAAATGCTGTTTTAAAAAAATGAGTTCTGATTCATTTTAAGATTTTCTGGCCAAGGAAGCATTTCTTAAATAATATTTATGAGTCACACAAACAGAACTGTATTGAGGCAGCTGAGGAAGATAGACCTCTGCAGTATGTTACTGTACTGCTTTTATCTTTCAGAATTAGTTTGTAAACCAAACACATTGAAAAAAATAACATGTAGATTAATTTATTTTCAGCGCTGCTCAGATTTCCTGACTTCGAGTTCACACATGTGACTTTCAGGGAAATGATGAAATAATTCAGTAACGTCTGCTTCTGGCGAATATGACTTAGGATTGCAACAAGCTCATATAGATATGAGGAAACAATAACTTCTGTGAGATTTATTCTCTAAAAAGGAATATTTATACAGTGAAACTTGTTGCTTTTAGTTGAATGTGTTAACATACAACATGTTGAAGTAATTCTGAACTGGTCTCTGACTTGAAACTGCCTGGGTCATTTTGTTTGGTTGGTTGTTTTTTTTTTTTCAAAACCCTTCAAAGAATGTGTCTAATAACAAAAAGTCCTTGACTTTCAAGAAAGACTGACAGGCTGCTTCACGTTTTTAGGTCAATGGCAGTGACCATCCATTAAAAGAATATATAATTACTAGCATTTTGGGGTGTGAAAATAAGAGCTTTGGCAATCAGCACAATGACAGTAAGGCATAGGGATTACTGTTCTTCAGAAACAAAACCAACTGGAACAAAGTGTCTTTTTAAGAATGCCTGTCTTCTGTGAAAAGTAACGGAAAGGCTAAAACCAGAGGTGAATTCTTTAACTCCTGCAACTACAGCACCTCTTTCTCAGATAAAACAAATTCTGGATAAATAGTATACCGTACCAGATGGTCATCCTTTAATAAATTTAAGTACTGATCTAGCCTTTTTTTTAATGTGGTATCAGTGTTCCATAGAAGAGTGTCATGAGCATTAAAGACAGAAGTGTTACCACAAAAAGTTACTCGAACTGTAAGAGGTTTTTGAATTAATTTTATCTAAAACCTAAGATGTTCCCGAGCATGGAGACGTTCCAGTAAGATCATTCCACCTCTAATACATTTCTTTCAATAGAGGACAGTTTAATATTTTGTCACTGAAGGCCAAATGGAAATCACAAGACAGTAACCTGCAACTCCATTGCAAGTTTCTAGCTATAAAGAGGAAAACAAAAATCTTACAACATGCACAGTTTCCATTCAAAGTACTTGAGTTAAAAATTATTAATGTTAACAGTATAAATTAAAAACTTTTTCACTTGAATTGATCATTTGCCTAAAATGGATCTGCAGAATTAAAATTGAATATTCAGGTTAAGATCATGACTTCAACTTCCAAGTTGTCATAATTGTCAGTTTTCACAGAGCTGAAAATTTAATTATACATTAATCCTAATCCTATAATTAAAGTCAAGGGTTTTTATATTAAAAAGTTGGGTTTATACCCAGACAGATTAAAGAACAAATGCAAGTTGGGAGGACAACATAGAAAACTGCACTGAGATGCCTGAAACCCAAGATATGAAGACTAAATTGCTAGATTGGTGGAAGACAGGTTCAGAGAGGCTGTGAAGCCAGTGAGAAAAAAATTAATAGCAGCATCCTAATGTAGAACTACAGCCTGCCTAAAGAAGACTAATGTGTGAAAATGCATTTAAAACAAGGTAGTCAACAAAAGCTGGAGGCAAAAGCTCAAGGCAAACTAACATCAGCTGCTTTACATATGGTCCCTGCCAAAAGGGCTTTAGTTGCTCTATCAATCAGCCTTTAGCCAACAAGTGCACTAAGACAGCTTCTGTGACTGTTTTGCCCTGCCCCGGAAAGTAACAACTAGATCTCAGACCCAAAAGGAAGGTATTAACTGACATTCTGAAGTTACAGGATGAGTGCAGTTCACATCAAAATATTTACCCATGGCTGGTAAAGTTTAGGAGTATGACATAAGGCTATATGGATAAGGAAACATAAATAAAGGAAGAATCATGAATCTGCACCACCAAAAATGAACGAAGCTGAAGCCTGCCATTAATGTTAATGTAAGTTACATGTCATGATGCACGAAGGTCCAAAAGCAGAGGCAGACAAATAAACATGTTTAGTAGAAAGGAACACTTAGTTAACTACCAGTCAGTAATTAAATGAGTGGGTTTTTGTTGAACTGGAAGTCCCACCTCCAGATATTTTTTTTTTGTAGTTGGTACCTAGTCTTATTGCTTTGTTCATTCTTCTGTTTTAACTAGCATGTTTCATTTGAGTTGGACTACAGTAAAGACAACAGATATCCTGCCCTGTGTAAGGGACCCTTTCAAGTTTTACCTACTATTGTAGCAAAGCCCACCTGGAAAGTCACAGGACTTCTTTAGAAAAAATTGAAGAGTAAGAGCTCTTGGGCACTACAATCAGAGGAAAAGTTGCAGCTTCTGCCACTGTAGTTATTTCTAATCTAGCAGGGTGCATAAAAGACAGAACTGTACTCTTAAAAGTAATAAATTGCAATTATCTAAATCAGTGTTACCACTTTGGTAACACTGGAATCACATCCCTCTGTGATTCTCTCTAACATACTCCTTCCAGGAGCAGGAAGCCATACAATGATCAATAGGTCACTGCAGATTGTGAAGGAGGTTTGAGTAGAATGTTGTGGTGTTTGGAGGGACAGGCAGAGTACATCTATGCAAATCTATGACACATTTCTTGTAGGAAGGAAGTAGAAGATGCATTATGAAAAACAATTTATAAAAAGAGGTAAGACCACGTATTATGAAATTATAAGTACTTTTCTTCTAAGTAGGCTGGTTTAACATTATTTTCCAAAGGTGCTCTTCCAAATGGTGTGCATTTTTTTTCCTTCCAGGCCTCCACTCTTACTCTAAGGAACCCTACTACTCCTCATTCAGCCACAGTGCATTACTGAGCAGTCATTTCGGTTCTCGGTTATAAGAACTTATGTGGGAGTATTCACAACTTACCAGTTAGGGTTTACAATGGACATTTCAACAAGATATGTTCCTTCATAAAGAGACATATGCATATCTGGGGATTCTGAACACAGGTCCTCCCCTTCTCCACGTTATAATATTTCCCCAAGGTAGCTACATTTTTTCAGTCTAGAAAATAACTTGCATATAAGTACAATATGCTGTTTTCTTCTAAGTGCTTACTCAAATTCAAGATTTGCTAACAACAAAAATCTTCGCTATCTCCTCTTCTTTCACACATGAAAAGAACACTTTACACCTAATTGAAAACTGCAGTCAGAAAAGCAATCAGACTGACATGGTTAATAACAGGAGCTTCTCCTAAAGACTAATCATTAAAGACTAAATTGGAATTTCATTTTTCCTAAATATGAAATCTGCCATTGTTATTCCACGTGAGCTGTTTGTCAATTGGCTTGAAGAAAAAGAGAGAAAACTGAGCTTGTACGTGCTTTTTTCATGCATCTGGATACATAAATACCACATCTAATGCATACATTTCAGATCTATTTTTGTTATAACTTTTATCTCCCTCATTTAATTGTGAATACAAACCTGACACAAAACAGTACTAAATGGGGTTCCTCTGCTCTCTAGAAGCATATTTTTACTGAGGGGCAGCTGATAGCAGCCATTTAAATAAGTTCATTTGTATTGATTTTGGAGGTTAAACCATTTAGCCTAAGCTTCTTTATGCAAGTATCATGCAAAAACTTGCTTTCCCACAAAGGTAAAAATTACCCTCAGTATCCTTTTTATACTAAGCAAATATGAAACCAAGCTGAAATGCTGAAATATTACTGAGATATTACTATTTGCCATATTTAGGATAAGCAAACATCACAGGATGAGATACACATCTAAAACATTATGCAACAATATTCTGTCACATATATTCTAAGCTTCCAGTACTTGCTAACACCCCAGCACTTTAATCCAAAACAAAAGAATATTCATTTCGTATTTAATTAGATTAAATTCCTGACCAAATTCTACATAAAGCTAAGAAAGATTTGTGATATATTATACATTAAAATTTGGTTCTAAATGTGTATTTATTTTCTTCCTACATACAATTGTTTAAGCCAGAAATTTAACTGTCTAACTGTTTTAACAACTAAGTCTGAATGTTTTGATGTTATATTCAGTTTGGTACACTCCAGTAGAAAGCTCCAGTTTCAACATTATCATCAGTGCGGCTTTATTTCCAGTGCCTGAATTCCAAGCATCAAAATGTGTCCTCTCATTTTCTAAGGCTGCTCTGGAGAGGTTCAAGTTCCCTATACTGAAACACCTACAAAGCAAACACAGAGCTTTGAATCCTACCATGGAGAGAAAATAAGAACATATTAAAGTCAATAAAAGCATTTGTGAAAGAGCAATGTTTCAAACACAATTTTTAATGGCCACTTTATGATCAATGGTACACTCCAGGCCGCATGAATATAAAACAGTACATTGAGTTAAAGCTGTATCATATTGATGTATCGCCCATTTTATATTTTACAACGGTCAAAGTAAAACAAAACAGACAATTTTAGAATTACGCGCCAAAAAATCATAGCAGTTCTAGAAAAGTTATTTAACTGTTTTGGCTCTTATCCTGTTAGGTTGATGCAAAAGTAGTTGCTGTTTTGGACTGTGAATTTTAAATAATAACTAGGCTCAAACACATCTTTATTAACCAAAATAAGAACCATTAAAATCAACACATTTTCGACAATGAGAAATATATTTGTTTATTCCTGTGGCATACAAATCTGTTCTTCTGGATTTGGCGGACATATTTGCTGCATCCTGCTGGTTGCGGAAGCATTTTCGCTGTGAATAGTTATCGAGATGTGTGAAGAAGTGGTAGGTGGTTGTCTAGGGAACAGGTGAATATGGTGGATGAGGCAAAACTTCGTAGCCAAATTTGTTCAACTTTGGAAGCACTGATTGCAGGTGTTGCAGTTTTCAGTTCATCTCATTGATTTGCTGAGCAGATTTCACAGATGGAATGGTTTCACTGGGATTCAGAAAGCTGTAGTAGATCAGAGACCCAGCAGACCACTGAACAGTGACCATGACCTCTTTTTGTGTGCAAGTTTGGCTTTGGAGGTTCTTCTAGGTCCAACCACTGAGCTGGTCACCTCTGGTTGTCATATAAAATCCACTTTTCTTTGCACATCACAATCTAGTCAAGAAATGGTTTGCTGTCGTTGCACAGAATAGGAGAAGATGACACTTCAAAATTACTATTTTTTTGACTTTCAGTCAGCTTCTGAGGCACCCACTTACCAAGCTTTTTCACTTTTTCCGTTTGCTTCAAATGCCACATGACCATAGAGCGGTCGATGTTGAGTTCTTCAGCAACTTCTCGCTTAGTTGTAAGAGGATCACGTTCGATGATTGCTCTCAATTGGTCATTGTCAACTTCCGATGGCCAGACAACATTCTCTTCATCTTCAAGGCTCTTGTCTCATTCATGAAACTTCCGGAACCACCGCTGCACTGTACATTCGTTAGCAGTTCCTGGGACAAATGCGTTGTTGATGTTGTGAGTTGTCTCCA
Source organism: Columba livia (assembly GCF_036013475.1). Taxonomy (NCBI): domain Eukaryota; kingdom Metazoa; phylum Chordata; class Aves; order Columbiformes; family Columbidae; genus Columba; species Columba livia. The sequence goes on from NC_088605.1 coordinate 30,700,613, forward strand.
CTGCTTTATGACTCATTTTGAACGTGAGTAAGAAAATTGCTTGAATTTGCTTTTTGCCTAACATCATTTTCATAGTTAAAATAAATATAAAATAAACAACAAATACTAAGTCAGTAGCAAAAGAAACAAAAAAACCCAAAAACATAAATAAAGTACATTGAAGTGATGGTATAAGATATACACATTTATATATTCCAATATCAAATGGTGAATTTCAACAACGCAAAAACTGCAATTACTTTTGCAACAACCAGTCATAAAACTGCCGTCAGATACTGATTTCTTCATCCTTTTTCAGACTTTGGGTTCTAGGCCACTACCTTGTGCTCTCTCTCTTCCCCCCCACTCCTAAAAGAGAAAAACAGTGTGTGCTTTAAGAAACCACCATCCTAATCATAAAAGAATACCAGGCAGGAAAAAAGTGTTTGAACTACTGGATATTGAGAGCTTTGTCTAAACTGATGGGGATTTTTTCTACAGAATGAATGGCATTTTTAATAAAAATAGAATTTTAATCTATGTCCTCAGATAAAAAAAAATCAAAGCTATACCATAACTTCTATCAAGGTGATTATACACAGTAATTGAATGACGAATTTTTAAATTTAGACTGGACTTCTATTTTATAATTACCATAAAACAAGCTATAATAAAAATCTGCACACATGACCACACTAAACCTTATTGTGTTGAGGTACTGATGTCCACTCTACACTAATCGTTAAAATGAAGATACTACAAGCCACAGTTCTCACCATGCTGATACCCCAGGGTCCTCAACAGTCTCTTCTTTCTCTAAGTCTTTTGTAGCTGCTGCTGAAGCTATTTCCCCACAGGTTTTAAGAGTGAAAAACACAATTTTACTGCAATAAAGATTAATTTTCTAAGTTATGAATTTATAGCCTTGCAAGCTATAAAGTAAGTTCCCAGTTTCACATAATTCGTGTATGAAAATATGACCTTAAAACTGCTGCAAAATGTTAAAAAAAAACAACCTGAGAGCTGGGTTCAGTACAATACCTCTTTGTTTTCATCTTTATGTCTAATGTGATTTTTTTTCTCAAACAATTTGTTATCTCTTCAATGTCTCTTTTTTTCCTGATGTTTGATTTCAGCTCTGTTCAGTATTGACTTCTCCATAAAACCACATTTCCTATTTGTTGCTAGCAGCAAACAAATTGAGCTACAGATAAATTAATCCAAATGGACAATTAGGTATCTGTGCTAATTGTTTTTGTTATTTATCAATTATTTTATCTAGACCACCACAGGGGAAGAGTAAGTTATCCAGTAGCAAGGAACTAGAAAAAAAACTTCACGTCTGAATAAAAGATGGATGCATCTAATTACATTTTTGAAAACATTTTCTCAAGGAAATGTTTGGATCTTCAGTAAGCTTTTAATTATAATATAGGTCTGGATCATTTTCAAATACCATTGTTTGTAACTAGGAGAATTCAATTTTCTTTTTTTTCACATTGTCTATGGGTTTTACATCAAAATGGCACAGTTATTTTTGTCTTGAATTATTTAATGATTACCATAAAAAAGTGCTTACCTCAATTATTAAGTCACAAAATCCATCTATTTCTCCTGTCATAATCACAAAATTCATTACTATCCCTGTCTCTCTAGCAAAAAACAATAAATCAAAGAACCAGAACCAGTTTGGGAAAAAAGAAAAAAAAAAAATATCTCCTCCCTTGGCACTTGTACTCATCACTAACTAATTAAAAAAGCTTTCTTTGCAAAAAAATACTATTTTATATCGTTAAACTTAGCCAACCATACCACTGGAGTAATTCTATTAACCTTTAAGAGGCCAATTTTATACATTGCATCTATTTTTTTTCCTAAATAATGTTTTCTTTTTAAATGTGTAACATAAAACGGATCTGGCCAGCAGCTCAAGGTCAGTCATCATGATTTCTGCCACAATTATTTACACTTCTATGAGGGATTTGTTTGGGTCCCTAAAATAATAAAATATACAAAAGTGGGACAGGGAAATAACTGTCAGATAAACATTCTCCACAAAAGTCTAGTGAGTTTAGTGGATCACAACATTAATAATGCTGTAGCTCTTTAGCTTCTAAGCAGGAAAGTTCATTAGCTTGTTATAGCCATCCTGTTAAATCCCCATTATGGTAAGGAGTTCTATTTTTGTAATAGCAGTAAGCATGCAAGCAAATGTACTATTAGTGTAAAGTCTTGTAAGTCCCAATAATTGAAGATACAATGTTTATTTCCTCATTATGCAATTAATAAAAAATATACATCCCTATATGTCAAGTATGGATCATCTACATACTTCTATAACCACTGCCATTTACCAAAGACATAACATTGCAATTCTTAAGCCTACTTCTTCCTATACTAATTTTAATAGAACTACAGCTATTTTAATGTATAGATTATACATTGGCACGAAGTCTCATGGAAAAGATTTTATTAACTAGTAGATTCTTCAGAAAGGTAGCCAGGTAAGTCAAGGGGGTTTTTTGAGTTTGCAATATAAAAGCGTACTTAGAACAGCACTTTAACAATTTAAGAAAGATGCAAATTTGGATCAGAAGACACAATATTAATAAGTTTAAGAGTAACTGCATATATTTTCTTCCTGTTGAAATCCTCTATAACCTTTTTTTATCCATCACATGTAAAATGATTTCCACACAAAGTAACAACAGAAGAATGACAGGCCTATATTTCTTTCACTGAATTGTAGTAAAGGAGTGACATTTTTAAAAATGAATCAGAACAGGAACTTTATTTTTTTCTAATAAAGAGTTACCTAGAAATATGAGTCTGCATATGATATGCACATCAACATTGCTGATTTTGAACCAGAATTACTTTGGAGTTTGAATGTATAGTTTTTGACTAACATTTCTGACAATTAGCAGCAACTATAAAATAAAGATGGAGTGCATTTCACTTCTAAATTTTCAAATACAAATGTAATCTTCCAACTTTTCTTTTCTTAGTATACCAGGCCTGACTCAAACTCATAATAGAATACCTACATTTAACCATGAGTATCTTAAATTCATTCCTCTCTTACTCGCCAGTGTGAAAGACTAAAGATAAGTTCCTGAAATATGTACAGATTTGGCATGGTATTTCTAAAAGCTCTGACCCACATTATTCAACAATACACTTGAGGGGGGAAATTTATATTTATTTTCTCAAAATGACTAGGTTGTTAACATTTACAGAGATTCTTTTGGATATTTTTTTCTTGTTTACCTTTGAGTATCAGAGTCATATATCAATAGCCACTACGACAGTACAAAAAATCACAAACAGTGAGCACTATCCCCTTATGGCCTCAAATTGCACCAGGGGAGGTTTAGATTGGAGATTAGGAAAAGTTTCTGCACCAAAAGAGCTATCAAGGATTGGAACAGGCTTACCAGGAAAGTGGTTGAGTCACCAACCCTGGAGGTGTGTAAAAGAAGTGTAGATGTTATGCTCAAGGACATGGGTTAGTGGTGGACTTAGTAGTGTCTGGTTTAAAGTTGGACTCAATGATCTTAAAGGGCCTTTTCCAAACTAAATGACTCTATGATTCTACCAAAACTATATTGGGGAAAGTCCATCTAACTCAGTGTCCTGTGTGTCTGTTAACATCAAGATGACAATAAGCAGAAAGAGAGCATAAAGACAGGGAAAATACAGAGCACTACACTCACCAGTAAATTCTTTTTAATGTCAGTAATTTGTGTTAATAAGAGATACCTGAACTGTAAAATAATTCTACCTCCCATGTCTAATAGCCCTTCTTACACTTTTCCTATGAATCTGACTGATGTCACCTTCCTCCTTTTTAATAAACTGTTCATTATCATTATCAACCTTATCATTACTTCACTAACAAAAAAAAATAATAATTTCAAATTAATTGGAAATGTCTAGTGAAATATAAAATAAACTCACCTTTTATAGAGACAAGGTTCCTTGATATAATGAACTTGCCAGTATGAATACTTTATTCTAAATATCTTTAGAGCTATTCAAGGAAGGATGAACTGAATGTCTTAGGGATCTTGCTGCTAACACAGCATTTGATTCTACTCTCCAACATTCCTGTCATGATAGTAGGGACATGCTTAAAATAAAAGGACACTATGTCAGGTGCCCTAGAAAACAGTGATCCTGAGAAGCAGATTATCAGCATAAGATACAGCTTGCAAGGCTGAAGCTCCTGAAGGAGCTCTGGACTCCTGAACTCATTATTCAGCTAATCTGAATGTTGAAGGCTACCATTTATTTTAAATTGTGAGACTGACTGAAGTTAACTATGGGCAGAACCTATAGGATAGATTTAACATACAATGTAAGAGAATTTAACATACGATGTAAGAGAAGTCACTGCCCCTTGCCATGCAGAAATAATTGTCACCAAAGATATGACCTTTTTAGTGTGAAAACACCTGCAAGATTTGTTTTCAAGGCTTCATCCAAAAGCCAGAGTAGTGCAAGTAGAACTAGGAAATAGGAACAAATTCACCAGATATAGTGAAAGTAGATAAAAAACAAAAACATTAGATGGCACTATATAGTAAATAATTCATGATCTTTTGTCATTAAAGAGTGTGATAGCAGAAGGATGGGTGTCTGAAAGAGATGCACAGAACTTAAATATCCATTCTTCTAGACATTATTGTTAGCAACAATAAAAGTTATCTTTTACGCTTATTTGTCCAGCTAGAGCAGCATATTCTATTAGCTGGCTTTCAAATATTTTATCATTTTAAAAAACTCTGTAAAATATCATTAGACACAAAATCTTTTGTGTGAGACAGGCTTCACTCAAAGTGGCAGACATTATACATACAGCACACATTGGAAAACATTGATAACTTTGCATAGAAGTTGCAAAGACTCTACAAATGTTTTAATCCTTCAGGAGATACAGCTGATAGAATAAGTTATGAATAATTCTTATTGACTATGGAGAAGGCTTATATTTCATAAGTTTTTGAATTAAAATATGTATTAGCAAATGAGACTAGCACATAACAGATCATCATCCCTTAATTTACACTCAGTTGTAAAAGACCTAATTTGTAGATAGAAGATTAAATAAGAAGCTGTTATTAAAGCCAAAACTGTAACAATTACATGCAGAAATGTATTGAAGAGGCTACCAATACAAGGGCACTCTGATCTCTTTTCAAGAGATCGAGTGTGGTCATTTAACCTACAATTTGAGGAAGAGTGACCCAGAAGCCAGAGTCATAATTCTCTTATATGCTCAAAATTCATACTTTCAGTTAGGAACCATAAAAGCAATTTTCCTGCAGTTTCTCCTAATGCAGTATATCACTGGGACAATCTTTGATATCTTTCTCAAGAGCATTTGTGCCTTTCTAAATATTTCTGTGACATCTTACATGCAAGTTTTTAAACAGAAAGTTAAGAGTTCAAACTGAAGTACACAATGCCAAGAAAATGCAAAATAGAGCAATCAGGAACCATTCATCTCACAGCCTCATGTCTAGGTATTATCCTGTAAATTGCTGTGGTTTTTTTCCTCATCTTTAGATTGTTGATCACTTTTGCACAACAGTTTGTGTCATTACATCTAATTACATAATCAGTGTGAATTCAAGTAGCCAGTAAACGAGAATATTTAATATGAGAATATTTAATTTCTTATGATTATGATATGAGCTGCAAATCGTGACAGACTCTAGATGCAAAACAAGTTCAGCAGTGCATCTGACAACATGCCTTTTCTGAAACCAGAAAGTCTGAAAATAAGGCAGTAGTAAAGTAGTAGTACAGTAGTGAAGATGCAGAAAGGAACTGGATTTCTGCAACAGAGCTTGAAGGTTAGGGAAATGTACGAGGCAGAAGACACAGACACATTTCTGTCTACTGTCTGTATAGATTTCTGGGAAATGAAGTATCTAAACAAAAATTTAAAACAAACAAATGAACAACCACCTCTATAAAATTCTAAACAAATTGATTGAGGAACAAGAACCCTATAAGTCTGAGACATTTTCCATTATAAACTTTATCATTGCTCTTTCGTAATACTTGTTCCTCCCCACCATTCCAAAAACAGTTTCCTGTCCACTTCAGTTTTTCATTCACAGTTACAGCTTCTTCAAAAAAGAAGCATGAATAAAGTTTTTATGCCTTCTAAAAATATTTTTTACAAAAATCTGATTTAAAATTGCCCTAAAGCCACTATACATGAGGACAGAACATTGGAAGAGTTTGAGCAGTTGTGTTTTCATCTATTAAAGTATAAGGTAAGAACTGAAGATTATTATTCTGTGGGTATGCACTATTCAGTGAGTTTTGAGTCTCAAGAGGAATTTCAATTTGAGTGCAGCAATCTCTAAAGACTCAGTCTTAAACATTTCTGAAGAATAAACTTGTTATATATTTCCGAACATTAAGTAACAGTGCTTCATTGCTGTTATGTAGAGCCCTTCTAAAAGACAAAAATCAGAGCAAGATCAGATTTCACATACATATATTCTGTTGCTGTTGCTTATCATGACACAACTTCTCTTTGATTTAAGATTAACTCATATAAGGTTAATTAATTGTGGTATGTGGTGTCATGGATTTATTTTTTTTCCCCACTTTATAAAACAAGCCTTTTATGATCATCAGAATAGCCTGCCTTCTAAAAGCATATAATACTTAAAATACTTTGAGTGTATTATTTCCTTTGATAATGCAAGGTAGCAAATGTAAAATTCTTTCCTATAATTAACTAGTAATTTATTGAATCTGAGTATTAATGATCAAAATTCTTAGGTTTGTAAGTACTGAGCAGAAGAGTTCCAGAGGAACTAAGATATATTGTATGTTTTATAAAAGCATTATCAAACTTACATTTATTCACATGCATCCACAGTTAACTTACTTTGAGGTACTACTTCATTACATTTCTATCCAATCTATGAGCATAATCGGAAAAAAACCCTTCCTTTTAGTTTGAAAAGCTTTCAAAACAACATCACTGATAGCTAATTTTCTTGCTAGATCCAAAACAATCACAGTTTTTTTTCTTTTAAAATTTTTACTATACCTCAATGTTCTTTTTCTTCTGCTTACAATGTTTACAGCTCCACTCAACCCCTTTGCCTCTTCCAATGTTGTGACTATGTCATAAATCATCAATCAAATTGTAATACTTTTCCAGTCAGTCCTAAATCAAGATAAAATCACAACAATGGTCTGGAGGCAAAGAACTCTAATTGTTCCTAATAGTTTTGTGTAAACCATTCTTTTCCAGAAGAACCAAGGAACTGATTTTTCACTACATTGTATCATTCATTATTATATTTATTTAGCTATATGTACTACTATTTAGTTGTATATACATTTACCCACATTTCAATAATTCTGAAGGAAAAAATCTAGAAAATAATATTGGGATGAACAGTACAGTTTCCCCACATTTAAATTAATATTGAGTAGTTCTGCTTCAGTAACATGATATAGTCATATTCCAGTCTTTCAAACTATTCATAACAAGATTGTCAGCCTGAATTTGAAGAAAGAATTGACGTGTAAAGCTGCATGTTCTTGAAAATAAATGAATAGCCAGTATGTGCTGGTTTGACTGAAAATGAGTTAATTTTCTTCATGCAGTTAAAGAAACCTTTCTTTTTCATAGCTAGCACAGTCATTACTTTGGACTTAGTTTGAGAACAAGTAGATAACACCCCAAGACATTAACTTGTCTAATCAGAAATTATGTTTAGGAGAAGAAATGGATGTTTCAGTTCAAACACAGGAAATAATGCCTAATTTAATATAAATTGTGTCCATGTCCTCCACCACCACCCATTCCTTCTCTTTCCCCCCTCAACAAAAAGCTGTTTATAACTCATGCTGAAAGTAACAAAGCCCCTCCTGAACCTCTCTCATTTCTCTAGAACCTCTGGAAATACTCAGAATTGTCATACAACTTCACATATTTCCCTGTGATTTTTTTAACAGTTTTTGATACATTTTACTTATCCTTACTTTTCTTGTAATCCAAAAATGAATCCAGCTTCCTTTACATTCATATCCTGCTGCCGTGGCCTTTCCATTTTTCCAGGTATTCATCCTCTTTCCAGACACTACTTTACTTTCCAAAATCTGTCATCGTAATTTCTCTTTAGTTTTGTCAAATTCACAAGATACTGAAGTTACTTCGGATTTTGGTTGTTTTAAGCACATTCATATTCTGTCATTTAACCTTAGCTGGCAAGTTTACATGCCTAATTCAAGCATGTATATTCCACTTATCTCTCCAGTAAAACAAACAAACAAAAGTAAACAAAAAACAAAATAAACAAGAAAAAAAACAAAACAAAACAAAAAACAACACCACCACAAAACCAAAAACAAAACAAAAAGCAAAACAAAAAAACCCAAACCAACAAACCATTCCAGACGGTGATTCAGAGTGTCCATGCTAACAGCTTCTTTCTCTCAGTTGACTTACTGCCACTTGAAACAACTTTCTAAGATGTTTCTAAGGTTTCATAGTAAATCAATGTAAAGTAAAGTGAAGAAGTCAGTCAGCAGCCAAGGGAATGCTTCTTGGACTATTCTTACCTTAAAGTGAAAAACTTACTGCTTATAGATATTTACACCCAGAAAGCCTTATCACAGTTGGGCTTACTATATGTGCACAACAATAAACAAATAACCTTAGAATTTACAGTCTAACAAGACAAAACTGATTGTGACAGACAGCCAATACATAAGGAAAATGTCTGAATTGAATTCCTTTTCCAGGAATAATGATATTAGCAAATTGCGTGTTTTAAGGTGAGACCATACTCTGCAGATGGGTGAGTTGTTCACTATTCTAATATCATAATACCACATCTAATATCATATCTAATATCACTACCTTTGTTTCATTTCTTAGACTCAAGCTATTCACAACTAAATTAAATTAAACACTCTACCAATTGCCTTCAACACACCATTAAATAGATTTAGTCTTTTTATGTGTGAATATACATATTCAAACAGATATTCAGAGAGACAAAGAATCAAGACTACCTGAATCTGAAAAGCCTACATTTTGGCATTTGCTGGAAACTAACTGCTTTACCTGATGAAATTAATCACAATTGTTTTCACTGTTAGGTGAAAGTAAGAGCAAAATGCTCTTTATAACCTGCACTAAATAATAAAATAATTCATAAATATTGAATATGCTGTATTCTATTCAATATAAGTTAGGACAAAGATGACAAAGATCTTACCTTACGTGGACTTCAAGTTTTTAATCAACAAAAAGGCACATATATATATTCTGAACTGTAAACTATTAGTAGAGCGATGAGGTAAAATACGATCAAAGAGTATAGAAATTTAGCATCATCTTACAGACTAGAGCAGTAAAGATGATAAGGTGGTGGTGAAGATTATGAATGCATATTTAAAGAAGTACAAATATGTATATCCATAAATACATAAACAATTATTACAGTACACACACAAATGTGTATATCATTCTAAAACAGAGACATATGCATAAGCAAACACACATAGCCAGATTTCTTGGTTTTCCCAAAAAAAGTGCAACTTTGCACATGTTAGTAGAAAACTGATACAGACTGAATAGCTGAGTTGGCTTAGTTCCCATAGACATTAGACAAAGCTACAAAAGGCTCTTTAAGGTGTAATCTTAGGCATATATGTTTACCTTTCTAGTAGAACTATGAAAAGAGGAACATGAAAAAAAGAAAAAAAAACAACAAACAACAAAAAAAAGAGTATGAGTTTGCATTCATGTCTAATGTACATTAATCTGCAACAATAACATGCATAGCCTCTGCAGCAGAGGAAGGTATCAAGTGAAATTAGAGCCATCATGAAGGCTCACATGTAAATAGCTTAAAACTTCTTTTATGAAGCAGAGAACATTGCTCCAGATAAGACCCATTTCAAGATAGACAGGTTCTTTAACATCTCTGGCAACAGGTGTCTATGCACAATGCCACTAACTTGCTATTATATTTTTTGTCTCTATTATTCACAGTTGCTCAGCCTTAGGATCCTTTTCAATTATGTTCCTGCAACAATAATAACTCATAATGGGATTAAGCTACTGAAATATTCACTTCAGTATTAACAGCTGATATAAATTACAAAAATAATTTACATAAAATTCATGCTGGACATAAATTTCAGTTTTTGGTGAACTAAATTCTAATCAAGAATTATACAAATATAACACAGAAAGAATTAAAAGTAAAGCAGAGACCACAATCTAGTGTTATTAGATCTTGAATTTAAGAACTAAACATACAAACCAGGTTACAGGTTATTTTTTCCCCACCGCATTTTTTTCTGGACTCCCTTTCACCTTTTTTTAATCATTTGCAGTTTCATAGTGACTTAAGAAGAAGACATAGAGAAATAAGTGTTTGGCAAAAGCTGTTGCAAGTAACACAAAATGAGGAATATTGCATTTTAGAAATGAAACAGCATACACTGCGTGTTGAGAAAGGAGTGTTGTCCAATGATCAAGGACCTAGACTTACATGCAAGAAATCCAGAAACTGATTAAAGATTTTCAAAACATACAAGGCTTATCTATAGCATGAATGACATTATTAACAGAAATAACAGTGGGAAAGATACCATGGTGATATGGCCTTGGGCTGGTTAAAATGTGTCCGATAGCAGGTTGTGCCATATGTGAGTTGTTATCATGTTTTAAATTACATACTGCTTTACCTCACTGCTATTGTTAACTGCTAAAATGTATGACATATCTTTGTTTGCTAGCTAGACCTACCCTACTATTTGTTAATCCCAGTTCACAAGCAAAAGTAATATCCTTCTTGGACCAGAAGAGGTATGGTAAAGATTAATAAAGCAAACCCAAGGAATTGATAAAACTGCTGAAGATGAAAAGAGAGAGATGAGGTGGAGAAAAGAAGGAAAGTCAGGTCTTATAAACTGAATACAGGTAAATGTAAAGAAGATTACAGTCACAAAATTTCTCACTTTTTCAAGGGTATTAATGGTTATAAAACATGCATGGGACACAATAAAACTGATTTCTCTCTCTTAAAAGCTGCATTAAATGTCAGTCTAGTTTTCTCTAAGAGATCAACATTGTTATGCTATTTTCTCTTTCCATTTAATCTCAATCTAATCATATGTATTTAAGAACACAGTGTCATACTTAATGGTTAATTCATTAACATAATCCTAGAACTTTGATTTGCTATTGTTTCATCATTTGGGGTGGGTTTTTTTGTTTATTGTTGGTTTTTGGTGGGGTTTGTTTTGTTTTGGTTTTGGTTTTTTTTTAAGTTTTTCTCTGCTTAATAGTGCTGCATCTGTTCAATTGAAATCATAGTGTTGTGCTGCTTTTCATCTTTCCTCAATCCTCACTCATTTTACTCTCACATTTAAGCTTGAGCAACTGAGAGCAAACATCACAAGAACACCTGCTATAATGTAAAACTGTATGAGCTAACTCCTGAACATGTTGTGGTGGCCACAGGGATCTGAAACAGAAAGAATGTTCCAGCCATGCTATTCCCAAAGAAAGCTAACAATGTTCAAAACCAAATGTTAGCAATCTATTTAAAATTGATTTAATCATACAATTATATTTAAGACCTTCATGATTTCTATGGGAAATTATTTCAAATAATCTTTAAGAATCATAAAATATATCTGGCAAAATACTGTCTTGATACAGCTTGGTTGTTACATATGAACAACTAGAATTCAGCTCCCAGGTGGCAAGTTTGTTTTTTTTTTTTTGCACCTTTCATAAAGCAGTTTGTCATAAAAATCTGAACTGGTAGTTAAAAAGCAGTTTGTATATTTCCATAATTAACATTGTACCAACGGTCTTCATTTTTTTTCTAAATGTATACTATGCTTTTTAGATAAAAAGATGATGTTTCTTTATGTCAGCTTCATGGCCAAGTAGTTTTTGTTTCTATACATCCTGGATATTGCCTGACAACAGCCATGCTGAGCACAGATTTACCTGACACACTAGGGCATCTCTCAGCAGCAGCTTACTGCCTCCACCATTCTTGTCTGACTCACGGAGTACCAGGAGCATTTGGGTTCCAGTGGAGCTGCAGCACACAAATACTGGCAGTGCTAGGACATGATGTTGGCAACAGGGGCAGACAGACAGTGGTCATGACAGGGGATTTTAAAGCTCTGACTGAAAATGCACCAGGCCAACTTTCTGCTCCTGATGTAGAGAGACGCATTTCATTCACAGGGGCTGCACTGGCACAACCTCCTGCCCTGAAATCAGGATACCACCTAATTTCTCCTTTACACAGAGTTGCAACAGAATACAGACATGAAGTCCCTAAGAAGTGAGGGAAATTCAGCTGTTAATGGCAGTTCTAGTTAAAAGCTGCTGCACGATTTTCAGACTTCTTTCACAGTTTCTTTTGCCAAAACAAATGCAGAAGTGACACAAAGTGCCTTTTGTATTATAACTTTCCTCTTCCAACATACTATACAGTCAGTTCTCAAACAGCTCGGAACAAACATTAATTCTTATTAAAAGTCAACACAGACGACACTGTTTGCAGTTCATTGCAGCATAGCAGAATATTACATATAGTACTCTCATTTTGAGGTCCAACCTTTGCTAATCCCTGGGAAACTCCAGTGATAAGTTCCAATGAACAGTTCGGAACCACCAGAAAACTAGCTCTCTGGAATATTCTCTATCAAAACTAAGCAATAATGAATCCAAGGACATGTTTTTTCTTTCAGTAATGTAAAAGGGTTGCCTAACGCAGTGCGACCAACAGTATTACAATGCACAACAGAACTTTGCACACGTTACTTTCCAAGAAAAAAAGAAAAATGAAAAAATATAAATAATGATGTAATTTCAGTCTGTAAAAGCAAACACTACTGTGTGCTTTATGTTGTAAAATAGCGTAGCTGCGAACAAATAGAAAAGAAAGCTGTTTTGGATGTGCAGACGGTTGTTCCACATAGCTTCTGGGTTTGGAGAAATATGATAGTTTTGTCCCTGCATTTAAGGTGGGACGGAGCCAGACAATTTTTGTAGCCAGGGCACAAAGAAATATGAAGCTGACTAACAAAAATCTGAATCCCATACATAAGTAAACAAAACGACAAAAATGTACTTTATTCATAGAAAAATCAAAAGTTAGCATTTTTCACGAAAGGAATTTCATTTAAAAGCAGTGCAAATGCTTAAATACGTCATGACATTATACCTGCTGTTAATTAATCATATTAAAAGAAGTTAGGTACCAAACATATAATTAGAAGAGTGAATGGCTTATGAAATACACAAATCAAAAAGTTTAAATACTAAAATGACCACAGCCCACCTTCTCCTCCTACATCGTACTGTGGATTGTCAATATAAATGTCATAGTCTCATGGTCAAGCAGTAGGTGCCAGCCAGTCAATCTCTCTTCTATAATCACTAAGGAAAAATCTACCTGATGCTGGACCCTGGCCACCCCAAGTTTATCTTCGTTCTCCCTAAAACCAATCTTTATAAAGTAGACTTTCATCAAAGCTTGGACCCATGTCATTCATTTGACCCAAACCTCTCACTAATGTTTCATTTAGGCTTTCACTGAAATCAGGAGCTGCTAAGCCTTGGGTAAGAATACCCAAGAGTATTCTCACTCTTTCCTCCAGTGGCTGAAAAAACAACCTTACTCCCTCTAGCCTGCAATCAGTCAGGCTTCTCCCTCTTCACTTGGCTCAAGCTGAACACAGCTTCCTGTGTAACCATATGGAGCAGATATGTGACAGGACAGTAGCACGGAAATGGAAAAACTAGTTCCCCTTCCACTCCACTGTAAGTCCTTCCCAAAGAACTGTCAGAAGAAATTATGAAATCACCCAATCCAAAACATTGTCCACAAAAGTGAAGTTCTCAATGCCCTTCTATCTCCATCCACACTTAGAAAATACTGTCAGAAATCCATGGAACCAGGAAGGGACTGAAGGAAGTTTGTGGTTGCTGATTGTCTCAGGTGACCGAGAGAAAGCTCACAGAGAAGGACTCATCCCTGCAAGGACATAGTGAGCAAGGGAAAATGGGTTTGCAAACTTGTTTATTTTTATTCCATCTTACCCAGCAGATCTGAGGTTTTCATATTATACAGGTCACCTAGATCTAATAAAAATCAGTTTTAAAGATTATAAAGCTTTGGTGTTTTGGAAAGAGGTAGGGCTTGGTTATTGCACCTGCAAGATGATCTCAAGCCCTACTTCCTATATCAGTTTACTTAGCTAAATGGATTCAGGCAGAAAATCGATAAAGTAACAGCAACTTTCAAAATTACTCAATCTGATCTGAAAAAGCATGGACTCCCAGAAGAGACAAGCCTCAAAACATTATGTACAATGTATTGTTCTAGGGACTCAAAATAAGCATAGAAAAGAGAAAATCAATAGCCTTTCAGCCACGTATAATTTCACAGTATCAAATATGTGCAAATATTTGCGGAAAACACTATTGTTTTCATAGCAGATGGGTCAGCTGAAAGTGTTTGGAGTTGGTGGATTAGAAAGTTCACTGTTTATTGCTACAGGCTGCAGAGACTACTTTGCAGAGACTACTCAGCATGAATACAAACTCAGGAGAAAAAAAGCTCATATTCTCCCATTCAAATCTCCCTGGTGAATGTACAAAGACAGCAGAACTCTTCCGCCATTTTTTCTGTTTTTCCCATGCTGCAAGGCAGCTGTTAGCTGATGACAGTGAAAGATTTATTGCATCATGAAACTGCAGCAGTGCAAGGCCAGGCATGTGTCCCTATCTGAGATGTGTCATAATCCCCTCAGATTGCCATCTTTTGGCACCTCTGGATATTCTGCATCTTTTCATGAAGATGAACAGAAATCATTGTGATCTGCACTTTAGAACCATGGACTATACATATTAATCTGTATGTTGTAGCAAACCTTGACATTGTGTACAACTGTCAGAGTAAAACTGAAATGCAATTTAATGCAACACCAAGTTTCTTAAGGTGTCAAGCCTAGTTCAACACACAAGAACCTACTTTCAAAGCAATCACAATATAACTCAGAGATTTACATCAGTCTATTTCCTAAATCTTTCCCAGGAACCAGTTCAATACAACAGTGTTAACATTCTCAGCAAAGACCGTCACAAATCTCCCAATTTGTTTGATGTAGAAGTTACTCCCTTTTTGTTGGAGTGGAGGACAGAAGATGATGAAGCCAAAATAAAGTGTCAGAAAAATACAATGCAGGAGAACGCACCTTGCTGTACACAATTCCCTTTTTAGGGAAAGGATAAAACAAAAAAAAAAGAACCAAGGAAACCATGCTGTTAATCATACCATTGAATGTGTGCTACAAAGCCTTCAGACTACCTAATCAGTCAGACACTTGACCAGGTGGAATGCCATGGTACTGCTTGCAGAAGCCCAGTATGATTCCTGCCAGCACTGTCAGCTCTAGTGGCTCTTACATCCTAGAGCTACATTAAGGAGCAAGTGGATTGTTTAACACCTCAGATGAGGAATACTGGTGTCTCTGGATGCAAATGCAAGACACCCAGAGAAGAACAAGATGAGCCTTTGGAGAATGGTCCCAGAGTGCACATGATCACAGAAATCTCAA
This sequence comes from Columba livia, assembly GCF_036013475.1. Lineage (NCBI taxonomy): Eukaryota > Metazoa > Chordata > Aves > Columbiformes > Columbidae > Columba > Columba livia. The sequence goes on from NC_088605.1 coordinate 30,716,243, forward strand.
CATTTTGTTCAAGTTTCACTAATTCTGATTGTATCCTTTACTCCTTTTAGCATGCCTGAAAGAAGGAGGGGATGAGAGTATACCATCAGAGAGACTATAGTTCCATTAACAAAGACTGAACAGAGTTTTGAAATGGATCATAGACAAAGCTATAAAGAAAAAAATTATTATTTAAAGAAAAATATACTTCATGGATGAGATGACTTTTATAATGAAAGAGGCAGCAAAGCCACCACCTTCTACTAGGTGAAACAAAAAGCAAACTGACAGTAGGGAAGCCCCATAAGAAAGCTACATCCTGTGGAACAGCCATTACTATTTAAGGCCAGGAAGAATTGAAAAAGGTAGGTCAAACTAAAATTATATTTCCCTCCAAGGATGGGACAGAGAAAGAAAATTCTACCGAGTGAGAGGAGCACCATATTGAAATGAAAGGAAAAATAGTTCAAAGATAAAATTTTGTGAAAAAGCAGTTTGTTAATATATGATAAAAACAGTTTGAAATTTGGCAGCAAGAATGCAAATTGAAAGAGCAGACTCAATATTTTTTAAAACAAGGCAGCATTAGCTCATTCAGTAGCAGTCCTCAAATGTGCTTTTATCAGTTAACCCAATGTTTACAATAGGCACACACCTTGTCCCATTTTTAATGTTGTATTGTTAACAGAAAGAACAGGTAGTGATTGACAGTAATATGCTACATTTCCATCTAATATTTTAGAGGCTTTTACATATAATCAAGTGTAATGTATAAGCTGATCCTATGTTACCTGGTTAAACACACTAGAGTTTATTCAAATAAAAGCCTCATCAAACCTGAACCACCAAAGATATACGATGGCTCTCAAATATTCATATTTCGTTAATCAAATTACTTCCCGGCTTTCACCAGTTTCATTATTCTGTTTTTTTTAAAATATGAAGGTTTGTGAAACATGTAGAGGAACTGCTATCTGAGACTTAAGTAAAGGCTTGAGGAATTAGCATAGAATTAATAAGCATTAGTATAAGTTATTAGAATAAAAAATAAACAGTGAACCTCTATTGCAGAGTAAGACTTCTCAGGATTTATGGATTGAATGATTTAACTAAACAGTAAATTTTACCATTAAACTAAAAAACAAGTCAGAGTTATTTAGTGAATTGAAAGCCCATTCACTAAAACTGGAAAATATCCTCCCCTTCAATACTGGAAGGAAATACTTTCCATAGGGCTACTACTTCATGCTTAGGTAAAAGAGTGCAAGATATGTATTCCAATTTTCTCAGTAGCTTCAGACACAAACTATATAATCTATCTATAGTCTGAAAACTGATGTATAAATGGGAAAAAAATATATAACACCTTTCATATCTTCACATACAGTTGCATACAATCTAATAAATCAAAATAAGTGATAAAAACAGTTAAAGGAATCAATGAAAGCAATGAAAGTGAAAACAGGTTTACCAAAAAAAAAGTAGCCCAAAATAAAAACTAGCAAAATCTAAATTAGGACAAATAAGACTAACAAACAGGCAAATTTCATTTATAGCTGGAATTAAAATTGCTTGTGAAACCTATTTCCCTTTTCTTTTAATAGTAAATATTTTGCCTTCTGCAACATTGGTGTATTCTGTAGGAGTGCACAGAACATCAAAATACTTAATGTTTTTAATACAATGTGAAATTCTAGAGCAAATTAGTATTCTAGACTGAGTAAAAGAGAAGAAATGTGAAGAGAATAAAATAAATAGATATAGTAAGAATGTGTGGTTAAATGCCTGAGTGTGTTGCTGATATTCGCATATATTTTTTAGTTTTCCAAAGAAGTACAGCAAATTAATAATTTCATCTGTTTTACTTCTCAACTTGTGAAATTACAACGTTACTACTTCTTTACATAAATAGTTCCTTAGAATCATTATACTTAAGCTGTGAAGTACCACAACTGTTGTGATAAGGGAAGGAGGGTGGTGACGGGGGGCAGGCAGGGAAGTGGTTGGGATTTGTGGGGTTTTTTTCTGTTTTGTTTTTTAAACAAGTGTCAAAAATATACAGAAGCAAAGCTAAAATACAGGTTTCCTTATTCTTTACTTGGGGGTAATTGAACTAATGCAGTGCAGACCCAGTGATATTTCTAGAACTGTTTTAGAATGCGAGAAATTAAACTTCTCAGAAATATTATAAATTGTGATGCTATATTGGATGTTTTTGCTTTATTAAAACCTATGTGAAGTGATATAGTCAAAATTCATATAGGGTCAGAGTAAATAGTTAAATTCAACAATAAATAAAATTATTGTTTTTTGTCAGAGGAAGGCACTAGAAACCTGAAGCTGTGTCACACACAACAATTTATGCGTTTCAGTGGGGAGCAATAGGTGTTTTCCTGAGCAAGTCCTTCTCAGCTTGTTTAGATGCACGAGAGGAAAGAGTCAGATTCTTTTTGTTGGCACAGTAATATTTTATTTTGTGAGCACTCACCTATTCCCCATTTGTTACTGATACTCTGACTGAACCCCTGAGCCTAAGACTCCCTAATATGAATGTAACTGTGTCCCACAACTTGATTCTTTTGGTCTACTCTGTAGCAGCTTATAATCTTTGTAAATTCAAACATACAGAATGAGCCATTCCAGTCAGAAACATATGCACTTATCAATAGTTAAACGTATTTGTTGAGGCATGGATAATGCACTGTGGTCTTTGGTCTTTTACATTTCAGCCATAATAAACTTTAGCAGTTCTTCGAACAGTTAGCTCCTGAAGACACTGACCTTACAAACCACTGTAAATGGAGTGAGAGGTGAAGAAAAACTTCATCAGGCACTAGGCTGTAAAACTGATAGGAATGCAAAGCATTATCTGTTAGTAGCCAATATCAGCATTGTTTTCAAAGAAATACTGTACTATACTAGAATAAAAAGAAGCAGCTTTGTGACAAATCACAACATAGTTTAATCAATGAAACATTTTTTAAGTATGTAGGGGTTTTGTTTGGTGGGGGATTTTAGCTAACTTGAGTAAATATTAACATGAAATAACAGCTTGACATTTTTCCTTTCTCCTTATATCTGATTAAAGTAAGTCTTAGTGGACTCCTGCCAAACTTTCTAAAGCACTTTTCCTTGGCACTGATGATTTCTACTGGTTCTGGCAAAAGAGATATTTTATTTTCACATTCAATAGACATACTGAGTTTCTTTTCAAGGAAGTGTTGATGTCAGATGCTTAGATGTGGCTGAGCATTTTCATTTCCAAAAATGCACAGTTGAATTTTGTACAGACTTTGTTTCCTTCTAAGGAACCCACTGAATTTTTTCTTTAATGTTAGAATTAATCCTGTGATCTACACTGTTAAGTATTCTAGTTAAACAAGACACTGGGTTTTCTCCCCATTTTCCCGATTCAGGCAGTATACGGTTACATTTATTCATTTCAACTGTGCTTCCCTCTGTCTAGTAACTTGCAAGTAATCTGTAGTCAGCAGGAAGAAATGGCCTTCACATACAAAACAGGGTCCTTCTAGCTACTTTTTAGTCACTATGTTATTCTCTAAGGTACATATCATTCTAAACTTTGGTTAAATGATACTGAAGCTTGGAAAGATGTAACAGTCATGTTTTTTCTCTATTTCATTTATCACCACTGGTAAGCTTCCATTTTCTAGATACATTTTTGCTGATTATAGGGGAAAACACACTCCCAATACTTGCGAAGTATGGTCTTCAGTTCTGCAATAGAGAATAATTTTTCAACCTAAGGAACAATCTATTGAGCAGTGTCAAATTTAAACTTGGAACTTAGATTTCAAGAAAATCAGAACAATATGAAACCAAGCTTTTTTTTTTTTAACACTCAGTAGTGCCATTCCGCGTTTCCCTTGCACCTGGAGTTCCTGTGTATGCAGAGAACTGGAAACATGGCCGCAGCATTTAAAACAATACACCTACAAGCCAATGAGAAGAAGAAAAAATTTTAAAAATCTATGCTTTCTAACTCCCAGCACCAAGGTCTTCAGACAGACATGACAGTAAGTAACAGCTATGGGACTAATGACTCTGGAGAGTATGCAGCCATTAGTATGATTGTTTTCACTGCTGAAAAGACATTGTATACAACAGTTAACACCTGCATCATGAAATACATATAGCCCGTAGCAAAAGATGGGTGGAAAGATAATGAAGCAGTTCCTTAATTTGACTTGTACTTGCTTCCTAAACTTTGATTCCATACTTGGTTTTAAACTCTGTTTAAGTACAGTTCAGCTGAATGCAAATGGGCTAAGGCTGTAAATGAGCAAATAATTTGCATGCACAATTCCCTACAATCACAGGTATGAACGATACACACAAGCTCTTGTGTTCCAGAAGATGGACAACTTCTTTGCATATTTTTCATTACAGCATCACTAGTATTTCAATATTACTACTACAACCAGCTCAGAAGAAGATTACCAAAATGAAATCTCCAAAGTTACATGTATCTATCATTAGTTTCTATATCTCTGTCTCAGGCAGGAGAAGAAATATTCCTTATTTCCAATTGTTGTTTGGACTGAATAAAGATGATATTCTGCTTTAACATCCTATATTTAAGTCCTTATTTCACACAAACTGATAGACACTTCTGTTTTCATAAAATTCTAGTCTCTGAACTAGGAAATAATTTAACTGACAAGTGTATGTGATAAAATATTTGTTATAAATAGCTGACCTGAGTAAAATAGGAAGAGTTTCTTTTCTTGTCCTAATGACAAAACTTATAGCATTGTCTTTTTTTAAATATTAAAAAAAATATATATATATTAAAAAAAACCAAAATATTTCCTTAGAATGCAATGCTCAGAAAGGGTTAAAAGCTGCACACCATAAACAAGCTTACCTCAAATTGTTCTCCCTATGCTGCGTAAATATCCTAGCAATATAATGAACACATATTTCTGCAGTCTTTAACATAAATTTTAAATAAACGAGGGGGCAGGTATTTTTGTGGGTTTCTTTGTTTGTTTTAAAGTAAAAGGTATCAGACTGCAAATTTTGTCACCTGTTTGTTGGAAATTACTAATTTTCATGAAAGTGGTATTTAGACATTTTAGCATTTTTTAATGTCAAACATGCATGGAACATTTGTGCATTTGATTTTAGTTTGAGATGAAGTTTATATTTGAATCTTAAAATAGTCTGGTATATGTATCCCTGTTGTAATTCTACTAATGAAGTAGCTTACAGGTTGGACACAGAGCTATCAAAATGTTAGTGGAAGAGACCTGTAGAAATGACTGGAGACTTCCTTTTATATAGCCTGTCACACCCACAGGCCAGAGAAAAAAAAAGAGAAATCAGCAAACAAAGAGACCCCACTTTTATTTGTTTGGAGTCATGCACAAAACACCCACAACCATGAGTTATCAGAGTGTCCCTGAGTTTTGAACAATTTGGTGTCCATTCCCTTCCTTGTCTTCTGCACCAGCCAGCCAGTTTAATTTTACTGCAAACCCCAATTCTCAGTCCTCCTGGAAAGAACCTCAACTGTATGGAAGTCAAGCTTGGTGGCAGGTGGTCAATGAATGCATTCTGGACCTCCTTACCATATTACATCACAAAGAATTCATTCTTGTCACTGGCAAATGCGGAGAAATAGTAACATGTGACATAAAAAAGCATTTGAAAGCCACACAAATGACAAAATGTGTTAATATTTTACATACTGCATAATAGAAAAGTGTACTTTGAAAAGTACACTCTTACACAAAGTAAGAAACCATGAGAAACAATGAAAAACAAGTTCCTTAAATTGAAGCATAAGAACATAAATGGAGTAAACATTTTTTTCCAAAGCATTATTTTTCTTTTAAATCACTGATTGGCATCAGAACTTTTCTTCCCCTTTCCTTGTACAAAAATTAAATATGTATGTTTGATCTTTACAGATGAGACAGGAGAGGAGTCTAGTTACTGTAAACAACAGGAAAAAAGCAGAAGCAAAGAAAAGTCTGTTATTAGCAAGGTTAATACAGATTCTGAAGATTTTTTAATATAAAGCACATACCACCAATAAAAATGAATCCCTTGGATACCAAGGCTATCCTATGACAAAGAAAAGATTAAATTAATGTGGTGAATCCTACAGACATAGGCTAGCTCTAACTTTCTGACTTAGATCATGTAGCAACAAACAGTAATTTTAGCATGGGCTGTAAAACCTAAGGTAGTTCTCAGCATGCACAGAGCTCAAGGTCATTAGGTTTGCATCAGGTCAGTGCAATCTAAGCCTGCTAAGGTAGGTATGCACAAGTACAGCAACATACCCATGTATACACATTCTTCAGAATAAGATCACAAACAGTAAAAGTATTAATGCTACCTGAATGCAAACACAGTATATGTTTTTATTCTACAGAAAATACAGTATTGCTCTTCCAAAGCACTGTGTTCATTCTTAGTATTTGAAATCATCCATATAGTTATTTATTTCTGTAACAGAAATAAACCAGGCACCAGCTCCATAAAAATTTGCATTTGTTCACATTTGAGGACAAACTTTACATCACAGTGTTCCTGACTGAGCATGTCTTTAACAGCAAATGCAATTACGGGTATAACTTCAAGAAAATGAAGAAATTAATTTACCTTCCTAGGGCAACAAACAAGAAATGCTTTCCATCACTGAGTCTGGCACAGTCACTCACTTGTATTGTCTTGATACTCCACTCTGGATTCTTCTAAAGAGAAGTTTTAATTAAAGATACCTTTGTATGTGGCAAGACAATTTGTGATGTGGTAACCACAAGGAACTGACAGCACTCTCTTCCAGGTCATCAACCTTAGTGCTTGGTGAGGACCAATATCTTCAAGAAGTAAAAGGCTAGTACACTTGCTCTTTCTGACCAGGTAGTGCTGTGGCTGCTTAATAGCTATTCAAAGCCACAATCACCTTCTGATCTGAGGAGCAGGTGACTTGGTGATTCTCTTCCATTCTGATTGCTATGCGAAGACAGTCATGAAAAGGTAAGAGTATAAAAAAATTAAGTAGTATTCTAGTCACCCAGACAGTTTACTTTGCCCTTTTGAGAATTCTTCCAATGCATCATAATCTATCATAAATGGCATATAATATGACAGTGCTGGATCTTTAAGGTTGTCTATGCTCCAGTGCTAAATAAGAAAGCTAAATCTGCAGAAAAGCTCAGAGTAATATTGTAATCATCAGTAAAGGGCTGGTTTCCTTTCCTAATAGGCATTCAAGCCATAAAGTCCAACAACTCAAATTAATCCTGTGCTTCAGAGTATGAGGCACCCTTTCTTAGTTACCAAGAACAAATGAACAAAGAGATACTGTGCCAAGTTTTTGTTTCAACTATATAGCCATTGCCTGCTGCTACAATAAAGTCAAAAGATGAGAATGCACATTTTGGTCTGTCATTTCAGCTACGTTTAAAATTTAATGAAGAAAAATCTTACATATGTGTATTTTTTATTAAAGCAATTTTTTGTTTTGCAACATCCAATACATTAAATCATAATAATTAAACTGAGCCATACATTTAGAATGTTTCTAATAACATTAGATTAAAATAACAGTGCCCTTCAGTAATGTTTATGTTGTAAGACACAAGACACTGGCTTACATATTCTTAAAAACAAAACAAAACACATTAGAAAGAAGCTACCATAACTCTGTTAAAAATCTGCTATGAAAATCTTGAAGGAAACATAGAAAAGAAAATTGTATAAGTCTGCATTGTAAGATCATAGTCCAGATTTGATCAAGCTAGAGAATAACCAACTTCTTCTGAGACTTAATAATCACCAACACATTTCGGTTTTTTGTTTGTTTGTTTTACCTTCTCTTCGGGTATCTTCTACTAGGACATTTTTCCTCCTCAGAGTACAAACATTTTGTGCTTATGGCTCAGATTAAAATAAACTCTCACAGAAAAGTTATCTTCCTGGCTTCTCAATCTCAAGATAACCCTGGCAGTCTTTTTTATCACTGCAGACAAACTACCGGAAAATTTATCAAAAATACTAAAAAGGAAATGCATAGTTGAAGTTGTAGTGGCATTCTAACACGTGGCTCCTGAGGCATCAGCTCAGGAATGTTTCTCAGCCTTTTGGGATCTCAAAAGCAGTATATATATACGTACATATATATGCACACAGAGTAATGTAACAGAAAATATGAAATTAAATAATCAGATAAAAAGGCTGTGAGCCAAATTAAAAAAGTTCTTAATATATATTGCAAAGAGGCCAATTTCTCAGGAGTAGCAATTAGAAACGTGGAAATGCATGCAATCAGGTGCCTGTGGTCTTTTTCACGTTCTTGTGTGAGTTAGGGGGTTTATTACAACTTCATTGAAGTAAGCTCATTTAATTTATGGACAAAATTGTGTTAAACAGTTAGCAAAACCAAGCGTGCATCTTCATAGTCTTCATTTTTCTATCCCCAGTTTCTTTCTCTTCCACTTATTACAATTTATTTCTCCAAAGGAGAAATCAATAATGAAATGATTGTGTGTATTCAGTAAGATTGGAAACAATCTTTGGAAAAGAGAATAAAATTCAGGTAAAGAGATGAACTAAATTCTGATAAAGAGATTCAGAATCTCTGCTCAGCAATATAGCAAACTCAACATAGTATGAAAGAAGGTATTAAAATTAATGTAAAGAAGTGGCTTTGAAACAACCTCATAGATCAGGACTGCAATAATCTCCCTTAAAAACAAATTAAATCAAAACCCCCAAGATTAAAACCACCAATTTTCAATGAAAAGTTCAATATCAGGAAGAGAGCACAAGCTATATCCACATCAGTTCTAGGTGTAATTTGATATAGAAAGAGTGAACAACCAAGCTAAGATTAAGCCATTTGCTATTTAACTAGCTCACCACTTAAGTGTCCTCTGTTAATTAGCTAACAGTTGCAAAAGTTTTAGCTTTAAATTTTACTAGTATAACACCATTTTTAAGTAACATCCTGCTGAAAATGTGGTTTTGTACCAACAAAAGCAAAATAACAGATGATAATATTAGTTTGAAAGTTCCACTAGTACACATTTTTTAGATTAACCCAAGTTTGCACTGCAAAGTTAGAATTTCTGCATTTAAGTAGAGTAAAACCAAAAAGTGCACAAATTCAAAATAAATGGTGTATTTCACCTCATCCAGAACAATTCTCATCACACAACAATAAATATGAAAAAAGCAACAAAACATCATTTTTTCTTTAGTAAGAGTCAATACATAGGCACAATAGAGGTCCACAGTTTGAGAAGCAGGTTACGAAAACACCAGCAAATCTGTATACTAAGGACAGATCATTTCATACAACTGCTACTTGGTACCTCTATATTATCTATATGTGTGTGTATATTTATAGTGCTTTTATATGCAATAGATTATGATTTTGAAGAGAAAATTGGACTCTTAAAAAAACTACATCGGTTTTATAGAGGCAAAGATGGGATGTCCTATAATGGTAAGCTTCGGGTTCGATGTATTTAATTTATTAATAAATACAGCACACAAAAACCTTATAAAGCATTCCAAAATTATTTCACATTTGGATATTCAGATTAACTCTAGCCCTCTGCATGGCAATTTATTAGGAGGATTTTCTTACAGCATGTCCTTTTTGTAGCAGGTTATAGAACTGATGTAGCATGACTTTTATGACACTAAGAAATGAAGGGCAAGGCATTACCTTTTTTAAAGCACGAACAATTTAGTGTTTCATATTCTTGTGTAGCATATATAGAGCAGTCAGATTCTCTTAAACTAAAGGTGTTCAGGATCACTGAAGAGTTTGAATTACAATGTTATTGGAAAGTCATGGCAATTTTAAGGTGGACTACGTTACACTCTTTTTTTTTTTACTGCACAACCCAGTATGTTTTTTCTTAGACCTAAAGGTATGCATATGGAAACACGCATATAAACTCAGGATTAACAGTCCTCTTCAGTTTGTTTGTTTGTTTGTTTTTTTCTGATACTGCTGATCACTTATTTTTAGCCAATTCTGACAGTATCTTTTGTTCCAGAGTGTTTTTTTCCTGCATTTTCTTACTTTGTCCATTTATACTTAAACAATGAACACAAGAAAGATGATGTTATAATTTGCCCATGGTCATGTTCTGTGGCTCCTAATTCTTCAGAAATATTTTATGTCCTATAATAAGCTTATTTTGGCAAACTTGTGACCAAGTTCGATAGTGCTATAAACCAAAATGTTCAGATATTCATACGTAGAGAGCGAAGCATAAAGTTGTTCAGATACAGAACATTTTTTTCAGACTAAAAGGTCAATAATGACATGGATACCTCTTATCCTTAACAGAAAATTTCCAAAATTAACAAGAGATATCAAGAGGAAATTTAGTAAAATTTCAAAATATTGCTTTACTCTTGTAAAGGGTCTATAAAAATAACATTACAACAGCCTATAATTCTAATTAAATTAGCTTCATTCATAAAAAAAAAAAAAAAAAAAAAAAAAAAACACCACACCACAAACCTGTATTTCCTTCTTATCCCAAAACTATTTGAGGATTTGATTTGCATTTAATAACTTGGAGTAAGTTTCTCAAGGCCTAGCCAGACTGATAAAGCCTATTGATCTTTACCCAACAGTCAACCCTCTAGAATGAGAAAACATAGCCAACATCCTTCCCCCAAAACAGAAAGAAAGGGGATCTGAGCTTAGGTCTTCCAATTCTCCCACAAACGTTTTGGCAGGGACATTAGCAGATATTAAAGAAATTACTTCCTTCACTTTATCAAGGCTGATACATTTAAAAGGGGGGGGGGGGGTAAAAAAAAAAAAAAAAAAAAAAAAAAAAAAGGACATAGCAGGATGGTAGCTAAACATTCTGATCTCTGATCTGATTAGTGATCTGGCTACCAGTCCTTGAAACATTTCAAATAAAAGGGTTTTGATGTTGGGTTTTGGTGCAGTTTTACTATTTGTTTGATTTTGGTTTGTTTGCTTTGTTTTGTTTTGTTTGTTTATCATTTGCCCATACAGGTAGCCAACAAAATATTTTATTCAAACTTGTCAGTTAACCAAAACAGATCTTTATTTGCTTTGCTATTTTGCCAGAGTCCCCTTGGGTAGCTGTCAATGTACATATGAACAATGTCTGTGTACTGCATGAACAGAAAGAAAAAAATTCTACATCCCACAAGTCAAAATTCATTGTGCATTCAATGCCAACGCCCATGGTTTCCTCAGTTCTTTAAACATTTATGTGCAAGGTCTCTGGGATCTCTTTGCTGGCTGGCCTGGCAGGCTGTAGAGGAGCAGCATCTGTCAAATTGTAGGACTCGTGGTTAGCTGAGCTACCAAGGGCACATTTTAGAATGCCAGGTGGAAATAAATTAAAAATGCTTGTTTCAGAGTTACCACAATTGGAAATGAGATTTTTTTTTTTTGTGATCTCATCACAGATGTGAACTCCTTTTTACATGGACAGCCATAAATAGATGCTTTATAGTGAAAAAGATCTCTATAAAAGGTATGCTGTTCTTATGTTTGGTGTTTCTTTAGTCTTCCTATGAACTTGCTGCTGAAATTTTGTTAGACTTCCTGCTCTCCTGCATCTAATATAGAAGAAAATACTTCCAATATGCTCTTTTAATTCAGAGATGGTGTTAAATCTAATATCACTTGAAATTAAATTATGGCAGAAAACATCAGAAATTTCAAAGTCTTAAGTAAGAGAACTGATGTGAACAACCTAGGTAAACCTGCGATGCATGTAAAACATGCAATAGCAAGGTACTACTTGCTCAGGTGAAGTGTACAGAGGAATCAAGAGATCAAATCTGTCTAGTTTGTTTTACAGGAAAATTAGAAACAAAACTAGACAAAGAAGGAAAAGAGAAACAGGTAGTAAGGAGTTCCTCTAGGATGTGGTTGTCGGACTGCAGTCCCCCTTCTATCTACACAAGAGAGAAAACTATGTTACTAGTTACAAACACAGCAATATTTCCAAAAAAAAAAAGAAAAAAAAAAAGTCAAACCAGCTTGTCAAGGTTTGTTGGTTTTTTGTTGTGGTTTGTTTTTTGTTTGTTTGTTTGTTTTTTCTAAAATATGTTTGATGTTTGTCAAAGCACAATCCTACATGGGAAAACAGCACAACATGAGGGGTTAGGTACTAAACAAAATTGTTAAAAATATTCTGCAATCTGTTTGCAGATCATGATTTTTAATTAGAAAGACACTGAATAATGCCATCATTGATTTCCACTACATGTTTAAATATTTTATTTTAAAAAACATAGAACTAAGATAATACCAGAACTTTACCATTATACCAACACTACCAGATTTTCTGATCATACATGTGAACATAAATGAAAATTTGTTTAAAGCAGTCCCACCTCCTGTTTGAGCATACAGCCGGAAAGATGTTAAAAGGCTAATATGATAATATTCTCGCAGAAGGTATGCTGATTAGATTTACAAATCTCTCAACTGTTTTTCCAAACTACATAAGGTGTTAATTTCTATGACAGAACTTGACAGTACAGTATTTGTCAAGTACTTCAATGAATCCTTACACTGCAAACAGAGGGCAAAATTCCAAACCAAATTTAATTACTCAACCTGTAATTGTCTGATGTACATACTTCATAAATGGCCTGCCGACTTAACGTGCAACATCACTAACTATTATGCATGGGATATGAAACAGGATATTCACAGGATCATGCATTTTTCAGTCATACTACGTGGCTCTCAAAGGCACTTTCCCTTGTATCTACCAAAATAAGGAAGAAATGTGTGCTTAAAGACATGAACTAAGCAGAAATGCAAGGCTTTTTGTTAGCTATAGTCTGTGTGAAAACTTAAAGCCAGATGCAGTTCAGTCAAGTTTTTCCTCTTATGTGCACCAGAGATACGAAACGATACTAACATTTTACAGTTTACTGTGGGCAAATAGGAGCACACAGTTTTGCCACTCAAGATTAAAGAAGAGGGTGAGTGAGGATGGTAAAAATTCATCTTCAGATATTATTATATTCTAAGCAAACATACAGCCATTTTCTCAGTAATTTGTATGTTTATGTTAATTGCAAGTACTATTTTATATGTAAAAACATAAATTAGATTAAATAGGCAAATGAAGTATTATCCTCTTAATATATATTTCAAAGCTTTAGGTGAGATAATACACCTATATGACCTGGTGAAATTCCTTCAACAGAAAGCAAAAGTACACAGAGGTCATAGTATAAGAAACTTCCTGGGAAATTTCAGAGGCCTTGGCATGTTTTAGTTTAATACACTATTTACAATATAGATAAAGGCTCATTCCTTTCATTTACACTGGAAGAAATTGTCCTTAACTTACTGAACATTGTGTCCTGCCTCGTCCATTTAGACTATCAGTATTTAAAGTCAAAATAATCTCTGCATTTGTGCTGTACGGTACTTAACACTGTTGAGCTTCCGGATCTGGAAATAACACATCTAATGAGAAAAACACAGATACATGAAAGATACATGAAATTTTGGGGAAAGTGTGGACCTCTGTGGATAAGGTAGAAATGAAAGTAATTTGGGGTTTATTATGCATATAATATTAAAAAAATATATTTGCAACCAGGGTCAAATGGGGAAAATAATAAAATCAAGGAGCTAGCAGCTTAAAAAAAAAATACATACATATTATGTATATATAAAAGAAGTATTTTGAATGGGAACAAAATTTGCTTTGAGGTACTGTACATTTCCTAAAGGAATAGCATCAAAGTTATTAAAAGAAAGGAGCCATTCATGCTTGCAAAAAGGAGATATGAAAAATTCATGCTGTTCATCATATACACATGATTTTGTTTCACCCTTCTTCCTCTGCTCCTCAAAAAGTTCAGATATACTTCAGTTTCAGAGGGAAAAAATGGCAAGAGTTTATTATAAAAGCATTGGTCACCAACAATGAAGTCAAATCCTCTCATCACTTTCCTTAGACATCTTTTAAAGTGTACATTTAATTACACGCATTCATTTTCTGAAACCTAATTCCTCTTCTTGAAGAGATAATTGACTGTCAATACCATAGTATCAAAGGAAGTATCAGACTCTTATTTTTCATTACACAGAAAAAAAACCAAAAATTTATCCCTTGAGTTATCTTCAGAAAGAAATGGGTAGTGATTTCAGAAGGTGTGCTCAACCAGGGCTGTGGCTTGAGGACTACGAGTGGAGGGGGAAGAATGGATTAGTACATTTGGAGAAAGATAAAGCAGAAGATCTGAAGTACTTCAGTGTTACCTTATTTTCAGTGCTGGTTGTACACTGATATTTGTACTGTTGATGTGGTTATGCTGAGGATGAAGTGCACGGTTTCTTGATTATTTATGTGTACAGGAAGATTAATGATAATCCAGTATTTTCAAAGTAATGTATTCAGCAGAAGAGGTAGTGTCAGGAAAAGTGCATACATTTCTTCCCTGAAGAGCTTTCCATCACAGGGATCTGCCCCAAACTAAACTAATTCCTTCCCCTTCCAGGATTAGTTGAGGCCCATCATCATCTTTTGTACTCGTGTGTTTTTTACCCTTATCAGAGCAAGATATAATTATATATGAAAAAGATGGCAAGAGCTTATTGACAGATGAGAAAATGACTCGGGTTTATAGAAAATGAAATGTCTAACTTGTGACAGTTGATTAAACAGAATAAACTGCCAGTCAAGTACAAAACAGAATCATCATGCTGGCTCAATGCAAGGATTATGCCAAAATACAGAGAAAATACTGAAAAATAGTTTATTATTAGATAATATCTCCACGACCCACATTCACCCCCACAAGAATTAAAATGGTGTGAGGATTCAAAATTAATTCAATTGACTTATACTTATTTTTATTAAATTTTCTGCAATCATACAAATAATGCCTGACAAATACAAATGGGAAGATACTCCCTGGTACAGATTTAGTCTGTTTGTTTGTTTTTGCTTGATAGTATTTAGGTACATATAGTGAATGTTTTAAAGTATATAACACTTACATCACTGTATTTCAAAGCACAGCAAAACCAAACAGTTACAACAGGAAGTAGAAAGGTAAAGATGCTGGAAGAATAATAAGAATTACATTTAACTACCTAATACTTCCCTCTAGAAAGCCTTAGTGTTAGAACAACCCATATATGTGTAGCATTAAGTTCTCAAGGAATAATCTGCAGGAAAGATAAATATCTGCTAATTAAGGTGAACAATTGGGTTTAAAACTGAATACTCTGAGGAAAAAGGACAAAGTTCTTTATTTCAGTATATGATAATGGTAAATATTTCTGTCTAAAGGTGAGAATCATCTTTTAGTAAGCCATATTTTCTCAAAACCATTATTTTCCCTACCGGTAATTATATGTAAAATCATTAACGATTTCACTTGAACTGTATTACTTTATGTTCAGTAAGTATGACCTCCATCAAAGAGTTAATAGTTCTGCTTCACATTTACATAACAGAAAAGGTAAGAATTGAATTCCATCTTAGATGGAATAGCCCTGGCATTTCTTATATCTCTCTTTGCAGTGAGAGCTACATAATTTGTTCCAGTCAAGAGGGAAATTGTTGCATGGGAATGCAAGAAATAGCATAGCTCCTAAACAAGAAGCCTCTACTCAGTTTCATTTCAAAATGTCTTAGGGACTGTACTAAGGCTCCTGGTTGATGACACAGAAAGAGATAATACAATTTGTTTCTATTTTGACATTAACACAACAGCAGCAGCTCACCCTCCTCCCGTCTCACAGCCACAGGGGCCACAGACAGCCCAGGCACAGGACAACCAGGGCACAAGTCTCCTCTCACCATGATGAGCAAAGAGTACTCCTGGCAGCAGTACTCTGCAGAAGCAGCTATCTTAGCAAATCAGGTGGAAATTAACATCAAAGTAGCATTTTCCTCTTCCCCACCTCCCCCTCAGATTATTGTTTCCCTAATTTCATTTTCCCTCTTCTCAGCAGCCCAATAGATTATCACAGCAGAGCAGAGAGAATATGACACATAAAAAGTGGCTTGGGAAACAGAAAACTTGACAGAGCAAGCAATATTTCCTTTTCATACCACACAGAAGTCAGGTCACTGGAAGCAATAAACTGCAAATGCTGCTGTGACCACCACTTGCCTGGCAGGCCACTTTCAACTACTGAAGTAGCAGTGTAATGCTTATATAAAAGTCAATCAGAAGACAGAAGCAACTAAAATCCTGAAGATTAATGGGTTACCAAAGAGCATGACAAAAGCCTCCCAGTAGAAGGTAGGAGCCACTGGGGAAGTTGCATCCTCATGAGGCAGACACCTTGTTTTTCCTATGAACACTCACATTAAGAACTGCTATTAAGATGCCAAAAAGACTTAGGAAGAGATACACTGTCCATTCTGAAAAATGGAAAATACTGTTTTTCCTTCTTTGTTTACTCTCAACTGATTAATGAAGTGGTGGTTGCATTTGCAACAGCAGTTGCACAGCAGTTATCATTATGCTTTTAGACAGCAAGGAAGAGAATAGCCATGTCAAACACGAGCTCATGTTTGCATATGTATTATTTTTTTGTTAACCACCCACAGAAATCCAGCTGATGACATGGAGCTGTGGCCTTTTCAAATAAGTGAATACTATTAACTCAAATTACAAATGCACACAGAATTAGATTTCAAGAGAAGTACCAAGAATATAAAGTTTCTACCCATTTAAGAATAAAAAAGAGCCTTAAATTTGTGTTCAAGCTCTGCAAAATAATAACTATAAATAAAAATTAGAGAAAAGCCTATTAGTATGACAGCACAAAAAATTCTATAATATTTTTCCTTTTTCCCTTCAACTGCTCCTCCACTAAAGGAAAGTCTCTCTACCATGATAAGAACAACATATTTCCATGAAATTGGTGAATTCCCTCCTGGGGCAAATTCACAACTATTACTATTACCAGACTTAAACGAGCATAAATAGGGATGTTAATATCACTTTTATCTAGCAAAAGACTACGGGGGTTGTGCTTGGTTGAAAGCTACAAGTACTGTAGAAACATCAACACATGTCCTGTTATGATACGGTTATTTGCGATAACATTCCCATCAGATTGATTTACGCCAGGAACTTGAAGATATTTTTGTACCATCTTAAGGCAGGACCACAGAGGATTTTCGACATGTCTCTAGGTAACAATCTGAGAATCAGGCTGTAGAAGAAATGCACCGTAACAGCTTGCCATCAGGTTGTAACTAACTTAGAACTTCTGTGCAAACTTTTTGGTTCAATAAATATATGGAATAAAAGAAGAAGTCGATATTTAAGAGAGAAAGCAAGACTCTTCATTTTTCTCTCCATTGCATTTAAACTGACAGCAGAACTAATATATTTAACTCAGAAGCTACCTAGTGGGGCATTAGGAATAGTATAATAGGATGCTGGAACAACGGTATGTTGAAAGTTCCTTTTGTACATCATCATAGCTTGCAAGAATCAAGAGCTGGCTGCCTCATGTAGACAGGAACCAAGATGAGAGTCCCTATCTGGCCAGTTTGGAATGGAAGTCTGACAACAAATCACACAAGGATCTTCTAATACAGAGAAAACTGCAAGGAGAAGGAAAATTAGACTTGTCAACATTCACATGAGAAAGGGATCATACTTGAGCTCAGGTTCAGGTTAGGCATTAGAAAAATATTTCTAAAGGAGAGAACAATGAAGTAAGGCAACAAATTGCACAGACTGGTTTGTGGAATCACTATCATTGTGTTTTTTGTGTCAGATTTTTTAAATTATTATTATTTTAAATAAATGGTAGCTATTGCCCAGAAGATAAAGCTCGTCTTTACTTGGGCACATATTTAACTAGAACATATTTAAACATTCTTTATGGTGGTATTTTCAAAAGTTGAACATACACCTCTAAATCCACAGTTACTACATCAATATCATATATCTGAAATATATAGAAACAATAAGAGAAAAAGCTCATAGTGAAAATTAAGCAATGCTTCATTAAATTTTTGGAACTAAAAATTCTAACTGTAAAAAGTACTGTAAAATATTTATGGTGTTGACTGTAATTAACTGTACTGACTATTTTTCTGAATATTTGTGGTACTTCGCAACTTTATGGAATGGTATTATCTCTGAAAGACACCTTAAAATGTAGCTGTTTGCTTCCTTCAGTTGGATACAGAGACAAAAGATAAATGTAATATAACTTTGCTTTTGCCCTTCCCTAGCAATAGTACTTCCTCTGTGTGTAACCAGAGGCGCTCCCACTTTGAAAGGGATCATCAGCTTTTCACATTCGCTACAACATTCAAGAGGAAAGTGCATCATCAGAACTGCAGGCAAGAGACAATTCACAGCTGAAACCTGAGGGGCTTTGTTTTATTTGCAGAGACCATTATGAAATTTAAATCCCTTCACTCTGTTCCAGAGAAAACCAGAAAACTGTACTGTTTATGCAGAAAAAGAATGTGTTTCCTCTTCTTAAGGCTGCCGATGCAGCAAAGTAAGCTGAAAGGGAAAAGCTCATTTTTGCCTTGAATGTCTACAGATGCAACTCAACACATGGCACAGACAGAAACACCAAGAGACTAAGTAGTAGTAATTTCTGAAGTGTAGAGCACCTTCAGAGCAGAAAACACAATTCAAACAAGAACTATGAGAAGCTGAACCTCATCAACTAAATGCAGACATAGACTAGGAAGGCTCAAAATTTTTTCTTGGCAAAAAGCCAGTAGAATTTCTTAAGCTATTTGTTTCTGCATTCTTAGCTTGGAAATATATTTTTCTCCTGATTCTTTTATACTTTTTGCTAAGCATGCAAACCAAATAATTTATGTCACAATTTCTCTAAAACTCCAGAGGTATGACAGATTAGTATAACTCATTAAAATATGGTGCTAGTCTGAATAAGACTTTTGGCTAGCTATCAGAATCTGATAAACGCTGTTCTACGCTGTATTTGTTTAAACAGGCCTGCTATATATTTTTCACTAAAATGGCCCTATTTCTAACAGTATGAAACACCTGCAGCTTGTGCTGACTTTATTAGGATGAGTGGATATCTAGTACCTTTGAAAAGCATCCTACTCTGATTCTAAATAAAGGAAAACAAGTGAATCACTGTCTCAGTAGATTCATTAAGTACATTTCACTGTACTTAAACTAAGCTGGGGCAAAAGGGGAAATTCTGGTATCAGGAAATATGGCATGTTTTCATCTTATTGACACATGACTTCAATTCAACATAAAATGAGATAAATTTAGAAATAGGTATTTTCTTAGCAATGCCCTTCAAATCCTACTGAGCAAAAAAGGATTCTCTGCTTGAATATTTTTAATGGATAAAAGGTATCTCAGACAGACAGCTCTGTTTCATAGGAAGCTTCAGAGTGTGGCTTTCCAAACAGAAACCAAGAGCATGCAAAGTGCAAGAAGAAATAAAACAAAAACACAGTCAGCATGTATTTTCTTTTTGTAATGCAATTATTTTTTTTTTAATCCTGTTACCATGTTGGGTAGCAACTTCAATACGTAAAATTAATTCAATACTTCAGTATTTTAAATGCTATTATTTCTTATTCAGATTCTTAACATTAACTGTGGAGTAAACTCATACTTTGCTGAAACTTGTTCAGTTAATTTCCCATGGAAATGGCAACAGAAGTGGGTGAGGTGTTTGCTTCAATGCTAATACTTTTTTCAAATTCTATATTTTATTGAAATATCTGCAAGACGAAACACCAAGCATCATTATAACAATAAAAAGGAAACTTGAACACACGAGTCAAAGTGAATGCACTGAGGAAAACATAAATGAGAATATTTATAATGCTTGTATAAAAAATTTGCACATGGACCTTTTTATATGAAGAAATCTGTTTAGAGGATCTGATTTGATCTTTCTGTTTTGAAAGAGTAAAATTACTTCTAACTAGTAGAAATGTGTTTAGAAAGAGCCAAAACTCCATTCCTGGTCTTTTCAGGATAAATTATGAAATAGAAGGGCAAAGTATTTTAACATTGAAATGGTTAAATTTGTCCTCCATTTTTAGTTATTTCAACTATTTTATCTTGTCTAGAGACCAACAAAGTATAAAAGAAAAAAAAAATAATCTATTCTCACATTTTAGTTTTGCCTCTTCAGAAACTAGGACCACTGCAGAAGCTTTTCTCATGGTGACTTAACCCAATATGCACACACAATTCTAAACTTTATCTTAAGTTTCCCTAGTTTTAAAACTAATATTTTTTTAGCTGATAATTCCATGCTACTTGACAGATTAAGTTGTAAGAAACTGTGCACAAAAATCAGAGTATAGCCATACATCAATACAGTCTATATTGTCTCTAAAAAACCCACAAAACACCATCACTGTTTCCCAGTGAGTGAACACAAATGAACCTGGTTCACTTGCTACACAACTCCATTTTAACTCTTTCAGCGAATTTACCTGCTATGAGCTTTCCAAAATAGTATAACAGGGAACAATTAATTTTCAATCTTGTGACCACAATCAAAAGCAGTAAGTGGCAACTGTTTCAGAGCAGCCCTTTCTGCACAGGCTTTTATCATTATGGCAAAAATGATTTAAAGTGGTTTGGTTTTTGTTTTATTTCCTTGCCTTTTGTCTTGTTTGGATTACATGACAGATTTTTTTTTACTGTATTTTACTCAAGTTCCTTTTCTCTTTGTAAATATTTTCAGTGTGATAGTTGTTGTAATCATTGCTGAGATAGGAACTAGTTGAAAACCTGTGTTGTGCATCCAGTGCTTACCCAAAATACAAAAGTATTCAGATTCAAGTGACTTTTAATTTTTTTTTTTTTTATTTTTATTGATCTCAGGCTATGAAGCAGATAAACTCAGCTTCACTACCTGTAAACCTAAGCAGCAGCACCCACCATGAGGATGACAAGACATTTTCAAATCCTAGCAGGATATCTTGGCTACTCAGGCATTTATAGTTAAGCAAATTAGAATAGAGTGATAGAAATCTATGAACTCAGGATTCGCAAGTTTACACAGTGTTTTGATTCACTGTAAACTGTGTCAGCTGCAAGATCAAGTTTGCAAGAAGAAAGAAAACAAGAAACTATCTTAATGAGCTTAAAAAATAATATATAGAAAAATGCCATATATTGTGAGAAGAGATCGGCTGGAGGTCCTAAATGGACTCTATATGAAACAGGTCATGGTTTTTCTTAAGTAGAACATATTATGGAGCAAAGAAAACCTTTCCTGTTTAAAATGGTACTACTAAGCTTAATTTCTACTAACCCATTAAGAATATTTTGAGCAGAGCATGAGAGAAACATTACAAAACAGTGTTCAACTCTGACAGCACCACTGAGAGTTCAAGAACCAACACCATCCTAACTAGCTTATTGCACAGAGGTATGTAAAACTCCACAGAAGGTGGTCCAAGTGGCATGAGGCTGAAATACACATTTCCTTTGCCATAATACAAAAAGATAACACTGTAAATGCCTAAAAAAGAAATGAATAAACTCCAGAGAGAGAAATGTAGAGACTAAAATTGTACATATAACATCAGCCAAAAACATGGCTTGACAGCTAAAAACTTTATTCTCACTAATGAGATATTTATCTTCAGTGGAGTAGGAAATTTTTAATAGTTCCCCATTTTTTTCCACTGCATTTCTCCATGTCTATTTATGAAGGAACATAAAGAACCATAAGTATATATATCTTTAAAGACAGTTTCATATCCTGAAAAAAAACCAAACAAACGGTGTTTTCTTAACACTTAGTAGCATCTATCTCTAGCAAAAGAATGATAAAAATCCTAGTTAACAAGTTTCTGGGATAAAGCAGTCCAAAGAGAACTTAAAGTCAAAGTCAAATATAAGGAAAAGTTTTACAAATTGTTTTCAATAGGAGGTATATCTATGCATATATATTAAAAACTCTTCAAGTCCTTACAAGCCTTTACAGACACAATCACTGAATAAGGTATTACATTGCACTAGAAAGTGCCTAAAATACTAAAAGCACATTTCTAAGTAGGAAAAAAAAAAAATCAAAGGCTTTAAATTAAAACAAACTCTATGTGCACTTATGTACACAACTCCTCTATTCTTTCAGTCATCTGTGCTGCTGTGTCAGCAAAACAATTCCTCCATTTCTGTGCAAGTAGTTCACACTATAGCTAAACTCTTATTCTACTAATGAAAACTCCTTAGAAAGATATATTTATCAAATGAACTTGTCAGGCAGACTAAACCTAAAGAAAATATATATGTAGGTAAATAATACATTGTTCAAAGAATATACATATATTGCAGTTTTTGTTTGTATGCACGATTATAGATAAGGCACTTAAAAGCCACATATAACCATCATTCTGCTTTTGCACACCGTTGTGCTTCCAGCAGAGAGAAAACAGAAAGGAAGCAACTCAAATTTTACATCACAAGTGTGAAGAGGTAAGAAATAGAACATAATACAGATTTTGACAGGTCAGACTTGTAGGTGTTAAAACCCTTGTAAGAATATCTGTGTTTATGCTCAAAAGCAGCAACGCTTAAGTAACTATCTGGGTTGAAGAGAAGGAACAGATAACATCAGAGTGAAGATTAATACAAGTTATACAGCAAAAATGAACAGGCTGAAAATAGAGTGAGAAGAAGAAAAAGGTAGTTATAGGTGTTGAAAGAAGCATGAAGAAGACAAACATGTGAATGACAAAATGTACAAAAAACACTGAAGGTATCCAAGTCTGCATGAGGGGCATGACTGCTACAAGCTTTCACTTCAGAGTGGCTATCCTCTGGAATAAGCACTACAAATCCTAACAGCTCACTAACCTATACTCAGAAAAGAGACTAATTTTAGCATTTCTGTTAAAATGAAGATGACCTGACCAAGGTTAAACTGGTGCAGCAGCACCCACAGCTACAGTAGTACAAGCTGGTGACTGAATACCTTGAACTCAAGTAAGCAAAAATATTTTTTAAAATGTTTTAAAGAATGAACAGCACAATGCTAAAAATGCATTAATCACCAAATTTCTGTATTATTTCACATAATCTCAAAATTATTAGCTAGTTTTAACTTTCATTTAAATAAAAAATATTCTCTGTCAAGTTTAATATTTGAACCAGTATCTGTTGAGTTAAATTGTGGATTCTTCTTAGCAGTTGATCCTTCTTGATTGGACTGTCAGAATATCTGTCAGATCCATTAGTTAAGAGATGTGTTGGCTTATTCCAGAGAGACAACAGAAAAATTTGGCCAATCAAGAATGCTACCAAGCAAATCTTACTTCTTTTGAATCATTATTCATCAGTGTCACAGGAATAATAAAAAGACGTATAAGCAAAATAGAACACCAAAATTGCTTAGAAATTGTCTGTAACGTTACTATTTGGAGGTACTTGCTATCATCAACTTGAACTGTTGACCTCTCCAACTTGATCTTCTATGCTGTGGCTTGGATTTTGTCACCGTAGTCTTAATGACACTAACTTGCTCCTCCTCACCTCCTTTTTTTTTTCTTTAGTTTTCTTAATGAACAGCCTTTATAACACAACCATTCGTTCAACATTCCCTTTCTTTAATCTACACAGCTTTAAAACTAAACAACTTTTGGTTATGACAGTAACACAATCTTTTGATTCTTTGGTGCACGCCATGTCACCAACATCTGGCCACAGTTTGTGGACCAATGGGGCCACAGTTATGATTCAACAGCAATATTACTGCACACCAACAATGAATTTTGGTCATCACCATTTCATTCCAACAAACATATTCTCTATTCTGATTCATGAGACTTAAATCTTTAACTACTTAGGGAGCCAGGGATGAAAATGAAGATACAAGAAATAAATTAAAAGGTAGTTCTTTTGTAACCACACCCCCTCCACAAAAATCACTGTTGTCTTTTCCCCTTTGCAGACTGAAAGCCAATTTGATTTCTGGCTTGATTTCTTCAGTGCTGATATCAGCAGCTTAAAATGAGGTTAATGCATATCTCTAGGAACATTGTTTGATATTTCCTCATTCTGAACAGCTTACACCAGTATATTTTTAATGGCACAAGTAGTCTTTTATCTGTGATTCCTCAAGTGCATAAGTTACTTAGTATTAAGAAAGTGAAATATGACGTTTGTTCTTAAAGTCCATTGGTTGGACTATCAAGAGGCTTTTCCAGACAACTGAACGTTATGATATCTAATGTATAGTTTTGCTTTCTAAATACATCTGGTTTTATTGGGTTCATCTTAAAAGCTTTGCCTCCTAATATTTTAACATAGAACAAACAAACAGAAAAAAACTCCACATCTGAAAACCACCAGAAGTATCCATATGATTTCCAAGGCAGAAATACTTGAAAACTGTAAGCATATGGGTTCTCAGGTTACACAACAGGAATAGTACCTAGTAAGCTACTGTTCTGCCTACGTGCTCTTGCAGTGTTGGCTAGGCCCTACGCTTTGCCACTTCAGAAGCACAAGAGGGACCCTGGGCAAGTTGCTGCCTTTTAAGGACCCCCATCACTACACACATTTCTTTCTACACAGTTCTGTGAAGCTTGGGCAACAACCACAAAACTCAACTAGAGTCTTCAGCTTCCATAATCTAGTTATGTGATAGAAAAAGCTCTTCAAGCTTACAAAACTGGATTTAAAAAAATCACTACAAGTTAAAATACAGCAGTCTCTCACAACCTGCTTTCTACACCAGTGCTTTTCCAAAACCCGCGTTTCTTGAAATACACTCTGAAAAACAGCAGGTCAGCCTAGTTGATAACATAAAATAAAAAATTAGCTTGACAGCTACTTGGTTTGTTTCTCAAAATCAAAGTGCATCAAAAGAGAAAGGTATGGTCAAGGAGTGGCATTCGGGCTTCCTCAGCATGGTACATACCATGATCCTCTGATATGAAAACAAACAGCATATACTACAGCCAGAGAAGAGACCAAAGCCATTAAATGTAGATTAGCAATAAGGTAATGACTTCACAGAGGCATACCATATTCTTCTGCTTTCCACAGCACCATCTTGGAGATCAGCTTTCTCTCAGATTAGGAAGAAAGCAGGAGAGTTTGCTTCATTTTCCAGCTATCCGCTTAAAATTACAGTAAATGTAAGGGCTGAGAAACAACTGGCCAGGGCATTGCAGAGGGTTTTATCCTCCAGAGCAAATCTTGCCAATATGCATAACTTCACTGGGATGCAAATAAAACAAACACCTGTTTTGTATTAGTAGTTAACTTGCTTCTCTGGGTCAGTCACTTTACAGCTGGCCACTCAAGTTATGAGTTTCCTCATGATCAGCAGGTGAAACAAAGAGCCAGAAGGTCTTGGTAGTTTAGAAGGTTAAACATACAGACAAGCATATTGAGAAAGCAAAGGTAGGAGCAGATAAAAGCAATGTCTAGTAGCTTGTAGTAGACCACAATGTGCTCAGAATAAAGCCCAAAACTAGCTCTAGGTACAATAACATTTCAGATCAAAAGCAAATTCACTTGAAAATAGTCTTGTCACATTATAAACTATCACATCCCTGTCTTTGTAGCTAGCATTCATGATTAGAACTATCGGGGTTTCAGTAAGTTTTTTTAAAAAAGTTGTTAGTAGCAAATTGGGAAATACCTGCATTTGAACATGTAAGATAGAGCCATCTAATTTCCAAAATCTGATGAGAAATATCCCACACTTCTGTTTCTCTGTATTCATGTTTGAGAGTAGACAAGAAGGAAAAAAGTCTGAAAGATTTTTTTACAATACACTCTGGTTTTATCTTTTCCTCCAGAGAAACCATTGTAGAGTTAAAGACTGGCATCTCAGAAAGTTAACTTCTCTCCAGATTATCCTGGCTTGCATCAATAAAGGCAACACCAGCAGAGACAAAGAAGTCATTATCCCACTCAGCACTTATCAGGCCACATTTGAAATACTGTGTTCAGTTTTGGTCCCTGCTATACAAAAAATATGCAAACAGGCTGGAGACGATCCAGAGAAGGGACATAGAGATCATCAAAGAACTGGGAAGCTGCTGTAGGAGGAAAGGCTGACAAAACTGGGCTTGTTCAGCCTTGAGAAGGCTCAGGTGACATACCACCATGTTCCAGTATTGAAAGGGTGGCTACAAAGAAGATGGCAATTCCCTTTTTACAAGGATTCACATGAAAGAGATGAGGGGTAATGGGTACAGGTTGTTTCTGGGAAGATTCTGATTGGACACAAGAGGGGAATTTTTCACAATGAGAATAGTCAGCCACTGGGATCATCTCCCGCATAGAAATGGTGGATTCCCCAATATTGGACACTTAAGATTCAGCTGGACAGGGTGCTGGACCATCTTGTCTAGACTGTGATTTTGCCAAGAAAGGTTAGACCGGATGATCCTTGAGGCCCCTTCCAACCTGGTATTCTACTATGCTATATTCATTTTCTTGCCAAGTACCATTTTCTGTGCTCGGCTAAAGAATGAAAACTCGATACAAGAGATTCAAGAACTTTGTCAGTAGAAAGGTGCAGAGTTTGTAACAGAGTTGTGTATAACCTAGAGGTCTTAGAAGACGTGCAAGATGAATCAGAGGTAAAAGCAAAAGAATCCTAACTCCTTGTGTAAAGCAGACTCGACCATGACTGCCTTTTCCAAAATTACGTTTGTCCATTTGCTTTCTCTATCTCCCGCAAGGTCTAATTAGACCATTCCCTCTTGAACCAGGAGTTTTGCAGCACTCTTTATAAAAAGATGCATAAACAGTCCTACAGAGTTCACATGCCACAGTGTATAAATCTATACCATAACGCCCCAGAAACATACATGCTGCTTAATGCTGCAAGTCAGTATGACTTTCTAATGTTTACAATTAGATTTACTGAACTGTTGCTCGTACTTACCTATAGGCTTGTATTTTCTTAATGTTTTTACCAGTCAGTTTGTCATTGCAATGTGAAACCAAGCTAAAAAGAAAAATACTTCAGTCATTTAACCTGTTTCAAGTTTTAATCCAAATAGAACTTTTCTCAGCTTCAATCTTTTGTGGACTGGCTGTGCTGTAGATAAGCAGATCCTCACCAGGGAACACCACTGGAGTTAAAAGGCTGCAGTTCCTTAAACACATTGCCCTTTAGCAGAATAGACTAAGACTATTAATTTTGTGTATGTAGTTCATAGGATATTCACTGTTACCATCTACTGTTACCATTAAATTGGATGTTTTTTTGTAATTATAAACTTTGAAAGCAATGTTGTGCTTTAGAACCTAATTGACATTCTCAACCAAAAAACATCAAAAACGATGGTTTGCTAAGAACTAGCAAAACTGCAGATTTAATTTAAAGGGCATTTCAGTAGTCATCCCTACACGAAGTTTAGGTACGTGAAGTGGTCTACCAAGTACATTAGCAGAAAAGTGAGACTGAGCAATCCAGTCTTTTTGCATATTCAGCAATAGAAACTAATGTAAGAGGTCTATGCCATCCACTAACTTCACTGAACACTAGATACTAATTCTCTTCACAGCATGTATTTGCTAAATTATTTTATTCAAGTGCAAATATTACATATTTACGAAATTAGAAAATATGCTGTACTTGAAATTTTCCATGGAAAATGCAAAAAGCGACAAGGTCTACGGAGCACATGTAAATCCTAATTATATATCTTTATAACATAAATCTTTGACTAGGTTAAGCTGTTGGAGTGAATATGTTGCTTGTGTATTATAAATAAATATAGACTACTTTATAATTTCTTAGAAATGTACTTTTAAGTGTCTATTATTATGGAATTCTCAAAAGACATATTTTGCCGTCCAGAACAATAATGTAAGACTGAAAATGACTAGTTACAGTTTCACTTTAAAAAGAAAAAAAAAAGTAGTATTTGTTCACAACCAAATAATTATATATTATGTTTGGCATTGTTTAATACTTTTCCTGTCCCAGCCTAGAGACATGAAATGTCAATGAAATTATTTATATGGATATAAGCATGTGCTAGTGCTGATAAAATATTGAAGTGATGCTTTTTGTGGAAGATAAAATTTAGGGATGTCACCTTGCTATTTAGTTCAAAGACGAAGAATACTTGCATTACCTGATTTTTTTTCGAAGCCCAGAAAATATGTGGACTTTACACTCTTATATTTCATATTCCTTTGCTAAAAGGTTTAGATGAGGTATAAGGCTCAGTCCTCAAAAGGTGTACAGATACTTATCATAATTATATTTGAGAGAAGGTAAGTGTTACTACTTACTTGGTTACCATTGCTTCCAAAGAGTCCAGGGATTGGTTTGCAGTAGTAGTGTGACTGCTTTTTTGAAACCAACATACACCATACAAGGACAAGACTTGGAGGAATTGGGAGTCTGAGCAATGCTTTAGATGTACGAGATCAGTTTCATTGAGCTGTGGGTATGTCCAACTGGTTTTATATTTCCTTTAGTGTGGCTTAATTGTGGATAGAAAGATGGACCAGGCTAATTCCTGAGGCTTTTTCATTCCTTTTATCTTTAACTCTCACCTGTACTGATATTAAACACTTCAACCTGTCTGCAATTTTTCTAACATCTTCTAATCCTTTTAGGAACCACAGCTACAGCTAGATCTTCACACATTCCATTTACTGGTCTAGCCATATATTCAACTCAAAAAATGTTTAAATTTTATGTTGTGATTTCGTTGCATTTTTCTAGCAGACTTTACTGTTATGATGTGAATATAAATATATTATTTGTAAAAACTGTGTAGCAGGGATAAAGGTGGAAAGTAACCTGAGCTATTTAAAAAGTTTAAGTCCTCCACATTTCTAAGAATAGAAAAAAGGAAAAAGTGTGGTGTTTTTTGTTTTGTTTTTTTTTTTTTTTTTTTTTTTTTTTTTGTTTTTTTTGTTTTTTTTTTTTTTTCCCCAGCCCCTTGGTACTCTCGTTCAACAAGCAAAGCCTCACAGGCTTGGACAAGCAGTTAGATCAACATCCCAGCAGGCAACACAGGCCGCAGCAGACCTTTTGCCTTTTATCAAGGATATGACACCTTCAGAAGTTCAATAACTTGCTGGGGATTTGACAGAACCCAGAAACTGCTGAAACAACTGTGGTATCAGTAACAGGCACTGCAAGACTGGAGAATTTCTGAAACCACAGAGCTTGTGTTTCTCTGGGCTCTGATTAAGCCTATAGCTAACTCTGGCTATCACAGCTGGGCAGCAAAATGACAAGACTACCATTAACTACAGCCTTTTTTTCTGCATGTCTTGCAAGACGAAGAAAAGTTCATTTGTAGCAAATACTGTACAATATTGTACAGGCTTAGTCATAGAGAAGAATTTCCTCTTTCAGGCCAATTCTCATAAAGAGCAGAATTACACAGCCACCACAGAAACAATGTAAAAACATCAGGAAAAGTGCCATAGAGAGAGGACCAAATAGCAGCAGGCTAGTTACTGCAATCAAGAGGGACTACAATATTCTTTCCCTTAAGGCAGAGGAAAATACAATGATAATTTGTACAATTGAACACTAATGTACTTCTTGTTCATAATTTGAAGCATTTAAAAATCAGTAAATTGATCCAAACCTTTTCCCAGGAGAGTTCTTTTTGCTGGTTATAGCTAATACTAAAATGTTTCCAGCTACATTTTATGCCTATCAGAATTAATAATTCCAGAGAAACAAGGGAGCAACTATTTTCATGATGCTACTGGGATAGTGAAAAGATTTTTCTCCCTCCACTTTTCACCAGTACTGCATTTATGGTTTATGTGTAAATATCTCAAACATTGCAGCTTTCAGCTGTCAAGTCCATTAATTAACAGGTTAAAAAAAAAGCCTTCACTTTAGACCTGTCTCATATATTCCTAAGAAATATGTTTCAAATACATTCTTTGTCTTGAAGCCAATAGTAGAGCATGCCAAACAATACTAAATTAAACATGGTAAAATTTTGGACAAGGGCAAGCTCCTTAATTATAGACCATAGTGGAAGCTGGAGAAGAAGAATCACACTAGCACTGCAGTAAGCTTTAACCAGAAAAGAAATATTTGTTTCATTTTATAACACAAAATAGATTTTTCCCATCATGCAATTTAAGCTACATTAAGAAATTGCTGAGGATAGAGTCCTTAGATCTCCAATGATTCTTAATTCTGAATTCCCTATTCAGTACTGCTGCACAGTTCTCACTTCATAAAGAGCTTTTAGCTAATTGCTGCAAATAAAGGCCACCTTGTTGCAATATACTGTAGTCATCTGTTTCCCTTTTTGATACAGTTGAGGATGCTTCCTGAATAACAAGTTGCACCTTCTGAAAGATACTTGCATTCAAACCAAAAGAGGTAACTGAGTCTTAGGGATTCATACAAAAATAAAAATGCAATTATATGCCAAATATATGTAGTTTGTGTTAGTACTTTAAAACTACATTTGCCAATGAATATCACATTAACTCATAAATTATTAACAAATAATGTCATGTGGAAAAATAAAATAAGACGTGCCTATTGCATAAAGACTGGCATTTCTAATCCAATCATGTATGTGCAAGACTTGTGTAGCACCTTTTAAAGAAATGTGACTGTTTTCAGTAAATTGGACGCATTTCATGTTAATTAATACTGTATGGACTAGAAAAATGGTAAGGTCCTCACTTGAGTCAAAAGATTTTTAGCTTAAAATGCCAGGTTTGTTTTTTGTTCAGGGGGGTTTTATGCTTTTTTTTTGTGTGTGTGTGTGTGTGTTTCATCTGTGGGGTTTTTTTTCTCTCTTTTTACTTGTCTTTATTCCTAGAATGATCAGATTTTCTAAATCATTCAAGAATGAATTTTTTTTTAATTGAACAACTGCCATGTTGTAATTTGTGTACTTCAACAGCAAGGGCCCTTTCCAGCAGGATGCATTTATGTCAGAGAAAACAGAACTGGTGTCATATCAGAATTGCTATAAAGAATGGAAATTAAATAAAAGGTTGTTGTAGAGAATATGAAAGGAATGAGACTAAGACTGTACATTAGTTTAAAAACAAAATGCCTCAGCCAGAACAATAAAAAGCTTATCTTTTGCCCAGGAAGTCTTGATATGTTTTGGTACTCCTTCTGAATATATCAGGCAAGTTTGAGATAAACAATGGTAGTAAGAGATGGCATATTCATAACATTGCAGACTAGAAAAATGTTTGAATTATTGCTGAACTCAAAATATTACTTTGACTTTCATTCTTCAAATATTAAATTCAGAAGTGCTGAGAACAAAACAACCTTCTTAGATGCTTTACCTGAAACAATATTTTTTCTCCTCTCATGTACATTTTCACATCTTTTATCTGATTTACTATTCCTTATGGAACAGATAAACAAGGTTTTCCTCATTGATCTTAGTACTGATAAAAGTTTCCTGTGGATCAAAACTTTCCTTGAAAATCTTTTATTCCATTGCTCTGAATGAACACTCAGAGAGGACACTCCCTTAGTAAGTAGAACCAAACAAGTCAGAGTGATCACTCTAAAATCTTCTACTCACTCACACAGGTTTCCTTCAGCATCTAAAGAGTAGCTAACTTTAATTACCCGATTAACATCATGCTACAAATTACATATAAAATAAATATCTTAATATATCAGTGCCTTCCTGACCAGAGGTCAACAAGGACCTAAACTGGTGAGTACAGTTACTGCACTTCTTGGTATAGTGTGTATATCTTCATTTTCTTTTGGAACCCTGGCATAATTCTGTCAAATAGACTTTTTACTTTGGAACAAAGAGGCACTGATTTATGAATGAACTTATGTTAAAGTAAAATTAAAAAGGAAAAATAATAAGAAAAACTTGACATATTCAGTGTTTCTCCTAATCATTAAGTATGAACGATATTTTGTTTAATATAACATACTGAATCATTTCAGTTTCATAGTATTCATATTTTTAAATTTCAGGATTGATTTATGATACAGCAGGCAGTTTTTCTTTTCTAGTTATTCCCAACTGGAGATTTTAGAGTAATATTTTATTCATCTGAAAGCTTTGATAATATTTCTCCTTTGTAATTGAATGAAAGAAAAAATCTGCAAGAACAAACATACATTTGAAATTTACTTGCATAAGTATTCACAGCAGAAGTGAACTTTGAAATCTAATTCCTAACCTTAAATCAGATAGAATTTTAAGTACTAGGACCAAAAGTGTATTTCACTTCTCAAAACACTCACACCAATAGAAACTCCCTATTGCTCAACTCACTACTCACTGCAGACATTTCATACACAAATTTAATTTTGAAGGCAAACAACTGTGGAGAGTTTTTCAGCATTGAGATATCAGATGCATCATAAAGAGTCATCAGAAAAGGATTCTTGTGGACTATTGCCTTTCCAAGATAAAGGAAAATTGGTCCTTCTGAAGGAATTCAAATATTTCAATCTAGAACAAAGTTGGGAAGTCAAAAAAATTCTTCCCAAGTCTTTTGTATATTTATTACCTACCAGTTTGAGACAGCTCTCAGGGGTCCCAAAGCATGTCAGTTAGGGTCTGCCAGTCTACACACAAGAGCCCTGTGATTTCCATGTCTTACATCTGTAACACTGTTTTTTGCTTAGAATCAAAACACTCATACTGCACATAGGTAGAGTTCAATATCAATCCATCTTTTGATGGATTACAGTGCATCACACCCTGGAATTCTGCATCTCTACCTTCCCCACCCTATCTGACCCAAATAAAATGCTGGGAGCTAATTCAACCTCCAGCCCAGGCCCCTGAGAATGTTCTGGAGTTTGGCCCAAGATGATTCTTGACCTGTGTACATGAACATAAACAAATGATCCAGCACCAGATTTTATAGCATTTAGGATTATGTCAGGAATCAGTACAAACGCACTGTCACTTCGGTAATGAGTGCTGCATGTTTATCCTGGGCAGAATTCTGAACCAGATATGTTTGTTGTGTACAGGCTGGTACAAAGCAGAAATCTTAGCTAAGTCAGTATTTTACACTGAAACATGTTCTCAGCCACTGCAAGGAGAGAGAAAAACAACACACTACTTCTCTTGAGCAAAACTGCAAATGGTCCAGTGGCTTGTCAGTGAGGTATCTGAGGTGACAAGAGCCACCACAAGAGCTAAACAGCTGAGTGCACAGCAGTGTCACACCAGTGGGGGTAAGGAGGATGAGGTTTCAGGCAGTTGTCAGGGACAGACAGCAGCTCAGGGGGTCAGTTTGAAGATGTTTCAGGTGACACATTTTGAGCTCTCAAATCAGCACCTACAGATGAAACATTCATCGAGACATTTCAAGGCAGCTGTAGTAATAGGATTTTTGCAGATTCATTAATCATCATTATAGCACAGCCCTGCAGTGGTGTTGTGGACCCAGCCAAGACTGCGAAAGTGCCCTGAGGAGAAACAGCGCTTATCTGCACAAGTTTACAGTCAGAGCAGATAATTCTGATTGTGGATGTGGGAAAGACATGGAGAATGCTAAAACAGATGAATAACTTCCAAAGGCTGCAGACATTTGCAGAGAGTTTGTTAGGAAAGGTACAGAGCAACATTAGGTAAGAGCAATGAAAGTATCAGGATGGGGAGTAGAAGAGACTGGTGGGGGAGAAGGAGGCACAACATGATGCCTAGAAATCCATCAAAACTGAAATCTGAGTGCCCCTGAAGAGATTTGTTTCCCAAAAAGGAGAGTGGGACAGATGGAAAGATTTTTTCTCTCTAATCTTCCTCTTTCTTAAAGATATTATGTAAGAGGAAACTAACAAACTCTTAGATAAACTTAATAATATTTATAACTGTTTTCACTAATTCTATTATTTCCCTAATGATACTTTTTACTTTTATGCCTTATGTCTATAGAAATCAACCATTCCATGCATTTTTACATTTTAACAATGGCATGATATTTTACCTTAATTTATTGAGAGCATATAATGCTACTTAAGATAAAAGGATATAATTTTCTCATGATTGCCTATCATATTTATGCAGATAATTTTCAGACAGATCTGGTAATGACTCATTATTTGAGGGCAGGCTGTTTGATTAAAGGACCAGAAATAATCAACCACAGACATGACAATGGAGAAGAACAAAAAAGTTGTGAATTACTTAATACTGTCTCCAAATTTTTAGTAAAACCTAAGCAATTGGTTTTGTAAGAAAATTTTGTGCTGGATACTGCAAACTGACATCAAACTGCCAGTCACAAACTTACAGAGGTGTTGAATCAGGCCCTGGTTTGGCACAGACAGATTAGATAAACAAGAAAATCAGCTTTGCATCATTACTGTGCTTGATTAGACATTGTTGTTTGCTCTGCTTAAGTAGTTGTTCTTTGTCCTTCACCCTGAGGTTAGAGCCTTCCAGAAAACAGTAAGAAATTACTTGTATAATCATCCTAAAGCATGCTTTTCTAAACAAAGACCACCAAAATAAATCAAAAGCAATATCTAATATGCATCTGTATATCTTGTGTGATATCATCGGAAATAACAGATGCAACTTGGGATATATTTTAAGCAAGTTTCTAGGAATATATCCATGTCCCGTCAGACTAATTATCAGTTTTGCACTCCAGTATACAGCTAAGTTGTATGCAGTAAGTACTCCAAATGAAAATAGAGTCACCTAATCCCCAGTTATATTCTCCCCAAATGGGAAACCTTGCCTCCTGCCCTTCAAGCTACCTCTGGCATTACTATAATCCTGGGTTTTGGATAATTTCCCAATTCCAGTTTATTAATATAGACAGATAGATGTGAATGTAGCTGAAGTAGGGGACTTATCACATTAACTTTCTATTTGGCATTTTTAAAAACTGCAAACAGATAAAACTTTCCCACTTGTCTGCAGTAGTTGGGCTTTGAGACTCGGGATCCCCAGAGGTCACTTCCAGCCAAGAGCTGTATGATTGTATGAAAACAGCATCATGCTGGAAGGCTGTGAATGGATCCAATAAAGTTGGATAATGGTGAAGATGGAGGCAGGAACTCACAACTCAAGCCTTTCACCCACCTTCATAGGTCAAATCAAAAATAGCAGGAAGCTGTAATCTTATAGCACTCACTTATCTCAACACTGCTCTACAAATTGCCAAGTAAGCACACTGAAATCCTAGGCACAGAAAAGGTTGGGGAAGGGGGTCTGGGATGGAGGGGAAGCAAGAGGAAGGGAATAACAAGGAAATGCCAAGTCTATGTAACAATGTAAAACTAGTCCTTGCTACTTCGACATACCCACCACACTGAGATTCTGGCAAAAATACTAAACTTCGTGAGAGCAGTATAAGGCATAATATTACAACCCTCCTGTTTATAACTCAGTGTAAAATATTAAATAAAAGGCAACAATCACATAATATTGTATATATTATAAATATAAAACATGTTTATATAAAAACATATATATACAATATTGTCCTGATTTTGGCCGGGAGAGAGTTCATTTTTTTCCAAGTAGCTGCTATAATGTTCTGGTTTGGATTCAGGATGATTATAATGTTGATTGGTTTAGATCACACAGAATCATAGAACGTTAGGTATTGGAAGGGACCTCAAAAGATCATCTAGTCTAATCCCCCTGTTGGAGCAGGAACACATAGATGAGGTTACACAAGAAGGCATCCAGGTGAGTTTTGAATGCTTCCAGAGAAGAAGACTCCACAACGTCCCTGGGCAGCCTGTTCCAGTGCTCTGTTACACTCACTGTGAAGAAGTTTCTTCTCGTATTTAAGTGGAACCTCCTGTGTTCCAGTTTACACCCATTGCCCCTTGTCCTATCAATGGTTGTCACCAAGAAGAGCCTGCCTCCATCCTTGTGATACTCACCCTTTCCATATTGATCACTATGAATAAGGTCACCCCTCAGTCTCCTCTTCTCCATGCTCAACAGACCCAGCTCCCTCAGCCTTTCTTCATAAGGGAGATGCTCCACTCCCTTAATTTTCATTGTGGCTCTGTGCTGGACTCTCTCCACCAGTTCCCTGTCCTTCTTGAACTGAGGGGCCCAGAACTGGACACAATATTCCAGGTGTGGTCTCACCAGGGCAGAACAGAGGAGAAGAAGAACATCTCTGGACCTACTAA
The DNA here is from genome assembly GCF_036013475.1 of Columba livia. Classification (NCBI taxonomy): domain Eukaryota; kingdom Metazoa; phylum Chordata; class Aves; order Columbiformes; family Columbidae; genus Columba; species Columba livia. The sequence goes on from NC_088605.1 coordinate 30,752,292, forward strand.
CCACCCCCCTTCTAATACACCCCAGAATGCCATTGGCCTTCCTAGCCACAAGGGCACAGTGCTGGCTCATGGTCATCCTGCTGTCCCCTCATGGATTTTGTCAACACCTGCAACTGAAACAGTTTTGTCTTTTTCTTTTCTCTGTATCTTCAGCCTGTTTGGGACTCTCACTCTCTGGGTTGTTCCTTGCCATTTCACACTTAAATTTTGCCACTGCCTATCGATTGGTTGAAGAAACAGAAATTACATATGATTACATTTCTAAAACTTGCTATCCTTAACCTCTTGTTGACTTTTATTATTTTCCTACTGCTCTTGTTAAGAAGCTAAAAATAACCATTTAAATTAACCTGAGTGAAATTCAGTTTAATTTATCTAAGTATAAAAACACTTCCTTTTGGCTTTTGATGATGCTTCTCATCACTTCAGAAGCTCCCAGACATTATGACAGTGATCCACCAGTTCCCTGTCCTTCTTGAACTCAGGGGCCCAGAACTGGACACAATATTCCAGATGTGGTCTCACCAGGGTAGAATAGAGAGGAAGGAGAACCTCTCTCGACCTACTAACCACCCCGTTTCTAATACACCCCAGGATACCATTGGCCTTCTTGGCCACAAGTGCACAGTGCTGGCTGATGGTCATCCTGCTGTCCACCAGGACCCCCAAGTCCCTTTCCCCTACACTGCTCTCTTACACTGCTCTCTTAGATGTTTATGCCAAGTCAAGGCCTTTTCAGCTTCTCATACTGTCCTTCCAGCAAGCAGACTGGGTGCGCACAAGACACTGCAAGGGGACACAGCTGGACAGCTGACCCCAACTGACCAAAGGGATACCCTGTACCATATGACATCATGCTTAGTATATAAATTTGGGGAAGCTGAATGGGCACAAGATTGCTGCTTGAGCATGGGCTGGTCATTGGCCAACAGGTGGTGAGCAATTTCATTATGCATCACTTGTTTATTATATTATCTAATTATATTATTATTTTTTTCTCTTCCTTCACTGTCCTATTAAATTGTATTTATCGCAACCCCCAAGTTTTACTCTTTGTTTTGTTGTTTTGTTTGTTTGTTTGTTGTTTGCATGTTTTTCTTAATTCTATTTGCTATCCCACTTGAGGCGGGAGGGGAGTAAGAGAACAGCTGTGTGATGTTTAGGAGCCTGCCAGGTTAAACCACAACAGATATATAACAAAATAATAATAATCTCAAATATCAGCTACCACAAACAAAATACTGAAATATTGCATTTGGCAGCTTAAATATAATATCTTGCAAGAAATAACTATAGCAGACAGCAATGCTTTCAGAGATCAAAAAAGCAGGAATGCAAAAACTAAATAAATGAGGATATTAGTTATATAGGCTCTAGAAACCTATGGGGAATAAGCATATCTTAAAATACTGTGTATTAAGAAATTTTCCCTGTCATCAAGTTATTCCATAATAATTTGTGCAAGGTCCTTGTACCTTCTTTTTGTACATCTTCTACTGTCAGGAACAGCATATGTTGGACTATAGACATCACTGTGCTTGCTTCTCAGGTCAGCTCTTATATGATCAGCGTGAAATACTGATAACGGGGAAAAAACAACAACCACAAAAATATCACAACAATCACTAAAAGCTAAGAGAATAAAAATCTCCTCAGTGTGTTGAACTACTCTTTAAGTAAAGGGGAATATAAGGGCAAAACTAGAAAAATCAGTTAGGCTATTTTAGCTGGTATGAAAATACATCATAGATCCTGACAAACATGCTCATAAAAAAAAAAAATAAATAATAATGACAGTGAAAATCAGGGCATTCCTTTGAGATCTTAAACTAGTGTTTATATGCTTCCATCCTCAGTTTAATTAGTTTACAGTCACTGTTTTTAAAATTAGATGAGTATTTTGCTTTTATTTAGTTTTTCCACATAAAAGAAAAAAAATGACTATTAATGACTAATCTGGATACAGTCTCAAAACATTTTGATGTTAACCTGAAAGATATATTTGAATTCAGTTACATGTCTGAGATCAAGAAATATTAGTCTAAGCTATCAATTAATAAATAAAAATTAATTCATAAATGTATGCATATATGTTACGGCCTAAGTGGTTTTAAAGACTAGGTTTTAAATTGAAGCATTTTCAAATACTTCACTTGGAGAAAGAGCTAGTGTTTCTACAAAGTAAACATGAGTAAAGAGGAACAAACTTTAAGGTCTTCATTCTTTAAAGTAATCTGGGGGGAGAGGGAAAGGGAAAAAAAAGCACCACACTGATGAATGCATGGAACCTCTTCCCTTGGACTAAATGGTAGAAATAATTATTTCTTTTGGACAGACAAATTGGTAGAAAATGTCAGCAATTTTAGAATTACTAAATTTGGCAAAACATTTCAACCAAAGCTAAGGGAAAATAACACAAAAATCAAGACTTTTGATTTAGGTATTTGTGAGTAGCAGTAATAATAATAATTGAAAATAATGATTTGTTGTTCAGGTAATTTTTGAAGAGTGAAGTATCAACAACTTAATCAAGCTTTATATTTGAGGACGTATTTTCCAAATAATTAAGGCTGTCTCATTTTGTTTGGAGTAAAGAATTTAAACAGACTTTTTGTTTGTTCTCCTGAGTAAAAGCGTTTCATGTCTAACAAGAAAATAATAAGTCTCCTTCCTCCACCTTCCATTAGTAGCAAAAATGGCACTATTTACATAGCTCTGCCTATGACAGTAATACCTAGTGCCTGTCAATATACACCATTTGTCAAAAGAAAGACCTGCTATGATGTACCATTTCAACACTTTAAAATCCTTTTGAAACATTTAATGAAAATTATTATTGAAAGACTTCTTGTTTAAAAAATAAATAATAACAATTATTTTCTCATCAGTTAGCAAAAAGGAAAATAAAATGAATAATGTACACTACCAACAAATCTCCTGCCAGCTTTATCTCAAGGTGACATCTTTTAAATTACACAGTGCCTGGCAGAATCAGAAAGTTTGTATTTTAATTGTTCCTTCTGCAATAGAAAAAAAATATAAGAAATGTCACCCACAAAAGTATTCTTGGAGTACTGGAAAACATCTAAGATGAAGTATAGGTGTGCAAAGTGATCTTACACTTACAAAGTGATTTTGCAAATTCTCAGAATAGTCGTATTCTTTGCAAACATTCCTCTTCCAGAAAAGTCAAGATTTTACTAACTCACAAAACAACACATCTTATATTCAAGTAATGCTGCTATAATAACCAGCAGTTACTGCCATCATGTCTGTACAGTGGCTGATTCCATTCAAGAATATCTCATAAATTAAGGGAGAAGTGATGATGGATGACACTTTCCTTCAGAATTTAATTTCTCTCTGTTGGTGAAGGTATCAGTGTTCACTCAATTTTTTTATATAATTTTCAAGCTCATACCACACATCTCAAAACAGATACAAGATAATTATCAAGTTGACTCAACACTTACATTGTTTATTAATTCCTTCTGCACCAAAATCAATACATTCACACATTTACAGTTACAGGATATATGTAGAGCTCTGGATATTTTACTCAGTAATCTCAGTTTTGCAGAATGAAAGAAATTAGGAGCAACGCACTTGCAAATAATACAAGATGATGACTTGGATACTAATTCATCCACAGGGAAATCCTTCTGCTATGAATTCCTTTACATTATTTTTAAAAATTCCATGAGAAATACTCCTGTCGTCTAAGCAGGTATTGTCTAAGTAGGCACGATTAACTTAAATTGTTTCTGCCAAACTACAGCTAATGAAGAGATAAAAAGATCCATAAAGTTTTGGGGCTTTTTTATTCTTGTTTCTAATCATTCTAGTTAGCAAGAAACAAGGAAATAAAATAAGTTGATAATAACTCTGATATTTTAGTAAACTTAGTAAGTTGTTTAGGTATTATGATCCAGATTACTTTACTCCACAAGTCCCTGTCTACAAAACTTGTATCTATAATATCTTGCTTAGAAATCAAAGGTAGGATTGGAGTAATTAAGTGAATTGTTTGTATTTCTCTTTAAGTGGAATGAAGATCAGTCATTCAGCTGATTACAATAATAGCAATCATTTGGAAACAAATGAAAGGCATCAGACACCTAGACTTCTCTATTTTCTAAGACTGAGAAGTCTGACAAAACAAATGTGTTCAAAACCTGTAATTAGTAGAAGAACTGCTTCTTTGCAAATCTGAAGAGGCCAATGTTGAACAAACAGATTTGAACAAGGGAGAAAACAATAATTGGAAAGAATCAGTGAATATAAAATTTCATCTCTTAACCACAGAAATGACATCTAAGGTTATACTTGAAAGTGACATAAGGAAGACACTTAATTGGAAAATAAAAAGAAGACAGGTAATAAAAACTGTTACAATGTCTTCAAAACTCTCTAGCATGCACTTTAAAATAACTCAAACCAAGAGTTTATGCTTTACTTAGAGTTAGTAAGCGACTAAATATTACAAACAGAAGATCTTATTCTCAAAGAAAATAGTTTTGCAATATTACTAAAGGTGAAACAAACTTGGATTTCTACAGAAAAGAGTTAACATGTAGAATTACATGCATTCCTTAAGCAGCAAACACCTCTGAAGAGCGAGCTATAGGATTTATAAAATTATTTAAGGTTTGCATCATCTTACATGGAAGGAACATGAGAAGAAATGTTTAAGTGCATAGAAGGAAGAAAACCAACTGCATTAGAACCAGAAACAAAAGACCTTTGGAAGTAACCAAGGACAACAAACTGAAGCAGTAAGGCATCACCCAAAGATTATGACAAAGGTGGAAAGCAAATAGCAGCCTCAGAAATTTGTTCAGATCTTTAGCACAAAAATAAGAGTTGATGAATTCCGCCTGCACAGTTGTGGGCTGAAATAATGCTTACATAGTAAAAGCAGAGATACTAGCTGGTGGCAGAAACTCAGTGGTTGTTACTGAATATGAAATCAAGCTAAGTATAAGGAGTATAAGGTGTATCGTCATCACAGCCTCTTCTTGATTACGTTTCCAACAAGGGGGGGAAAGAAAAAAAAAAAAAAAAGAAAGAAAGAAAAAAAAACAACACAACAATACTTCGGTTTTCATTGAGGAAAATTAGTGGGCTGGGAACATAAGGAACATTGATGTGACAGAGATTGAAGCTAAGAAGTTTGCTGAGAATCTGAATTCATTATTTCTGTGGTATGTGCAATCCCATTTGCTACCAAAATACACAGTTTTCTGAAAAATAAAAAATAATAAAATCTTAGAACGCTAAACCAGAACAAAGGGGAGAAGCTCTTTCAGCAGCGTAAGAGAACAAGGTACTGAACAGTGGCAAAGAAAAAAACATGGTTGTGTAATGATAATTGCAAGGAAAAAACAAAAACAAAACCAAACATATTGATCAACATAATCAGATTACTGTGAAAACCAATACATATTTTAGAAGAAATCAGGTGTCATTTCATACTGTTAAACTGAAATCACATATTAAAGCTGATGTGCAAATTCGGGAATTTTAATTTTTTTGTCAGAATCTGAATTAGAATAATTTCTGTCAAATATCAGTTATTAATGAAAAATCAAAGTTCTAGACTGTCTTGGTTTTGCAATCACAGCCACTAATCTATGAAATTAAACCACACTGAGATTCTCAAATGAGTTCTATACCTACCAGAGATTCTCTCAGCCTCAGAAGAGATCCAGGGTGCTTTGTGGTAGAGATTAGGAGGCAACACAAGGAGATCAGGGTTGTTCATTGGAGGGACAAGAGCAGAGCTTGGAAAGTGGGGTATATTTTAAGGAACAAAAAAGCACAAATCAATTAAAAGCTTCTGTCACAACACAGAGGAAAGGTTTAAATTTTGCCAGCTTTTTTTACCGGTATTCCTACTATTGACGGAGGGAGCAGGGAAACATCAAGGCTGTCAGTAATGCCTCCTCTCTCTCTTTGCCTTATCTAACTTATTGAGTGCATGACTGATGCGATCAAGGACAGGACAACAAAGCAGAGAACGGTCCATCAGGAACTCCATTAAGTTCAAAGACAGAAAGTCCTTCAGCTACAGTAGACTGGCCTGTGACACACTGCATAGTGCAGTTCGGTTTGCCAGGTTTCTGGTCCCTCCAGCACTGAAACACACTGATCAGAGCTTTCTAGGGCAGCTAACCATCCCCCCCAAACTGCAGTAAGAGTTTGCATGCTGGGGACATATCCCAAGCTCACACCAGGACCCACAAAGCAATTCCTGAATTCAGACTTACAATACATCTGAAACAGTCAAGCAAAGGTAGGGCTTTAGGGCTGTAAAGTTTTCTGAATGTGTACTCTGGTACACATTTATGGCTTAGAGTGATGGAGTTTCCACTGATTATACTAGGAGAACAGTGCAAAAAACAACCAAACCATATTTCACATAAAATAATGGGGAGAGAGGTTCTAAAGTTTGGTAAGTAAACACAGCTGGAGCAACTAATTATCTCCTCTTGCCTGCTCAAGCACTGCTGCTGGTGCTAGCAATTGTAAGATGCAGAACAAGGCATACAATTTTATTCTGCATTAACTTTTCCAAATCTCTTTAACCGTCAGATACCCATGTGTGGAGCCTCAAAACTTTAGAAAAATCAGATCAATACTCTTCTTCTGTACCTAGAAGCCTGTATTAAGCTGATAAATGTCAAGAAAAAAAGACTGTTTTGTAGAATGGCCTTAGGAAGTATTTATTAACCTTTTCACAAGATGATACTGTATTCCATTTCTTTATACCATTCCAGACCTACTTATAGCTCTTTAATGAGTTGCTTGTCCTTAATAGGAAAATTTTTTTACATACCACTTTGATCTTCAAGTAATTTCAGGTAAAACACATGAATGCCATTTCATATAATTCCTCCTAGGAAATGAATACTGCAATAATCTTAAACTTTAACCATCCGTCTTCTAATAAGACTCTATTGAGTTAAAGGGTCTGCATAAACTTTATATGAAAAAGATTTACATACTGTTGTCTTCAAGTTCTGTCAAAATCATTGTATATTTTGACAGAAATACATTTTATGAAGTATAAAAATGTATCATGCAACCTTAGAATGGAAAATGTATTTGAAACATCTACATTTAAGAGATTAATGTCCAGTTTGGTAGTTGATTTTGAATAATTTAAGTCTTAGTGCTTTATTACTATATTTTCAGTCAAAAAGGAAAATGTCTTGTGAATCTGCCAAGCTGCAGGATGGATTAACAATTTGTGCATGCCCTTCTTTCTGCTTAGAACAGCAGCTTCCTTAGAACTATCTTTTCCTTCTCTCAGTATATGCAGGCATCATTTTTATACTCTGCATAGTTTGATAAGCAATTTTACTTTTCTTTTTTGCAGTACTTGATCCAGCAGGAATTCCACAGAATATTATGGAATACTGAAAGTAGCCAGTTTTGCCTGTATCAAGTAGTTCAGATGGTAATTTTTCAAAGGCCTAGAAAAAACTTAAATATAGCAATGGTGGGTAATTCATTTTCATATATGGACTGAACCTGAGAGAGGTACTTTAGTTAAAATATGTGCACACTAACTTTTATCACTCCTAACAATTCCATCTCCTCATAAATGGCAAGAAAATGCAGGTGAGATGGACAGTAATCTTTTCAGTCATGAGCTGCACTTCCCAAGCAGAGGGGCAGAGTGCACACTCCTCCAGGGAGGCAAGGCAGTAGCTTGAGCTGGGCCTCACCTTCCTTTGAGGGCTTGAGTACCTGTTCCAAGATCCTAGATGGCAGGAAAAGGGTACCTGACATTTTAAATATCAGTGGGTGCCCAGCTTCCACATTTTATTATTATTCATTCATGTTATGCTTGTTTTAAGTTGAGAAGTTAACACATTATGAGGGTCTTTATATGTTCTTCACTCCTTCCTCCATGAAATAAGAAGCTAGCTTTTAAAAAGGGAAAGGTAAAGTTATATGTCTCTTTCTTAGGACAGAGCAATATTTTTATTTCCTTGTTTTAATGGTGATTATTTTTTTAAGAGTCGGATGGAGGTGTATGTTTCTTTATATTAGATGTAGGAATCACTATTAGTGTTTCATCAAACAATAATATGTAAGAATGAATACATTTGCCTATTATCCCACTGGAGAAAATGGCTATAGATTATTTTCATTGATAGAGGACAACCATAATTTCAGCACTTCCCTTTAGCAAGCAAAAGAATTTAAAGCCTAGTTTGTAATTCCCCTCATTTTCTGAGGTTATTTATATAAACTTAAAGGAAATGCAAAACAAAGTATGATCAAATGGAAATGGTTGTGTTTAACATCCACCTTTGATTACTTGTGCACGTGGTCTGGATAATGATCAAGGAGGTCTTCAAGTGCAGTAGCATCAAAATGAGGCACACGCAGCACAGTTTAACAAAACACCTTGTTTCTTCTTTAATGACTCTCTGGACCCAGTGTAAAATACTACTTTTCAAAGCATAGATATGCAGAAATTTCTGAAATATCACAGAGTTTAAACCCACATGCCCATGAGGGTACTCTGACTCATAGCAGGTGAACTCTGTATACACCCATTGCTCCTTGTCACTCTCACCCCAAACACAGGCTGTCATTTCACAATCATAAGACACTTTAAAACTCAATTGTCCTCCCTTGTATAAGCAGTAGGAGTTTGAAGTCTTCTTCTGTCACAACTCTGCATTGTATAATGGTTTTAGGCAAGAAGAAAGGGAGCCCATAGCAAGGCAGCAATTAATTGCCCTATATTCCTTCAAGGAAACATTGGCTATAACAAACTGGTTAATTAACAAAGTTGTAGCCATGAGGCAACCTAGCCTGGTAGTTGCAGACCTGCTGTCACTAATTTGATTAATTTTCATTTTATTTGTTGCCAAATATAAATACTTTTATTTGTTACAAAGTTCAAAAGTTAAAACCTTACAAGTTCTATGAATTCCACTGTGTAAAAACTGTAAAAAAGTTTTCCAGAATTCTCAAAAGTTTTCTCCTTCTACAACAGTCTTTGAGTATTTTTCAAATATGAATATGTTTGACTATTCCTTGTCTATTTAGCAAATGAATATATACCTTGAGTTATGAAACCATAGTACTTGGGGATTACAAGCTAGTGGTACAGTACAGCATAAAGAAAGTGAAAAAACTAATACTATTCAAAGTCTCTGACAAATATCTATCGAGCAGCTGCTCCAGACACAAGAGATAGACATATGGTTAGATCAAATAAAAGTTAAAGCTATTAGTAGGGCTCCTTGTCATTCTGGCCTCAGATGCATTGAAGAAAAGTCCTCTATTTACAGCCCATTTTCCTCTGCCCCTCAGGGTTAGCTAGCAGTTGTAGCAAACCCTGTTCATTGCCTGCTGCAGTGATGTATTACGCCTTACAGCAAAGGAATTCACCAAAGTCATCTTCCATCAGCAGCTACCCACACTGATTAACATCAATCTCCAAACAACCTGCTCCAAGTTAACATTCACAAATTTCTCTGGGATTTAGTCCACCAGATCTCTCCTTTCTAAGTGAACACATTTAGACAACCATTAAGGATATCTGATTGATCCCACGTGCTGTCTTTTGTTCTGCACTGATTGTTCAGAGAACGTGTTCAAGCCCAAGACAGACAGCTGCCCCAGAGAACTGCCCTGGCAAAGAATTTAAAAAATCAGCCTTTCTCAAAAAATACATATGACATACAATTCTCTTCAGTCTGGACACAAAAAGGAAGAAATCCAATGCAGTTTTTTGCTCAAGTGATTGCTGAAAATGCCTGTATAGTTCCCTGTTTACAGAAGGTGATTCTACATCACAGACACAAGACAGTTTGAGTACCTTATTTTATTAAAAGTTGAGGCCCAGTTCAAATACAGGTCCTATAAACTCAAGAAATCATACAGCAAACTACTGAATTTGTTACCAGGCTGTAAAACATTTCTGATCTTGTATGAAGCTTCTTAATATGATGACATTCCTCACATCTGGACCCTGCAGGATTCTTTGCTAAGCATTTATTATAGTTCTATGTATTACATTAATAAATGCTCCGATTAACACATTTTTTTCATCATTTAAAAAAAATAATGTTCTTATATGCAGATAAGCTAATTAACAAATTATTTTTATTACACAATTTATTTTCTTACCAGAATTCGTGTATATTCTGCCTTGAGAAATTATTCTCTTTTAGAGGCTCAGTGATTTCCCTCTTTTCCTGTTTCCCACACCTATACTGCCTGTTTATATGCAGTAGCTCAGGTACAAATATTAAGGAACCATTAACTTTCCAATCACTACCATGATTTATTCTTTAGCAAATAAGATTGCTACCTTCGTATTTAGCCCATCTCTTTTAGTGTAGTTCCCTTGTACCACAGTCCTTGATGCGAGTCATGCTCGAAAAGAAGTCTTACGGCTTTCACAGCACTAGACTTTTTATTTCATCTTGCTTTCCCCCACAGCTCCATCAAAGCTACATCAGTTTACCTTCACTGCAAACCAGCCTCTAATTTCACTTAAAGTCAGGTCAAGAACAGTGGCGCTCAGAAGCTGTGCATACTCTTAAGATTTCTCCAAAGCCACTCCTATAATATAAGAGTGCAAAGAGGAGGCTTTTTGACATTAAGAATAACTTTAATACCCACACCAAACAATTATATTAGTAACAGAGTTCACAGGCCAAAAGCCTTAAGAGAAAGACCACTGAATATGTGGCTAACATGTCTGATATGCAGACCCATGACTAGATCAGATAGAAGAGTGAAAAATTCTGGTGAGTCAGAGTTCTCTGTGTTCCAAGATGCCAGCCAATATTAAATGGACTTCATGCATGGAAGTGTATTAATTCTATTTAAGAAGCCATGAATCTTGAGAGGACGCTTTACCATTTATTTTCAGGAAGCTAACACAGAAATAAGATGTTCTGTATACTTCTTTACTATAATGTCTACACTCACACCAAAGGATTCAATTACATTCATATGTTGCTTCCCTTACATCAAGTTCCAACAATAATTCCTCAAATGGTTTGTTTTTGATGTTCATAATATGAGAATGGCTTTTCTTTTGATCCTGTAAACACATTAACATAATTACGCTCACCATCTAATAATTTTAGGAGGCATCAAGGCTTTCTGAGAGAAATGTATTCTGTACTTTCCGTCAGAGAAGTAAAAAAAAAAAATAAAATAAAAAATGTAAGCAAGATCAACTAAGAAACAGAAACAGTCCAGGTTAAAATAATTTTGCTTAGGTAAGCTGCTTCAGATCCAAGAATCTCCACCTGCAAAATTTCTGGATGACACTATACATACATTTGACCTACTTATACAATAAATTTGAACAGTTGTTAAAAGTAATGTGCTGATTCACAGCTACTTGAAGTACTAATTTCTGTTTGCATCTGCCCAGCAACATTTGCCTCTGAACAGCTCAGGTTATGGAGCTCTCTCTGCTTTGGACAAGTTACATTCAGCTATGAATTAGATGTGGCACTAGGTGTTTACATGGCAGCTTCTCCCATTTTAGGTTGCCTTATATGACATGTTCCTCAGCAGCACAGGAAGAAGACTTCAAGTGATATGGAAATACTCAAACAGAGTATGTTACCGAGAAAACAAACTGTCCTGAAATGAACGCTGCAGTATGCTTGTAGTTGTTTTTGCTAAGCAGAATAATGTCTGTAGCATTCTAGGCATGGTGGGGCAAAAGTTATTGGCTCATTTAAGTTTGTTATAGCACCAGCATTTCATGGAAGCTTTACTCAATATGCAGAAACACTCCAAAGTCACATTCTGAGCTGCCAAACCACTCCTATGTATGGAAACAAGCTTAAGAATGCTACTGAAACATTTTCCTGGAGGACTTCACAGAAATACTATTATTGTTTATAGACTAGGAAAAATGCAGCTCTGAGTGATCAACTCAAAGGTCACAGAGTGATTCAGTGTGGAATTACAAGTAAAATAGAGTTATTTGTCTTATCTTCTAACTTCAGGTAAAAATAGACTATTAATACTTCAAGGCAAAGGAAAAAAGCCTCAGGAGTCCCACCAGCTGCTTATCTCTTTGAAGAATCTAAGCGTATTTCTTCCAATATTTATCTCAATTAGAAACTATAAACACTGTTGAGAAGATATTGAACTTAGTGAAGAAAAACTGTTTTATAATGAGTGGTATAATTTTCTAAACTGTTTTGTAAACTGCAGGATCTTATTCTCAGTCTTATCTTCAATCTACTAAATCTTTTGGGAATTTACAGGCAAGTGCATTCACACGGAGATTGTTACTTCTTTCATAGTAGATTTCTGCTTAGATTCATTGCCCTATGCAGCCAATTGGTCTAGATTGTGGAAATCACAGAAGAATCATATCCATGCCTAAATTATCCCACATCACCTCTAATGTTCAAGTAATCTGGAACATGCTAGTAAAGACTAGCATGTTCTAGCATAGCTCTTCTATAGTGACCAAATTCCACAAAGTCAAGAGCAGAAATTCAGCAAAGATTACCTGTTATCATAAAACTTTCACAGCATACGGGAGGCTGAGTCAAAGTCCTTGACCACAATAAAATAGGAAGCACTTTTTCCTTTTTTTCTCCTCAGTCTTGGATGTGTGTTGAGTGTCACCAAGATACACACCAAAATGCAATCTAAGGTGCCCTCCATGCAATAAATTCAAAGGGCTTCACATCAGAATGAAACTGAAGTTTTACAAAGCTGCAAAAGAACTAAGGGATGGGGAAGCTGCTACTTGTCCAGATCTACTATAGGAAGCTAATTCTCTCCCTGCACCTCTTCCGCTCTGAGCAGAAGTTAGCTATTCATACCAAGGGAAACAAGTGCACAGAGGCCCATTGGTGTTTATAAAAAACATTTGCATCTAGCTCCTGTTTACTATTTCTATAGTTCAATTGCCCAGAATGTACTTTCTTTCATCTTTTGACAAGCTTTTACCAGTCCTATTCACCTCATCCTCTCAAACATCCTTCAATTTCTTTTTTGTGGTTGATTTTTTTTTTTTTAAATGTGCTGTGATTGGATTTGCATTTTGAAGTTTTCTATTCAGTGTTATATATGGAATATGCCAAAGCTTTGATTCCCACTTACCACTAAATAGAGATAAAAGTAAACACGCAAGCAGTAAATGAGCTCCTTTTTAGTGGAAGTACACTGCAGATGGAATGCAGAATTGATGAGTACACAGAATCAACAATTAAAAATTCTATTTCATGTTTAGCACAACAAAAGTGAGAAAGATCTTTAATCTAACTAGTGTTTCCACTGACACCTGCAATATAATTGCAAAGATATCCATTCATGTTTTGCTTTGTGTTTACATTCTTTAGACCCTTTACCCTTCTTACTGCTCTCCATTTTTGTTTTGTTGGGTTTTTCATTTGCTTTAATTTTTTTTAATAACTATGAGTAACACACAAACAATAATGCATAAGTTCACCATTTCTTCGGTTTCTCTTCCCATAAACTCTCAGCATTATTCACAGTAACACAACAGTAACTATGCAGTCTAGTACTGCAATTAAACCAGTTTTTGTTTTGTTTTTTAAACCCACATACATGTTCTGATTCAAGAGAAAAGTCTTACACCAACAGAATTGATACACAATAGAATATATCAAGTTTAGAACACCAAGTACATAACTTATGCTTAATCTAGTGGGTAGACTAAAAGGAGATTGCTATTGTTCATTTGTTTTATGGGTTGTTCTTTGGTTGGTTGGTTTTGCTATTGGTTTTGGGGTTTTGTTTGTTTTGTTTGTTGTTGTTTGTGTTTAGTTTTGGTGTGGTGTTTTTGGTTGGTTGGGGATTTTTTTTGTGTGTGTGTGTGTGTGTGTGTGTGTGTGTGTTGTGGTTTTTGTTGTTGTTTGTTAAAATCAGACTGGAAAGCCTTTTTGGTGAAAGACAGGAGGCTTGTTTTCAATGCTTATCCCAGAACAGAATTTTAACGTGCTGTTCCTCAGCCCAACTCTTTCTTGGTTTTTTGGTTGTTTGTTGTTTTGTTTTTGGGGTTTTTTTTTTTCGGCAGCATGCCAATATTTGGGACATGAATCCCCCAGGCTGTCTACCTCCAATCTCTTCTTCTACAGCCCTCTACTAGCCCCTACATAACTGTGAAACTTGGATAACACAGGTAAGATAGCACCCTAGTGGATAACACGTTAAAGAAATCAAATTTAGCTTTGTCTGCATGCCTAGCATTCATAATACAAAACTATGGAAAATCAGAGAGGGGAGTCTGTGTGTGGTGTGGAAGCAGTGGTGGAAATCAGTCACTTAGGTTTGTGCAACCAGAGTCAAACACATATACAGTACACAAACCAGCAAAGACATTGCCAGTTGCATTCATAAGCAGATCTCCATTTCAAGACTTAGTGTTTGAAGCAAGTGATTCGACCTTTCTATAATGGTAATATTTTTCATTCATTTGGAACCTGAGAGACATAAATAGTCTTTGCGTAAAGCTTATATTAGGGAAGAAGAACTCTCACCATGGGATGAATATTATTCAGCAAGATTTTTTCTTTCCGTAGCTCCATGTAGAGGCTGCTCCAGGCAGTAAGCGTGTAAACAACAGTTGCTATTTACATTCCACAGGGACATGTAAAAGCTACTTTCATTATTTACGGTATTTGTGAAATTAAAGCAACAAGTTAAGAGCGTATGTGCAATTGTCTGTAGTAAACTGATTCTCTAGCTCTTCCATTTTAAAAAGTAGCACCTGCAATCTTTCCTTTCTATGCGTTAGCTCTTTCAATTGTACACACTGAAAACATTTTTACTCCTCAATTTGCACAAGTCTTGTGAACACTGAGATGTGTCAATTGATTAGAGGGTCTACTTCATGTGCAGAACTCACAGATTAAATATCATGACAGATACTACTGAAGCTGATCAGTGCTTGCATTATATGCTGTAAGTACTTCAGCGAGTTTGGTATTTTCCAAGCCTTTAAATCATTCTGGTTTTGAGATTACCATAAAACAATTTTAGGAAATAAAACAAGTGAAAGTGAAATAAAGATATAGCAAGAATATTGATATTAATAACTTAAAACAGGTTTATGTATAAACCAATCCTAACACACCTAATTTATTTTTTTTTAAAGATGACTAAAGAACTTGAATTACCCTTTGCCACACTTTTATGTAACGCCACAGGAAACAAATCATTTTCTAGCAAGAATAACAATCAGAATAACTACTTGATTTTACAGAAACTCATTGTATAGAGAGCATAATGGATCCTTTTATTTTGTTTAGTAAATCAAACTCAGTCATGTCTACATAAAAATATACCAGTTAAGAAGCCACTTCACTGACAAAAATCAGGAGTTTCACTAACCTCAGCATTTAACCTTAAGGATATTAACAAGTCTGGCAAAAGTATTTAAGTATTTGCTGCAGTGATCACCTCAGAATAAATAAATAAAAAAAAAAAAAACCCCACACACAAACACACAAACAGAGACCTTATCTGAAAAAACTCTTGAAAGCCTCACATATTTAAAATTATTTGGGGTGGTTTCAAGACTTGAGAAATAGTTCAGAGAAAATTCTTTTATATCGAATATATTACTGAACATTACTCATTGTTAAATATTTTTCTGTATCTAAATATGTCCAGTTACTATATGTTAACGTTTTATGTGGTACACAGAAACTTTAAGTGTCCTCCCTCTCAGAAAAAATTAATATGGATGAAATTCTGAAATTCAACACAGAAATCATAAAACTAAGTGTGCAGATGTATATAAATAATAACACCCCTCACACATTGTTTTATAGTATCTATATTTGGCCTGACCTTGACAGTTTTCCTCTGCCCTTAGTTACACACAAAATTCCTGGTGCTACCCATTAGTGGTTAGCCAGTGGCATTTATGCATAATGGCTTGTACAATATCATAGCTGTAATGGCTGCTCAAGGATGAATGCCAAAGTGCTCTTTTTGAGCATGTCTAAATGCATCTCCTGGTGCTTCAGCATCTTAAACTTGTCCATTGATATTTCCAGGTGAAACATAGTCAAGGGAAGGTGTTGCAGTGAATTAAGATACCAACAAACCCAGAATACCCATGGATTATTTTGTCAAACAGCCTATGTTCACAGATAATTGTAAAAGAAAATATTAAGTTTTATTCATAATTATATTTTCATAATGAGAATTAGAATTATTTCACTTGCACAGAAACTCAATTTAATTAAATTAAATGAACTATTAAAGTATTGAGTTATCAGTTACAATAAATTAAGTATAGAGCATGGATTAACAATGTCATAGAATATTGATAGTGCTATAATATCCCATGTTTGTCTTTAGAAGTGGCTTATTAAGAATCAGCTACATCTCAGACAATTTACAGTTGATAAAGCCAGTACTACCTTTGTTGTATTACAGTTACTTCTGTTATCTCTACATAGTTATCACACATTAGTCAGAATTTCAGGAATGTAAATCTGTTAATGTGGGATTTTAATAATCAGTTTACAAAACATGGTGTTTTATCAGCAGTTTTGTGGATCAAAACAAGACATATGAGGCAGTGCCAGGAGAAAGCTGTGATGTGATAAAAGTGCTAACACTAACTGATCCTGTAAGAAAGTATTCACAGAATCACAGAATGTTAAGGATTGGAAGGGACCTCGAAAGATCAGCTAGTCTAATCCTCCTGCTAGAGTAGGAACACCCAGATGAGGTTACACAGGAAGGCATCCAGGCGGGTTTTAAATGCCTCCAGAGTAGGAGACTCCACAACCTCCCTGGACAGCCTGTTCCAGTGCTCACTGAGAAGAAGTTTCTTCTCCAATTTAAGTGGAACCTCTTGTGTTCCAGTTTGCACCCATTACCCCTTGTCCTATCATTGGTTGTCACTGAGAAGAGCCTGGCTCCCATCCTCGTGACACTCACCCTTTGTATATCTGTAAATATTAATGAGGTCACCCCTCAGTCTCCTCCAAGCTAAAGAGACCCAGCTTCCTCAGCCTTTTCTCATAAGGGAGATGCTCCACTCCCTTAATCATCTTTGTTGCTCTGCACTGGGCTCTCTCCAGCAGTACCCTGTCCTGCATTCTGAAAACAGATGTTTTAACTTGAAGTTACTTTAATTTCTTTGTTCTCCTAAGGAGAACCTTACTTTCAAATTCTGAGGTCCAAACTGTGATGGGACTAGAGAACATGGGGTAGCAAAGGCAAAAGAGGAATAAGCAAACCTAGTACTAAAAGAAAATTATTGTGCAAAATAAGTACAGACATATACCATAAATCAATCCTTGCCATGACAACAAAGTGTGAAGAAGCCCTCAAAAGTCAATATTGTTGAAGTGTATGACCAATGGGAACTCTAGCTTCTAGGAATACTCTGAAGTCCATGACACTGGTAAATACAGAGCTGTAGGAAACTATCCTACCATTTCATAACAGCTTTGTAATCTAAATTGTTGTCAGAAATAACAACAGTTCTAACTCTGACAACCTGAACCAAGCATCACCTCAACTAGGAGGATGTGTGCATCTGTTTGAAGTACAAACTACTAATGGAATCTTCACTTTTCCGAGTCACTACTGACACCCTAACAACATACTGTGTCCACTGAGGAACCTTGTCTTACCTGCAGCTGTAGGTCACAACTGCCCTGCTGCCATTCACATGCATGTTCTCATCACTGTCTGTAAAAACCCAACAGTTCCACGTTTATACTGCATGGGCTTCCTCACGTTTCCAGTACTGATGACAATACTGACAGCTGGGCCTGGCTAACACTGTATTTGTCATCTTGCTGACTGATTACTAACTCTAGTTACCAAAAAAAAACAGCTGGCTTAGTAGCTACTGAATGTTTTATGAGAGATACAAACAATGTTGCTTGCAAAAGACAAACACAACATTTTGTAAGAGATAGCGAACACATTTCCTCCCCTTTCTTTTTCACCTACTGCACGGATAAAATGAAATTTGGGTATTTACTCTAGTTCAGAGCAGAATTTGGAGTCAAATAGACAATGCCTCTGGCAAACGGGATGGCAGGTTCTCTGGCATAGCCAGACGTATAAAACCTATGTCATATTTTTGTGCTCAAACGTTAAGGCTTTCACTTAATAAATATCTTGTACAGAATTTAAGACGAAAAGATTTGTAAAGACACTTTTAAAGTACAGTCCCTAGGCACTGAATATTATGTTAGTAATCTTTAATAATTTTCAGAGCATGTACTTAATTGCAAATTGCTCATGGTTGGTATATCATCATAATTTCAGATTTCTAATGACATCTGACTGTAGTATAAATTGCCCAGCCACAACTTTGTTTATTCCAAGGCTAAAAAATATTTAACTTCAATCTGAAAGAGGGTAGGTTTAAGTTAGATATGAGGAAGAAATTCTTCACCATGAGGGTGGTGAGGCACTGGAACAGGCTGCCCAGAGAAGCTGTGGATGCCCCATCCCTGGAAATGTTCAAGGCCAAGTTGGATGGGGCTTGGAGCAACCTGGTCAAGTGGAAGGTGCCCCTGCCCATGGCATGGGGGTTGGAAGTAGGTGATCTTTAAGGTCCCTTCCAATCCAAACCATTGTGTGATTCTACAGATCTGCAAACATGTTCACACGTTGTTGGTTTACTTTGTATTATCAAACATTTTCCGTACGGATATATATTCAAAAAGATTGTTTATACGCACACTGATATACTGATTCTAATTTAAAGAAATTATCAACAATTTGTGCAAAAAGTTTAGCTACTCAGGTTTAGTGAGACCTATAGTTAAATTCATTAGAGTTTTACCAATACTTTCTAAAAATATAACTTAGACCAGATAAGAAATACTGGGGCAGAAAAAGTTTAGGACAAATAAATTAAATCAGTATTGGAGTTCACAGTTTTATTATTAAAATGTCCGAGATGACGGACAAATTGTACAACCTATTTCCTCAGATTGTTTCTGTAGGGTGATATTAGTTTTTCCTCCTACCCTTTCTATCTAACCCTTATTCTTTTACCATTTTTGTCTTCTAATCTGTGCATCTCTTCATCTTTAAAATTATGCCTGTGAGAACTTCAATACCACATCACTATATCAAAACAGCACTCTGTTGCAATGACTAATTTGACCACAACCTTTGGGGGAGGGAAGAAAAAAAAAAAAATAAGGACAAAAGAAGTGTCCTAAAATATTCCATCAACAGCAGAGCCCTATTTTTGCCAACATAAGGTTTTTCATTTTATTCCTAGAAAAAGGTTGTGCTAAGCTCTAACTTGTTAAATACTCATGAAATTATTTAGAAAAAAGAAAACAAAAAACCAAACAAAAAACAACACACAGAAAAAAAAAAAAAAAAAAAAAAAAAAACACCACACAACAGGATCACCTGCACTGAAACAAATGAGAGTCAACTCCAAATCCACCATTTTTGACAAACTAAACAGCTTCATGGTGGAGTTTGACAGATTGACTCACTATACACTGTGATAGCAGTTGTACTACCAATTGCTACAGAGACAACTATAATTCACAAATACTCAGCACATTTACCTGTGTCCCAGCTATTTCATGAGACACAGCATCTGGCAGAAACATTTCCAAAGCATATTACAAAATATACAAAAAATGTCAAATAAAAGATATTTCATGGCTCACATATACCAAGCACTAGGACACAGAAATCTTAAGCCATCATTATTGTTTCCTAAATCTGCAGATTAACTCCTGGAACAGCTGAGTTATGGTGCTAAAAATTAGTATTTTACAAAAAGAGACTGCTAAATAAAAGACAGAATGTGATGGGTTATGTAGATGAGGGTGCCATGGAATCAAATTATCCAGAATTCCAGGTTGTTCTATCTTATTTTTAGAAAACTTAGACTCAATGTGATATTAAAGGAAGAACCAAACCCTTTCTGCTTCAGGTATTTTGGACACTGCTGTGGCCTGCACCAATGTTTAGCCTCCAAGCATTGCAGGACTGACCTCTAATTATTTTATTGTTAAAACATCTGTTAACATTGCTTGCATCACTTTAGCAGCATATTATAGAAAATGAGCACTGAATATCAGCCACCATGCTACTACTGACAAAAAAAAAGGGCACAGAAGGCAAAGGCAGGGACCGGGAAAATGAAAGACTGCCCACTGCAGTAGAAGATCAGTTTCAAGACTGTCTAAGGAACCTGTAATTGCACAAGTTTAATGGGATCTGATGAGATGCATCCATGGGTCCTGAGGAAACTGGCAGATGAAGTTGCTAAACCACTGTCCATCATATTGAGAAGTCATGGCATTCAGGTGAAGTTCCCACCGATGGGAAAAGAGGAAACATACCCTATTTTTGAAAAGGGAAAAAAGGAATACCCAGGGAACAATAGACATGTCTTACCTCTGTGCCTGGCAAGATCATGGAACATCCTCCTGGAAACTATGTTAAGGCACATAAAAAATAAGAAGGCAATTGGCAACATCCAACTTGGCCTCACTAAGGGCAAATTGTGCCTAACAAATTTGGTGTCCTTTTAACACCAGGGTTACAGCATCTGTGGAAAAGGGAAGAGCAACTGACATCATCTACCTGGACTTGCACAAAGCATTTGACACTGTCCCACACAACATCCTTGTCTCTAAATTGGAGACACAGATTTGACTGATGGACCACTTGGTGGATAAGGAATTGGCTAGATGGTTGTACTGAAAGAGTTGTGGTCAACAGTTCAATCTTCAACTAAGGACCAGTGACAAGTGGTGTTCATATTGGCCAATATTGGGACCAGTGCTGTTTGACACCCTTGTCAGCAACATGGACAGTAGGACTGAGTGAGTTTGCTGATGATAACAAGCTGTGTGGTGTGGTCAACACACTAGAGGGAAGGGATGCCAACCAAAGAGACCTTGACAGGCTTGAGAGGTGGGCCTGTGCAAACCTCAAGAAATTCAACAAGGCTAAATGCAAAGTCCTGCACTTGGTCAGGGCAACCCCAAGCACAAATGCAGGCTGGGTGGAGAACAGATTGAGAGCAGCCTTGAGGAAGAAGACTTGGGGGTGTTGGTTGATGAGGAACTCAACATGAGATGGTAATGTACGCTTGCAGCCCAGAAAGACAACTGTATCCTGGGCTGCATCAAAAGAAGCATGGCCAGCAGGTCAAGGGAGGTGATTCTCTCCTTCTACTCCGCTCTCGTGAGACCCCACCTGGCTCTGGCACCTCCAACATAAGGACTGTTGGAGCAAGTCCAGAGGCGGCCACAAAGACGATCAAAGGGCTGGAGCACCTCTCCTACGAAGACAGGCTGAGGGAGTTGAGGTGGTTGAGCCTGGAGAAGAGAAGGCTCTGGGGAGACCTGATAGCAGCCTGACAGTACCTAAAGGGGGCCTACATGAAAGCTAGAGAGGGACTTTTTACAAGAGCATGTATCAATAGGACAAAGGGTAATGGCTTTAAACTGAAAGAGAACAGATTTAGATACAAAGAAGAAACTCTTCACCAGTGCCATGAGGCACTGGAACAGGCTTCCCAGAGGAGCTGTGGATGCCTCATCCCTGGAAGAGATTCTACATAAAGATGCAGGCACTACTCTACAGTGCAGACATTTATACAGACTTTACAGAAGACAGTTGCAAGATTTCCATTTCAAATTACTTGTGTCATTAATAGAAAGCATTTAATCAGCAACATCAGCTCTATGTTATTTTCTCAGCTACAGAGATATACTAGGTACAATGATGATCACACTAATGTCTTTCAAAAGAGGTTCTTAAACTTACTTTCATACTCTAGTTTTTTGTTAGATCAACTGAAAACTGTAGCTTCAGGACACAGTCCTTTGTCAAACAGGTGAACTGCAGCAATCATACAATATACAGCAACAGGAGAAAATCAAACACGCATATCAGTGTGACATAAAGCTGATTTATGCTGCTTGAAAACAGTATTCTAGCTCCTGAGCAAAATAATGATGGGGGAATTAAGAATTTGGTAGCCTGTCTTCCAAAGAAGATAATTTGTTACCTTCATCCCTTCAATAAAAGCAAAAGCCTGTTAAAAAAAAAAAAAAAGCACAGTTTTTTTTAACCTTATTCAAAAAAAAAAAAAAAAAATCAATTAGTTATAACTTTTACAGCGGTCCTCAAGTCAAGCAAGCAGCAAAGGATACCATTTGTACAAATGAAGCAAGATGCTCTCTCACTTTTTTGTGTGTTTTTGTTTGTTTGTTTTTGTTATTTGTTTGTTTTTCCCTGATTGTCAAAGGTTTTAAAGCATAATAGCAAAACGATACAGAAATATGATACACTAAGTACGTGCAACACCAGTAAATTGTACTCAGGATTTATGTTTAACAAACAGACTTTCTGTTGCCAAACTAATAAATATATTCACATAGAGATACATGTATATGAATATTAGTTTGGCAACCAACAATCTTAGTTAGAATAGAAACTATAGAAACAAAATAGCCCCCAGATAACAAGTAATTCTGCAGTTTGTTTGCAAGACAAGATACTAAATATTTAGCAAACATGGTAAACAAAGGTGAATGTACTGTAGAGGCTTGATGATTCAAAATCTAAGACGCCTCAGGTGAGGCATTAGGTAACCAATTTAGGTAACTTAGTTGTGACCACTTGTCTGGTTACTGTGTGACAACACAGCAAAATGCAGGAGGTTTGCTTATGTAAGGGCTGGGATCAAAGCAAGCAGAACAGCATGGGGAATAGCCACAGAAACAGGCTTCCACTGCTGGCATATTTGGCAAAAAAATGAGACAGTCATTTGAGTGGGACAGATGAGAAGAGACCTGGACTCAGAAAAGGCAGAGGGAGGAGAGTAGAGGAGACCAAGCTGGGAGCCTTGCTGTCAAGCCTGGGAACATCAACACTTCAGAGCAAAGGGTGCATTTAGTTGGAAAGTTGTGTACCCTTCTAATGTATGTTGGGATGCAAGAGCCCAACCTTGCAGAAGCAGAACCTTGCAGAAATAAAACTAATGCTCTGAAAGGATCAGTTCCACTAAGGTTGAGCAAATGACCTCTTCATATGCCTTCTAGTCCTATACTCTGAGGAGGAACAAAGTTTTAAATGTTTTCTTTCAAAATTCTGCAAGTTTATTATCAAACTGGTGGTAGTAGATCAAGGACCAGACTGACAAGGTAGTCTGATTAACTTGTTTGAGCACCCAGAGTAATCAAGTGCTCTGTCCAACATAGTGCAACAAGTTGCTCTCTGCAAGTGGAAAGCTTTCATACCAGATGATGGCAGTGTCTTCGCAGATAATTAATAGTTAGTTCTCTGTCTTCCAAAGTGAGTACCTGTAGAGTTAGAGAATCCAAAACATTAAATAAACATTCAGTAAGACTATTCTCACCAACAAGATGGCTTAAATTACATAAAACCAACAGGAATAATTTCAAATTTTAAGTCATCTATAACATGGATAGCTACAAGCTGAAGAGTAACTCAGCCAGCTTTTACTTTGTCAAATTTAAGGGACCTTACATTTACACCAAAGACTATAATATCCAGTCCCAGGTCTGTGTTGAGTAATATTCACTATAAAATGATCCTCTTTCAGACTTGCTGTGCTTTCAAAGCAAGCAGAATTAAAAAAAAAATAAAATAAAATAAAAATGAGAGCTAGCAGTAGGGCATGAGGGCAATCCAAAAATAGGTTTAGTTGCTGACATGCCATTATATAGCTTTTATTTTCTTCCGTGTGACTAATTTGGTAGGTTTTCTGGGACTCTAACATAGCATATCAGTGCTGATTCAGTGTTGTCCTTGAACATAGAGTTCAGTACACAGACAGAACACTGAAAGCAGCAATTTAAGTTCTTCCCCTTGTGCAGTTTCTTAGGATAAATGCTGAGAAATCTCACAGGAGAAAAATTGCTGTTTTTGAACAGAGAAGACATTGAACAGCATACTTCAGCTGTTCAAGAACTCACTACTCTCTACAACATTCATGAATGAACATCTGTATACACCCCAAAAGTATGTTTTCCCCTTTCAGGAAACTGCCACCCACACTATACTGCTAAAATTGAACCACAGAATACGGCGTACACAAACTTTAGATACATGGGACAGTTCGTGTATAAATTTAATCTTTATAACAACTGGAAGCTTTCTTCCTCCTTTGTTTCTTCTCAGATTTCTAAGTCATCCTTTCTCCTGAAAGGATGCACAAGTCTGAAGGACAGCTAACATTCCTAAGAGTTCTTGTTTTGGTATAATTGATTTTAGCTTAAGTCTACTGACATGTACTTCTGTATAAAAGCTTTTGCTGGCCTATTATCTCTAGGTAAAAACATGACAGCAGAGATCTGTAACTGGGGTCTTTCCCACGAAGAAGCCGAAGTGATCCCTCATTAGAGAAACAAATAGTGATCTCCTAGCAACCAGATAGCATTCAGTTTCCACAGCTAATTTTAAGGAAATTGTCCTCGAACATCTATTCCTGCTTGGGGAAGACAAAAAAGTGGAGACTGAACAAGTTTTGTTCAGTAAAATAAAAGCATAGGGAAATCTCAATGACTGAATCTAATTTCCATTGTCATTTTCAGGTTTTGTTTTTCCAGCTAATACCTTATGACTAATGTATCAGCACAAGCTTTAATGATAATTGTGGGTTAGTATAAATTCACTTCCTCTTGATCTGGAGTTATATTAAAACCTCATACGTGATTTGGATGTGTTTTACTACCCAAGTAAAATCTTACATTCAGAAAAAGAAGTCACCTCTGTGCTGAAGTACAGCGATATCTTAAGATCCTGGATCAGACCATAGTTGTTTCTCAGTTGCCAGACAGCCTGAGGAATGGAACAGATTCGTAACAGCAGTAGGAAGATTAAAACAGCCTGATAGAGGACAGACATTTTTAGTTTGCAGGAGTTTACACAGCGGCAATAGTAAAAAAGTAGAAAGTGGACATACACTGAAGGGGTATAAGTGCTTCAATACTGAATTTGGGTCACTCTACCAGCTAGTGAGGTGACCTCATCACTCTCTATAACTGCCTGAAGGGAAGTTATAGCCAGGTGGGGATTGGTCTCTTCTCCCAGGCAGTTAGCAATAGGACAAGGGGGCATGGGCTTAAACTCTACCAGGGGAAATTTAGGCTGGACATTAGAAAGAAATTCTTTACAGAGAGAGTGATCAGGCATTGGAATGGCCTGCCCAGGGAGGTAGTGGACTCGCCGTCCCTAGAGGTTTTTAAACTGAGATTGGACATGGCACTTAGTGCCATGATCTAGTAAACAGACTAGAGTTGGACCAAGGGTTGGACTCTATGATCTCTGAGGTCTTTTCCAACCCAGTCGATTCTGTGATTCTGTGAAAGAAGTTTAAGAAAGTGCATGAAGAGTAGCAACACATGGGTGTCCCCCAACACCTCAGAGCATAACCCAGCTATGTGGTCAGCAAAATACTTCAGCTAGGCTGCCATATCAGGCATTATTGATGCAAACACTTGAGTCATGTACATGACACAATACTGAGAAATAAGCTGAAAGAGATAACTGCGTGGCACAAAACACATAACTGCACTGAAAAGAGAACTGTCTCAAAACCACAGATTCTCAGTTCAGCACAGTGTAGAAAACACCCCTCTTCCATCAGGTGAACAGCTGCTGCACACTTCCTTGTGATTTAAAAGCTCGGCTATTAACTAAATGCAATTTGGCAGAGTCATCCACTGAGATTGCCACCAGTTTGCACATGCTGAGTCACTCAAATTTTTTATCTTCCATTAGATGGTTTTTAAGTTGTTTTTGGCATTCATGTGGAGCTATCATCACAGCAACCCTACTCTGGACAGTACAGACAGCATGTGAAAGGTCAGTAGTAGGTTTTCAGCATGAATAGCAGTGAGGCTGGCAGCTCAAAACAGTACACTCATAATAGTAAGGCTCTCCAGAAACTCAGAGAAGGACAAGGATGTCAGATTAAAAATATATACATTTACATGTTGTTGTTTGGTGCCCTCAGTTTTGATCCAAAACTACTGACATCCACAAAAAAAAAAAAAAAATAAAAAAGACGTGTTGAAGTAAATGTGTATCTTAGCAGGCACTTTCATTCAAGCACTGCTGCAGAAAGGTTTTTTAGCCTGAAAGGTTCACCCAAATGACAGGATGGAATTACAGGTGCAACTGTGAAAATAAACTGGTCCTCATCCTCTCTTTTTCCTTCACATCACTTGAATGTGCAAAAGCCATCCCACACACACACCAAAAAAAAAAAAGTCTGCAAAGAAAAATCGCTTGTTCTTCATTGAAAATTTGATCCTACTTAGAAAAGTTATTTTGAGTGCCACTTAAGTCCACATAGATTAACTGCCTTATAGGTGAAGTGATTCAAGAAGACTTAACAGCCAGTTACTGACTTTAGATGGAATAGTACCTACAGTGCATGACAGAGGTTGATAATGAGCTACCTCCATGAAAAAAGGATTCATGAACCAGATGTTCAGGAAACATTACTTGTACTATAAGGTCTTAAACAAGGAATTTTATAGCTCCCTTCTTTATACAATTCCTTAGTGCTTGCTTTTTAAGAGCTACAAAGTTTCATTTCTGTTTTGCAACTTAGGAAAGAAAAACATTTCCTTATTTGCCTTACTAATTATTTTGTGATATCATAGTCTATATCAATCGGAGCAAAGCTAGTAGTACAGGAATATTTAGTTACATTCCTGACTTTTAAGTGCCTGTGGTCATGTAAGTCAGTGGTGTGGCAAAAAAGGTAATCTAAGACTAAAACAACCTGATGGAGTACGCCAGTCACAATACTGCTGCAAACACAAAAAAAGGTATGCATTCGCTTTCAGTCAACACCTGTTGTAAAAGATGTCTTATCTGAAAGGATACCTTCCTCTAGTGTTTTACTACCTAAGCTACACAAAGCAAAAGTTTCTCTTTATGGGGAAAAAACACAGCAAACATGTTTGAAAACATTTTCTTCAGATAATTTTGAAGAACAGTCTTCAGTTGAATCACTTTCTTAAATGACAAGCTATTCAATGAGTGTAAGTGTTCTGGCAAACACCTGTGCCTCAGATATTTCTTTCCTTTCCAAAAGGGTTCAAGTCTTCTGGCCAACTAGGCTCTTAGGATATGGAGGAGATCACAGAGGGCAGGGAAGAGAAGAGGACTGGGGGATTTCACCAGAGGTGATCCAGAGCTGCAGATAAAGCAAAACAAACAATAGCTAATTTTGTATTAGAGTAATTAAAGGGAAGACATTATTATTGTGCACCTTATTAGAGAATAATTTCTTCAACATCTTCCTTATAAGGCTAACACATAATGACAAACATTATAAGAAAAATAAATCAAAATAATAAGAAAAAAGATTAAAGAAAAACAAGGCTCTAAGCTGAAATATAAACCAACTTCAAATGTTGGAAAATTAAGTGATTTTGAATAAAATCATAAAGTGTACATTTCCAAATTCAGTGCCGAACAAGTTATGTTTTCTTTCTGAATGCAGGAGGCAGTAGAAGGGACATAAAGAAAAAGGAGCAGACTAGTAGCCAAAACACTAGTATGTGCTCGAATACATGCAGGTTATTGGAGAAAATTAATAACGAGCATGGACTGAACATTACTGATAGATATGATATCTAGATTTTTCAGTACTTCTTTTGGTGATGGCATTTTGTACTTTCTGATCCTGAATTTTTAGTGTCAAAACACTGAAAAAAAACACATAAGTTACCCATCTGAAAAAAGTGGAGTGCTATCAGCCCCAGTTGTCATTGCTAAGACATCTGTCAACTTTATGAGATTCTCCTTTACTCCTCTATCTACCCCAAAAAAGTAGAAGTCTTAGAATTAATTAGTTAGTTATGACATAAGCTAATTATGACAATTAACATGATGATACATTTGACCGTGAAGTCACTGTAGCCTTCCATCTCTGACAAACTAGCATGTGTTCTAATAACCTACTGCAAATTACTTCCTTAGAAAAATCAGCAGGTTAGCATCTTCATCATAAATAACGCCCTCCTCTTTTTAATCACTAATGGCATATTTGCATACCAATGTGCATATGTATAGAAATAAATAGACATTTATGTATATACACATATATACACATGCATATTTACATATCCTGACCAAGGATAAAATGTCCTTTCGCTTATAGAGGGTTCTAAGTTTTTGCATGCTCTGACTTATTAGTATTAGTTATACTGCAATACTTGCATGGTGACATTCAAGAATGACTCATCCTGTGAATCAATAGCAGCAATGCTTTGTAGACCCACTCAGAGAGTCAATGCAAGTTCATTAGCATGCCCCAGCCGAGAATCAGGCTCCTTATTGCCACAACAGACAATGGCATCAGGCAAATCCTTTTGTTCAGGTGTAAAGGAACACTCCTACATATTATTTTGCAATATTGGTGTCACCTGTCTAAAATGTTGGGTGTAGTGCCCTCAAAAGGATGCATATTTTCAAATGAGAAATTAGATGAATAAACAACTGTATTCCACGTAAGAGCACCTAAAATATTTCCTCTCTATTCTCTATCTGTTCCTAGAAGAAAAATTCAGTGATGCTTCAAACATCATGTTAATAGATCCATTATTATTTTTTAACCAAATTACAGTTTTGAAAGCCTTTTCAGGTACTTTTCAGAGGCTGCCAAGACAGATTTCCTCTTGGTAACATAGTCACCCTCAATTGCTTGCATCAAATGGCAGTCCACAGCTTCAGTATGCAGATATATCACCGAAAAAGGTATTCCCACGTGGGAAGTGTCTGTGAGATCAGTACACTCAGTTTTGCTAGCTTAGTTTGAGTTCCAGGAAACTCGAACAACAAATCATCCATTTCAATGACATAGCATGACACTCTACCATATGCAATTAAGGGATTCTTTCTAATTAGTCTTCAGGGCATCAAAGCAACTGTTAAGAACTTCCTAGATTTCATAATATTATTATAGAATTATAGTGTGTAACAAGGATATGTACAAGTGATTCCCAGGCGGCTGCTGGGATGAAACTCTCCCTTTCTGATTCTGAAAGCAGTTTGCATTAGAGCTCTAGTGCTGGATAGCAGGTGGATGTTCTGACCTGCGTTCACAGCCATACATGGAGGCCTTACATTTTGCTGAAACAAAAACTACTCTGCAACATGCACTGCATGCTACACATGCGTGCTACTTGTTTGTTCATTGCACAAGCAAGAACTCCAGCGGTTCATTATCACTACAGTAGCATTCAATAGAAAGCATCTTCAACAACTTCTTTCTATATATTAAGTAATATTTCACTAGTGGCATAGTATGCTTTCTCTGAAAAGTAAGTCAAGTGAAATCACTGGCTAAATTGAATCACAGTGGGTTATAGCCAAGAATATAGTTATGTCAACAAAGCCACTGGAACAAACCAGATCTGGCTTCGTTATAATGTTTATTCTTATACTGCTGCACAAATAGGGTCTAGAGTAGACAACAACACAACAGCAGTATTCCCTTCTATATGTAGTGTGTAGTACTATGCACAACTGGAGGCAGAGTTAAGGTTATACTAACAGCTAGAACTAAGACTTCTCTCACTGTAGATCACATGAGCCTAAGACAGCAGTATTACTTTAAAAACTTAGTTTATATTGTGTACATATTGTGTAATGCATGCATACATTTAAAAGCACATTAAAGCCTATACTTTGATACAAAATGTTAGAGAGCATTTTGCACTAAATCTTGCCTTGATGAGTCTGATAATAAGTTATTTAATAATTAGATCATCTGGATACTTTGTTCACAAGTTTAATTTGCCTGTTTACCAGTGAAACAAATTTTAGACAATTTTAGTATTATTTTTCAAGTACCTTTTAAAAATTGTGATGAGAAGTTTCTTCCCTGATGTGAATGGTTTATTTGCTCAAGTGAACAATGAAACTAGTAGCTGCAGGATACAGAGTTTAGCCCTGTTGGCAAAAGTAACCTTTTTCAATTACTAAAACAAAAAGGCTAGGGCTGTAAGACACCCTCATCCATAAAATAAGGACTGCATAGTAATTATGTCTGAGGCTTGCAATGAGATAGCTAGATTTTAAATAAGATTGTAAGATTAAGAATAAACTTTACTGTAGCATAATAGAAAAGCAAATGAATCAACAAATCAACTACAGAAACCACCCCCCGCACTTCCATGAAGACAAAATTAACCACAGCAAGGAGAAGCCTATGAGAAAGAAGCTGCCTTTATCCAAGCACACATTGTGTGCTGGCAATAAGTAAACATTTGGATAATTATAGTATTGGTTGCCCAGTGCTCCCACATGTTCCATTAAACAAATCTTTGGCATTATGAACGGGCTGTAGGCAGATCTCTCAGAACTGATGTACCTGAAGTCCTAAAAGGGGTGGCAAAGCATAACAAAAGACTGTTAGTGGCAACATATGAGCAAATATCAACTAAATCAGGTAGGCCCAGCCTTCAGAAGATATAAGGTATTTTCAAACTAATGAAGGAAACTGAGGAAAGTGGCTTCTTTGTAAATTCCACAGTGGACCTAACAACTTTTTAAAAAGTCAGATGGTGCAACATTTGCAAATAAAACAAGGTTCCTTGTTATGAAGCCTTTCATAGGCAGTAAAAATCTAAGCACATTTGGCATTATGTCTGTTGTGAGTTATTGACTAGATATCTCAGATACTAGGTGTTTAAGTAAAATTCTCACCAGAATGAGCTGCAAATGTCATCTTCACTCAACTGTATTTAGCATTGATGGTAATTGTTGATTTAAATAGGTAGAGGAGAAATAACTTCAGTGAAAAGTACACATATCTCACTTTTTATTCTCTTTACTGAGTTACCATTTACACATTTTTGTAAACAGACCTAACCAGTAGAGATTTAGTTTAAAATTCAGCAGCTTTTTTTTTTTTTTTTTTTTTAATTTCTTAATTTCACTACATTTGGGCACAGAGAGGTTCTTCTCTGGATCTTTTGCCAGCACAAGTTTTATGTGGGGTATGGTTTTCACGTTAATTTGTAGTTAAGCTGTTAAGTTCTTTGCTGTATTAATCCACTCTCAAGACACTATTCCTACAATGAACTACATTTATCTGCAATTCTGTTAAAATACATTCCAGAAGTAATTAAGTAAAATACTGAATTGGTGCCTACATAGATATTTTGATACCATCGCAAATAACTAATGCATGTGTAGAAGTACTCCTCTCTTGCAGATAATCAGAAAGCAGCCTTCAAATGGGGCAGGTTTTATTTTAGGAGTGCAAACCTTACCAAAATAAAAGGCATAGTCACCTAATTTTGCTGAATGTATTGACAATTTTTATAAAGTTGAAAGAATTACTGCACATACTTCGTGTTGGTTAGATATAAGTAGGAATTATATATGTAATAGTTATAATAGACCAGTTTGAAAGTTTACACATTGAAGAAACTTACAGGCATAACTTTCACATGCTTACACAGTTTGTCGTGGCAACATGAAATATTTTGACATCTTTATCTCATAGTGTTTGAATTGCTTTATCATCAGATGAGGCACAGCTGCAAATTCAGAGGGCTCTACCACTATATTAGCCATTATGGACTCCAGCCATATGCTCATATGCCAAATTGGTAGTGAAAGACTCCCTACTGGCTAGATATGACAGTTACTACTTGGTCCAAATGATCTTTAGTTGTCATGTCACAGCACATTGATCATGCAAAACTTGGTAGAGCGTTCTAACTTTTCACTGTATTTGGCCTAAAGCACTGTCATTAGAGTTTGTTGCTATTCAAATGTGGTATCAGGTGTCATTTTTATTTTCTTCCAAAAAGCTGATGGTCCTGGGCACCAAAGCCGTCAGCACGCCTTGCTGCAAGGACCGTTCAGCATCTGCTACCATCCCAGCATGCCATGGCATAGAGGATTTCCACAAGTTAATCCTTCTTGCAAACCTCTGTTTTCTTTAAGATTTCAGTAAAGAGCTGCTAAGCTGTTTGCCCTTACTGTCAAGGCCCAATATCATCGCTGTGACAAAATAAACAAGTAGCTATCTATTTTTATGACTCAGTTGAATACTTGCTTGAAATATTCTTACTGTGCCTAACTGGGGAGAATTTATCAAATACTCAAGAGCTATTCCTTAGACTCCCTTGTTGCCTTACCAGTAGGTTTGCACTGGTGTTCCAGATTGTCACTTCTATCTTCTTCTGGGTTTACCAATGAATACCACAGAATTTAGCAGTTTTCCATCAAGTTTTCATTGTGGAAAGAACGTTTCATGTTACAACCGCCAGCGTGTTGTAAACTCTCTCATAAAACCCACAATTTCTTTGAAGAATAACAGTTTACAAACAGCTCTTTGAAAAGTGACAAGCCAGTATACAAAGTTTTCCCTCTTCATAGACAGTTGAAATGATTAATATCACACAACTCAAAGGTTATAGCAAAACATTAGAAATTTTAAGTGAATTATCAAGACCAACTATTCTGCATTCTGATGCATCTCTTTAGAACTTTCTCATTCTTAACACTTGGCAATAAGCCATTAAGCATTTTGTTATTTCAAAAACAAGTACTACACACTTCAGTAAGTTGCAGTCTTACACCAAGTCTGAAAAAAACCTTCCTTAGGAAGACACTATTTTTACTAGCATTTCAAGCTGAGTTTCTAATGTTTCATTATTAACATTTCAGATATAGGTGTCTAAAAAACATTAAGTCAAAAGGGCAGGAGTCAAGTATCGCTTCTACTGAGATGCAGAAAGCAGATTCTAAATACAGCACTTAAATTTCATTTAGTGCTTCTTGTCATGTCAACAGCGGCTTATGCTAGAAATTACTATTCTGGAAATAAGTTAGACAAATAGTCACTTCCACTTTTTTGATAGCCCCTGTTATTACTCCACACAAAACCCAATGTTTTCTCTTTCAAGCCCACACATTCAGTTACAATTTACTATGTTTCCTGTAAACAGTTAAGGCTTGCATGAGCATTAGGTGAGAGTCAACTTGTTTCTGTCACACACTGCTGAATGAATGGCAAGTGCCTTCAGATTTATGGCTATTTTGTCTTGACCACTAAAGGCTCATTTGTGCTTCCTACTCCTCTCCTGCTCCTACTCTTTCTTCCATGCCTCTCCCCTTTTCCCCTTCTGTTGATATTTTTTCCAGGAGAACCCTTTCAGGCAGAGCCATGGCAGTCCCATGAGCAAAGCAGACGAGAGTAAAGACCCAAGTGAGAACAAAGCTCTTCCTTGCCTTAAATACACTGTAGAATCAGTTATCTACTGCTGTTGCTTTTCTTTCCATTCCAAGGCTTAAAACACAGCAGCTTTTCAACAACTGGAGTAGAAAGATCAGATGGCATTATGGAACATCTGCACTGTTGTATAGCAAGTCAAAGTAACAGTGAAACACCCATGGTCACAGCAAAACAGAAGGGATGTTCATGAGTGAAGGCACTTTCTCCTGAGTAGCATAATGAAAATAAAATCTGATTTGTCAGTCATGTCAGATTTCAGAGACATGCTACAACACCATGAAGATAAAAAGAGACTTCTGATGGAATGACTGCTTGCATTTAAGGCTACTTAAGTAAAACCTTAAACAAACACCACCTCTCACACACAATCCATATAAAAAGAAAAAAAAAAACATCAAGAAGAAAACCCACCAAAACAGGCAGAGTTTAGACCACACTGACTTCTGTAATCCCTTATATCTTAACCTGGCTACTGCTTTTTTTCTAAAAACATCGAATAAAACCAGGAGTGAGCAAGAAGCACCAAAGAAAAGTGACAGTGTTTTTTCAGCTTAAATAAAAAAGCAGGTTTTACCACATTAAACTTTTTTTTTTTTCCAGTATCTTGGCACACACAGATGTCTCAGGGAGGTGGCAAAATGATTGTGCTGTTTCTATAACAGCTACCTGAATCATCTTGCAACAAAGAAGTACATCCACCAATAACAGTGAGAAACCACTCTAGACCACCTGGGATTTCAGAGAAGTCATTCCAGCAGGCAAGAACTGCAAGTTAGGAATGGCATTCACCTGTTGTGAGTTTTGCAATGAGATCTTTCTGATAAGCCAGGTCATGCCTTTCTTTAAATATGGGCATTTACATAAAGAGATCAACAGATAGAACTGCGCAATTTCCTGTGTTATTCAAGGCATTTCGATACACTGAATATTACCCTGAAAAGTTAAAACCTAAATGCAGAATTAACTAAATGTTGCTATCATAAAATGACAGATAATGATTCAGTGAAGCACAGAAAAGTCAGCCTGTCCTGGTTTTGTAGAAAACAAGACAAGTTCTCTTTTAGTGATTTTTCTTTCAGCTAAGTTCTTCTAGGTGGCTGTACTTTTCTGAGTTTTAGCCTGAAAATTTTTCCTCAGATGCTGTACTCAGTGCTGATAAGAAGACCAACGGAATGCTGAAGAAGCTTGTGTTTAGATTTATTACTATGGTAGCCAAGAAAGACAGATAAGTTTTCCCACATTTCGTTGTAAGAGGGGCGTGTTTGAGAAGGGGTGGATGGAACAGGTGACTAGAATTGGTCACCTGAGGACCATAATCGTCACACCCCCTATATAAGAGGGTGATCACGACGGTCAAGCTCTCTTTGACCATGGCCGGCATCTACAGAGGACCCTGCCTGTCTGCCTGTGATCTACAGGCCTCAGGCCCTGTATTGCTGCAACCAGTTTCTGGTTTGCTGTGAAGTCCCACCCATGACTTCCAAGAGCCTGAGCTGCAGCTGCTGGAGCCGCCAGCTCCGCACACCCAGCTCCGCCGCTGCTGGAGTGATGCCAGCTCCACATTGAGCATTCAAGATTGGTTTTGTATATTTTGTATATATATTCTCTATTTATTAGTAGCATTAGTAAAAGCCTTTAGAAGCTTTTAACTTGAAGTCTAAGTGTCTCTTCCTTCTCTTTTATCTTCCCTATCATCTTTCTGATATAAAGGAAAAGGGGTGGTGGGAGGTAAGAGGGTAACAGGAAGCATCTGCCACAGTTTATTGCCACCTTGTCTTAAACCTTGACACAGCCTCAGAGAAATGAAGCAACTGAAAAAACTGAGAAAACCCAAACCACCCCCACTACAAGTAAAAATTTGCTGTATCAGCACCAAGTGCTGATACAACTGTGGAAAAGTCAAAAGCAAAAACTGAAGCTTGATAGGAAGCCTTGGCTTGCTTGAAGATCAGTAACTGACACCTTAACCAAACATAGTCTGTATGCAGCATATGCTCTTACAGAAGCCTAGCGTAATTTCAGTATTGACAGCAAACAACAACTTAACATTCCCCTGCACACACTAAAGCTTGACCTTTAGGCAGGCTCAAATACTGTTAAAATACTAGAAGTTACAAACACTCAGTCTTTCACAGCTATCTATAGAATTCTAATGCCTGTATCTTATCCGGCTATTTAATCCTTAAAAGTCTAAAGACAGCTGTAAGGCACAGCCAGATACTCTGAGATCACTAGAGGGAAAGCTCTATCATTGCACCTGCTTTGGACAGGACTCTAAAGCAGATGTGCTTTTGGCAATGGTGATATAAAAGGATTTTTTTTTTTTATACTTGCAGCCTTACTTGTACTGGATAGTCCTGTGTAAACAAGCATAATTCATCTGCATAAGCACCACAACTCCAGTATTTCAGCTCAATCACACAAGCAGTGATTCTAAGAAAGACCTAGCTGCTGCATCTGTGTAGCTCAATTACACATGCGTGGTACCGGCAGCACCCTTCAGAAGCGCTGCTTTCTCTTGAGGGTGGCTGAGCACCACAGAGCTAACTGAGGGAAGAGGGCACATAGACACATACTACTAAAAAAAAAAAAAACATTTCAAATACAAGAAAATCCAGATTTATATTGGGAAATTAACATTTTCAGTTCAAGGACACACCTATAATGCAGATTTAGATTAAGAAGGAGGACAGGTTACTCTAGCCACTTAACTTGTACTTTAACTTGCTTTTTCCAGAAGCTTGCATTTCAGTTTGAGAAACTGTTGAAGACACAGGCAGTCCTTGAACTTCCTTCTTTGTGCTTCCCTTCTCCCTCACCCTACCTTGTGTCTTAAATTACAAGCTATTTAGACATAGCACATATCTCTCATAAAAAAAAAAAGCACAAAAACACAAGACACACCCAAAACCAAAAACAAACAAAAAACAAACAAACAAAAAAAAAACAACACACCAAACACCAACAACCAAGCCTTGCTACTTCCACCACAGTAACTTCAGTGCACCTACTAAATTACCTCCTTGCTTTGCAGTCTCCAGTAACCCCATAGCAGCTTTTAAATAACACACCAACTCACACTTTTCCCCTGTGTTTGGAGCTGGTGAGATTAATTAGATTTAAGGAAGTTAATCAGAATTAGATGCTTATATTTCCATTTTGGACTGGTTTCTGTCATCACAGACACAGAGTGAAGTCACATTTGGAAAGAAAATTTGGTCTCTTCAATAACTCCTTTAATGTTTTCCTCTTAACATATATAAAATTAAACCATGGAAAGCAGCTTCAATGAAAATGCCCTGGTAGGTAACAAGCTGGCCATGAGCCAGCAATGTGTCTCTCTGGGTAAGGCAGCCAACAGCCTCCTGGGCTGCTGAGCCTTACTAGCAAGTCAAATTGGGGATCCTTGCCCTCTGCTCAGCCTTGGTGAGGCACATCTGGAGAGCTAGGGTCCCCAATGCAAGAAATGATTGGACATACTGGAGCAAATCCAAAAGAGGGCCACAAAGATGATTAAAGAACCAGAGCACTTCTCCTATGAGGTCCAAGCTGAGAAAGCTTGGGCTGTTCATTATGGAGAAGAAAAGGCTTAGGAAGATCTCATGTATATAAAAATCTGAAACAAAGAGGCAAAGAAGATGGAGCCAGACCCTCTTCAGTGGTTCCCAGTGACAGGACGAGGGGCAATGGATGCAAACTTGCAATACAGGAAATTCTGCTTAAGTGTAATAAAACGTTTTTCTCATGCAGGTGGTTAAATACAGGCACATGTTGCCTGGAGAGGTTGTGGAGTCTCTATTCTGGCTGATATTTGAAACCTAACTAGACATGGTCCTGACCTACTCTAGTTGATCCTGTTTTGAGCAGGGGAGTTGGATTAGGTTATCTCCAGAGGTCCTTGCCAGCCTCACTTTTTCTTTCATAACTCCAATGTGTTATGGTAATTTTGAAAAAACTCCTTCTGCAACAATATAATAAATGTGAAATAATCCAAATATAACAAATCTCTATAGCTGCCAGAAAAATGTTTCTGCATACAGAGAACTGGTCTTTCAAGTATCTTTGTACCTTTTAAGACAGAGAAGTCAAACAAGCATGATTTAAGAAAACGACAGGAAAATGTCTATTTTTAAGCTTATAAGAGAATATTAAATTAGCAGTCATATAATGAAACAAAGCTGTTCAGCTAATAATCTTCTCTCCTGAGTCTTACAAACGAAGTTCACTCTTTCGTGAAATTTAACTCCGCAAGGATTATTACATGTGAAAATGCATTTAAACTTGCAATTCAAATATTCCTCTGAAGGGTTCCCTTAAGGCATTTCTGTGGTTGGGTTCCATTTTGTCTCCTGTATAGAGTGTAATATAGCTGCCAGTTGCAGGTTTAACCAGAGAAGCAGAAAAGACTAAGAAATAAACACATTCAGTATTACAGCTAGCTTGGTAAGACCACACAATGTGATTGAAGTTATTCTGATTTTCGCTTGATGATGTTTATAGAAAGATAGAAATATCTTGGGCAGTTACAATTTTTAGAAAATCTGTAAACAATGCAGCCTTCATTACCATCACTGTAGAATATCAGTGTCTGACAAAATTAGCTTACTTCAGAATCACAGATTCACAGAATGTTAGGGATCGGAAGGGACCTCGAAAGATCATCTAGTCCAATCCCCCTGCCAGAGCAGGAACACCTAGGTGAGGTTACACAGGAAGGCATCCAGGCAGGTTTTGAATGTCTTCAGAGAAGGAGACTCCACAACCCCCCTGGACAGCCTGTTCCAGTGTTCTGTCATCCTCACTGAGAAGTTTCTTCTCAAATTTAAGTGGAACCTCTTGTGTTTCAGTCAGAACCCATCACCCCTTGTCCTACTGCTGGTTGTCATCGAGAAGAGCCTGGCTCCATCCTTGTGACACTCACCCTTTATATATTTATAAACACTAATGAGGTCACCCCTCAGTCTCCTCTTCTCCAAGCTAAAGAGACCCAGCTCCCTCAGCCTTTTCTC
This sequence comes from Columba livia, assembly GCF_036013475.1. Classification (NCBI taxonomy): domain Eukaryota; kingdom Metazoa; phylum Chordata; class Aves; order Columbiformes; family Columbidae; genus Columba; species Columba livia. The sequence continues at coordinate 30,790,557 of NC_088605.1, forward strand.
ATAAGGGAGATGCTCCACTTCCTTAATTTTCATTGTGGCTCTGTGCTGGACTCTCTCCAGTAGTTCCCTGTCCTTCTTGGACCCAGGAGCCCAGAACTGGACACAATATTCCAGATGCGGTCTCACCAGGGCAGAGTAGAGAGGAAGGAGAACCTCTCTCAACCTACTAACCACCCCCCTTCTAATATACCCCAGGATGCCATTGGCCTTCCTGGCCACAAGGGCACAGTGATGGCTCATGGTCATCCTGCTGTCCACCAGGACACCCAGGTCCCTTTCCTCTACTCTGCTCTCTAATAGGTCATTCCCCAATTTATACCGGAACCTGGGATTGTTCCTGTCCAGGTGTAAGACTCTACACTTACCCTTGTTATATTTCATTAAATTTTTCCCTGCTCAACTTTCCAGCTTGTCCAGGTCTCGCCGGATGGCAGCACAACCTTCTGGCGTGTCAGCCACTCCTCCCAGCTTCGCATCATCTGCACACTTGCTAATAGTACACTCTATTCCCTCATCCAAGTCATTGATTAATATACTGAATAGCACTGGCCCCAGTACTGACCCTTGAGGCACCCCACTAGATAGAGGCCTCCAACTACACTCTGCCCCATTAACCACAACTCTCTGGCTTCTTTCCTTCAGCCAGTTCACAGTCCACCTCACTACCTGATCATCCAGGCCACACTTCTTCAGTCTAGCTGTGAGGATGCTGTGGGAGACTGAGTCAAATGCTTTACTTCAGGCTAGAGTTATTCATAGTATCCAGATTTCTAAGCAGCCCAGCCTAGTTAAAGTTCTCATTGAAGATCCAGTGCCTGAACATTTGAAAATAAGAGTCTAAAATAAGAATAAAACAATGAAACTACCTATTCATACACTGACAAGCTTTTATGTGTTTGGATGGTAAAGAATAAATGACTTGTTCCTGTCTCTGTTGAAGTTTCTGGCAAATTTCCTGTTGTCTTTAATGAAGGGAGGCACAGTGTCTGTGGGTCTCTGAGGACAAGAGTTATGCATTACAATAAAAGAATGCGGGTCACTGTGGAAAAAGACCAAAGAGATTCAATCAAGAACACACAGTGAGATATTTTGGTTCTCTTTTCTCTGTAAAACCCTGAACTGTGCACTGTTCTTTTGCTGTGGAAGTCAGTCCTCTTCAAAGTCTGACTGCTGAAATGGTCCCTACAGGCAAATAATCCAAGATTCAAATATTTTAATGGGGTATCTGATGTCTTTCTTCCCTTCCAAAATAAATTACCACCTTCCTATGCGAAAGAGATTTTCTAATGCTGGCCTCTAATTAAAACCAAGCTGCACAAGAATCCTGTCAATGAAATGTTATACACTACTCTCCCATAACCACCCTCCAGAAACATTGCTGAGCATGGTGAGAAAGCAGACAGGGGCTCAACTCCTTGTAATCCTATTTTTATAGCTACTGAGGAAGAAACCTTGTTCCCTTGGAAAGCTATGAAGCACGTCTGTGTCCCACTGACATTCCTGATGTTTGCTTCTCTCCAGGAAGATAAAAATGCTTCTTTCTAGTGCCACTAACCCAACAGTTTCACAGACTCCAGGAGCCTGGCACAACAGAAATATTATAAACCTCTATAAGTAATTTACAACAGAAGCAGACACACATACACTAGAGTTTTTCACTGCTTTTCACAATAATCCTTTATGTTGAAATGCCAATTTCTGTTTAGTCTGCACACACTAGCTTCTGAAGGCACTCTGGTAAATACTTATGCTCACTGTTTAAAGGAGAGTATAAACTCAAAATGCATTAACTGGGAATGTTTCTGTTTGCCTGCTTGATTTGAGAGAATAACATATAATTTCAAGTAGTTACTCTCCCTGAAGATAATTTAAGGTTACTTTAAAATTTAAATTACTAAAGTATAAACAAAATTCAGACTGAGCTATTTATTTCCTTTATTTTTTCTTTTATGTAGAGTTTAAATACAGAGAGCCAATCTAAAAATTTTTAAATTACATATGGATAGAAGGTTCTTTTTGTGTTATATATCACATCAGAAACCCAACTTACTTGGTCAGTCCTCCCACTGCCCTTCAAAAGTGTTGTTCTGTGAACATATTATTCCCAAAATATTTTTAAAGGGTATGGGGGAGGTTGGCGGGGCACGGGGAATGAGGGATGACTGCAGTGAACAGAGAATCCCCACAAGAGATCCGTGCTGATGTCCCAGGGGCAACTAGGAAGCTGTAGCTGAACAAGGCAGGAGTGACTTGGAGTGCTCTGTCAGGACAGGACTCGAGCTGATTCCCATCATCGCTGTGAAAGAGGACAATTTCTTCACCACCCACCCTGATGAAGAAACACTTCACCTTTTCCTCAGGGCTGCTACTCTGCTGGAGAGCAGCAGGAAACTCTGCCAATGAGACTGAAAGCAGCTACTGTACAAAAACTATCTCAGAACTTAAACAGGAATATTTAAACCTACCATCATTTAGAAAGTGTCTTCACTGAGTAAATGCTTAGTAGCAATTTAGATATTACCACAACAGAAATAGGGATTCCATTTATTTCACTACAGCATTCGGCAATTACCTTTTAAATCTTTCAAGGCTAAAATTTCCTTATTATAATACAATTACTATAGTTGCTACATTACCCTCATTATAATGGAATTTCATTTACAATATAACCTGCAGCAGAAATGGTTTTACCATACAAGGGTCAGTTATTTCCAAATTCTCCTGTTGCATATAAAAATTAATCAGAATATAATAGTTTGAGATCTTTTACAATTTCAGTTATTAAAATATCCTAAGGTTCTGTGAAACTTACTTGGTGAACAACTGGTTATTTTCTTTGGGTAGATATCCTGGGCATGAGTAAAAGGCAGTTTATTTAATAGAAAATAGTTTACTTGTGTTTACTCTAGTTTGGGCATAATTGTAAGCACAGCTTACACCTGGTAGATGACAGCACTAGGCCAGAATTCTTACAAGTATATTTATACAAATAGTTTTAGTTAATATTAAATAGATATAGTAACTGTACCTTTTAGTACAAAAACAATGTGAAGAAGCTTTTATTTTTCCGAGTTCCTTATTTTGTATTTCCTTCAGTCCTGGAGTTAGAAAATCCAAGCTTCTAGCACTAAACAATTAGAGGTGAATTTTTAAAAAAGCTTCTGACTTATGTTAAAGCGGCCTAAATATTTTTTCTTCCTGCTCAACTACTGGATTGTATACTAAAACGGCATTTGTATCATTGTAGCAGAGGACTTATGAGTCAGATTTTCAAAGTGAAGGATATAATAAACAAATAATAATAAACACCTGCATATCAGATGCTGTGATATAAATTGTCCACATATAGTCCTTTAAGATACAAGCAGAAATATTCTATTTCTTGCTCTTTTACAGCAGTAGTTCCTGATTCTTAGAGACCCAACATGTCTTTAACAGTTCAAAACACATGAGATGAGCAATTCTAAGCAGATGAGCTACAAGTATTTTCAGTCTGCATTTGGTTTCATACACTTGATAATTATCATTAGTGTTGTTTGACTGAAATGATGATGTGAAGGAACTGTACCACTCTAGAGGAAGTAGGACCAGGTCAATGCTAAAGAAATTAATGATAAATATTTAGAAGGTAGATTCTAATTGAAAAATTTTTCTAAAATGAAGCATATTTCTACCAGAGTCTCCAGCTCTGAGTGACTGCTGAAATACCATAAAGACAAAATAATCACATGGCAATGGACATGTGAGAAACGCAGATATGAGATAAGCTAAAAAGAAGCAGTCTTGGTACTTGACAGATATTATCTGAAAATTTCTCATCTTTAGTCCATAGTGATCTATTGTGCAGATCTACATATACAGCAGTTTGGGCATGCTACTTGGATTTCACCAACCATGGCAGATGAACACACTGGACAGGTTAAGGACGACCCATCAAAAGCCAACCCTTGTAGCACAACACTGAAGAGTTGCATATAGACATCTGTGAAGGGAAAATAAGAATGCTTTTTCTGCTAGATAACCTACTTTATTTCTTTATCACTAAATGGCTCCAAGGAAGATTAAGATGCCTAGAGAAAGACTAAGGCATTTATGCAGTTTCTTTCCTAGTCATAACAGCTCCTGTAGCTACAAGGAAGATAGAGAAGGATGCAAGTTGTCTGAAAATTGACAGGCATAAGCTCTCCCTTATGGCTCCTTCACCCAGAAAGGATATCGAAAGCCCAGCAACAGCCACTGAGGACTGTAGAATTCCTACAGTTCCTGAAAGAATTTAGTTTCACTCAAATTCAGAAGACTCAATTTCAGATATTACCTATTAGATATAATATTGACTCAGTCCCACTAAGCAGTGTGGTCATTATAGCAGCGTTAGAAGTTCTCATAATGCACAAAAGTTTAGTTGTTTAAGACTTGGGATCATACCTCCAAGGCTATTTAAAAAAAAAATAAGTAACATTGCTCTGAATATGTGGCATGATGTTTTTCTGAGTTTTAATTTCTCTCTTTTTTTTTTCCTCCTCTTTTTTCTTCCTTTTACCAACTATTGTTTTCTCTTTGGCAGAGGTTTATCACAGACTGAAGCCCATGCAAGCAACTCTAAGAAGATTAAAAGGCAAAATATTTTATTCAAGTTCTCAGTAATCCTTTTGTTTTTGTTAGATTCCTTGTAATTTATGAAATTTAGCTTAATTCTGAATAATTTATCAGCATACTGACATACAAAAGAATATATTTTAATTTAAAATGACAAATACTTCACTCACTATCTGACAAAGTATTAGAACTTTAATTACACAGATATGCAGGAATGCATTATGCTACCTTAATGGCTTAGGGAGGCCTTCAGAAAATTTTAAACAATTGTGACTGAGAGATCCAAGAATATGGTTATTGTATTGTGAGTATACAGTATTTGTGTGTAGAAAGATAGACAAATGTTGCTACAGGTCTGAAGGTAGGGAACATGTTAAGATGTTTCCAGTGCAATTTTGCATCATTTTAAAAAACTGTAACGAACAAGCAAATTTTAACCTTCTAGCATGAGACTGTCATTTATTGAATGCCTCAGTAGATTTAATCCATTTAAGAATCACTGTATATTAGCATATACAGAACATTCACCACCTAGGTTCTTCTTGCACATGTTGGGCAAAGTTTAATAGACTTATCTGTGGCTAATGAGGAGAAAAAACATCCAAGGGCTGTAGTAACTGACTAATGAATGAGGTTTAAGCAAACATGAAAACTATCCTTCAGTAACCTATCCATTCAACAGTTTAAAATATGCTTAGACACAACAACATGTACCGAACTACTGCCAGGAATAGTGTCCAAGAATACTGCAAAATTAAAATTTACTACTGCCATAAAAGGAAGCAATGCATTAGTCTGATCTGATGAGCTGGGTTGTCCTGTACTGACCTACTGTGATACATCTGTCAAGACTGATGAAAATCTGTGCCAGATGGGACACTTATTACAGCTGTAATATGTGACAGTTGTTCCTCCTAACACATAGAGCACCTGATTGGGGAAGGGGGGGGCATATGTGTTGATCTGGAGTTTGTTGTTGTTGTTTGTGTGGTTTTGTTTGGTTGGTTGGTTTGGTTTTGTTGTTTTGGTTTGGTTTGGGGTTTTTTGGGGGGAGTGTTTGGGGGTTTTTTATTATTATTTGTTGGATTTTGTTGTGGGTTTGGGTTTTTTCAGTTTTGCAGTTTTGTTTTGGGTTTTGTTGTTGTGTTTTGGGTTCTTCTTCTTTTGCTGTGTGGTGTTTTTTTATTAAATACTATTATTTGAGGGGCAGATGAGTGTTCAAGAGGATTTTAAAATATTTTGAGTCATCTTAGAAATGTGATTCTGTCAAAAACCAGCCAAAATTCAGGTACACCAAATTTGCCGGAGGGGTGGAATTTTTCAAAGATACTAAAGAGTTATATGTTAGATAGCTGGAAAAAAATTCTGCTGTGGGACTGGGGTAATTAGGTTAATTTTATTAAGTAACTAGGAAGAAAGTGAATTATTTGTGTTTGCTTTGATAGGCATTTAAGACTAACATGCTCTAGAAACCTTAAATCAGAGTACTTCAATGTATTTTTTCATAAAATCCAATGCATGACTGCATTGATTTAAAAGTTTAACTTCAGAAAATAACTTTCAGCTACATACTACAGTGGAAGATGTTAAAAAAAATGTTTTGAGTTCATTTTACCCTCTGGATATGATAACTTCAAGTCAGCTCTAAAAGTGGTGGTAGCACTCTATTCTTCAATAGATGCATTGGTCATAGGTGATACATATGGGGGTTTTGGGCATTTCAGTGAAACGTGGTTTCTTAAGCTCTTTTTCTAATCTAATAAAATTCCCCTCAATATCATTACAGAATGTGTTTATATCAAATACATACCACATTAAAAAAAAGACAGAAAGCAGAAGTGCGATGAATGAAGAACAAGCGGCAGCCTTGAAGTGGGGGGACGGGATATTGAATATTTCATGAAGTATATTAACTTAGATGGAATTGCTATTAGAAGGGAAATTCCTTGCAAAGAAGGACAATAATATTTTATCTCAAACACAGATGACCACAATGCTGCTGTTTAACAAATAACTACACATAAAAGCCTGCTTTAAAAGCAGGTTTAAAAAAGCCACACGATTTGGAAATTATAAAAATGAAAAAAAAAAAAAGGTTGTGTGTAGAATTCTAGGAGGCGTTTTCTATACATCTGTAAATGTAGGTTTTAATTATTTTTCCCCTCTCTAATTGCTTCATTATTTAATGCACAGGGTACAAATCCTGATACTTTATAGAAAAATAAATAATCTGTCATTGTACTGTTAACTGAAACTATCTGAAAAGAGTGAAAAGTTAACTGAAAGTAAGGAATGTTCTTCCAAAAGGAACAAAAAAAAAAAAACAACACAACACACACCACAAACAACAACAACAAACCCACCACAACACACACAAAACCAAAAAAAACACTCACCCACCTAAGTACTGATTAATGAAAAATTCAGGCTGGAAGGCTGGTGGCTAACAGAATTAGCAAAGTTATTAACACCTTTTCCTAATATAGGTGACCTCCTTCAATGAGAATCCAGTAGAATGTAAGTTATATCTTGCTGCTCTTTACAACCCATATAGAATGAAGTGATTCAAAATCCATGTTCATGTGCTTTACTCCCCTGAGAATATTCAATGAAGAAAAATATTCAGTCCAAGATTAACAATGTTTGTATTCACTCAGTAGCCCTTTGCACATCATTCATGTGCTCCATTTCTCTAATAATGAATCACTAAGCTATATTAGGACATATTAACCTAGAGGTTATAGAAAGAACCTCTAGGTTCATTCAATGTCTGTTACTATAGTGAATGAGAATTTGTGTTATATTTGTCTGCAGCCTGATTAGCTGGATAAAGGACAATAACAAGATTAAACAGCAATATAGTGCAATACTGGAACTGGAGGTGGGAGTTAAGTTATTTAGAAATGACAGTTCAATTTAAAAACAAAACTAAGAGTGAGAAATCATCTCACACCAGTAACATTTTTGGTTACTTTTTCATACTTTGATCTATTTTTTTTTTCTGCCCTTGCACTTTACTATATACTTGAATGCACCAAAACATTTTTCCCCAGTCAGTTATCTCAGGTGTGAAACTCTTCTCTCCACAGCAAGCCGTTGTCACTTGGGGCTTGTGCCCTGAATCTCTAAAATCAGATCTTCAGGCACATACAGTTATCTTGAGACAACCCTGAGCTGAATTAAGAGCACAGAACCATTCCTTAGAAAGACATCTCATGATCTGCACTAGCAGAAAGGAGGAAGGAAACTCAACAATCAGTCCCTGCACATTTTTAGATAAATTGTCTGAGGGCTGTCCACATGTAGAAATCTATTTAAACTAGTTGTGTACACTTCTCTCATATCACATGGAAATTCAAAGGCTCCCGTTCAACCATTCACCTGAGCTGCACACCTGAAACAATTCAGACAGTCTCTCAGGTACAGAAACCCTCTACCCCCCCACAACTCAGGGACATATACTGGTCTGATCTAAGCAATGTGAGACTGTAGTCCAAAAGCTTTCCAGAATCTCAAGAACTTTCCAAAACTCTGAGAATAACCAAAGAATTCAATGAAAGTTCCGAAAGCTTTCTATTCAGACAAAGCATACAACATTACTCATTCAAAAATTCTTTTTTCTGTTCAGAGACACAAGTGGACACATCTTTTTCAGCCCATCTTTAAAATTAAAAAACAAAAACAAAACAAACAAACAAAAAAAAAACAAAACACAAAGAAACACCACCACAAAGCTGGGCCAAAAATGCTCAAAGAAACTTGAAATACTTGGTTTCATTTTGCCTCTTAAAAATGCTCCTATGAAAAACAACCAGCCTTTAGAAACAAAGGAAATCTTCAACACATCTAAAAGCAAAGATTTGTTTCTGAAGGAGTCTATTTGAAACCAAGAAACTTATTGAAACAACTATGAATTTGCTAAAATACTATTTCCACCCCTAGCCCCAAAAAATTGTCTGTATTGTAATACATATATTTTCTGCTTGCTAGTTCCTTTGAGCATAAGGATCTGTAGGAATTTATCTGCTCTGCAATTTTATTTGAAGCAGTAAGGAAAAACATGGTGCTTTCCTTCCAACAGTTTAAGTGAATGTAGACATAACACCTTTATTCTTTTGGCTACTCACTCTGAATTCTTTTTGATTACTCTTCATCTGTGAGCAACAATTATCATAAAGACCAGTTTCAGAAATTAGCAAACTAAAAACAGCATTACATTTAGCTCAATGTCGTCTCTTAAAAGTGTTGCAAAAACAATTATCATTAAACTAAATGACTACTGAAGACTACTTCATTAATCTTCCTCAGCATAGTTCTTTTCTTTGAGAACTACCTTTGAAATTAATTGAATAAAACAAAAATCATATGCTTAAAAATTATTAATAAAATTGAACACTGTTTCTCAAAGGCCACATAATTCTGTGGGCATGTTAATAACATCATAATATATGTCACTACTTTACTGATTCTCTATAGAAATCAATTATTTAGTATGACAACTGATCGGTGGCCACATTATAATGCTATTATTGTTGTTATTGTGAAAACAGCAACAATAGTTGTACACAGAAGTAGATATACCAGTCATAGTAATAATATCAACATCATTGCCTTTTTATAGAATACCCTAAAAGCTGGACAGGGCATATTGGAATAAATATTGTATAGAAAGTAATTCCTGCTTTCATTTAACTCCTATTTCATTTCAATATGACAAAACAGTCATGAAAGTGGTCTTTTTAGTGCCAAAAAAGATTACATTTATGCAGCCCAGAATATATTTGAAGGTTTGTGTTTTTTTTCTAAATAGTGGGCTATTGTTAAGACCTGTTTGCTGTTAACAATCACGTTACTCCTGTTAGAGGTAGAATAAATAAGGAGAATGCAAGGTGTGGGCGAGAGGTTTGCAAGGTCCTCCAGGATAAGAATTCCTACTCTTCTGTGTTGGAGAGACATGCAAGCTGCAGGGAGAGCTGCAGAGTGTTCAGCAAGAGAAATGAAAACAAAGCCTGCTCTCCCTCAATGAACATTCCCTATTTAAACATATGAGACGTTGTCACTCTTTTCTTATGGTTGAGGAACATGTTTGCTCCATAAACTCCACCACTTCATTACATATTGACAATGCCTTAACTTATTCTTCTAGATCACTTTCTGTTGCCATTAAAGCAACACAAATCCTTTGATTTTGTACATTATGCAGTCAATGTATTTTGGCACATCATTTTTAGATATTTTCCGCCACACTCTGAAAGCCTATTTATGCTTTGATGGAGTAAATTTATTTATAAAAATGGCTAGACTGATACCAGGATCCTTCCTAAGGTTTCAACACTGTTCCTAGGATTGTCTTGAAATTATGGCACAGTAGGGAAGCAGATGGTAACATTCAGCTCAGGTTGTAGGAGACAGAACTGGGACTCCTTAGTAGTATGGAACTGCAAGTGAGAATAAATATGAGCTCTGCATCCGTGATTTACTCTTTCTCTGGAGAGAGTGGGGATGAACACAGGCTGGAGATCTTGTGGCATTGCTCTGCAAACATGCAAAATCTTCCTGCAGTAACAGCAACTTGAGGGATAGAAGTATGTCCATACTCTTTAATTTACTCCACTCAGTCAGTATATGTTCTTTTTAGCACACAAGCCAGGGAGAGTGGAAAGTTTATTGTAATTACTCAGAAAAAAAAACCTGCTGGACTCTGAATGTGTACCAGTGGCAGGCAGCGGGTTGGAGCAGAGGGTACATGTATCACGTGTGCATGTAGGCATAACCACAGAGAGTTACCAAATTAAAAGAAAACATTCTCTGGTTATCAGGAGTCTTCCACCCCACACAGAAGACTTGCTCAGTGTAACACATCAGGTTGCAAAATGCTCAAGTACTGCTTCTCATTTCTTCACTGAAATGACCCTTAGGTATAAATTCCAAAAAGGGTTAAGGACCTAGTTTAAGAGCACATACATGCCTTTCCTAGTGCTTGCAGTTTCAAATACAAGTTCATCAGAAGTAAATCAATTGCTTAAAGCCTATTCTGATTGAAACTTACACACCTTGAAGGATCAGGTTTAAATTCTGAGGCCAGCACTAATTATGCATCAACTGATGGCTGTACAGTATCTTCAAATAAGTGATAAAGTAATTAGCACTCATGCTACTGAATGAAATGTAAGAGAGTAATAACTGTAAATTATCTCTGGACATTAACAAAGTTGCATTCTAAAAAAAACTTATTGTAATGTACATTAAATGGAAGTGAAATTCATGACAAAAATTCACATTCTTAATTGCAATATAATGCAATATAAAAGGAGCTACAGAGTCTACATATATTCACATTTTTCATAGTATTTACAGGCTATTAAAATAAAACATTGTGATTCAGCTTTTGGTGTAATTTACACTGTTGAAATCCAGATTAATTTAAACAAGTCAGATTAATAAAGAAAAAAAAATAGACCTTAAGGAAGAACTGGATCCTGTCTTGCATGACTTCGTATTATAAAACACCCTTTTGAGTTTTAAGAAAACTTCTTAAAAAATCCATTAACTCCCTATTTCGGCAAAGTAAGAAGATTTAATGGATGAAACTCTAGTTTGTTTCAGGTCATAGTTGTTAAGTTCTTCAATTGTTTTATAAGCTTTAAGACTTTAAGTACAAGGACATTAAGAAGTGCTTCTACAATCCTGATCAATACTTATTAAAAAAAAAAAAAAAAAAAAGCCGTTTTCTATCTGCCAGTTCACATATGGTTCTGTAATTTGAGATCAAGCAAAAATTTACCAGAAGTCATTCTTATTTCTTATTCTAAACAATGAGTCTTTCCTTCAAGTTATTTCACAATATGCTCTGACAAGTCTATTGTATGTTGAAATCTTGAAAGGCAGTCACAATACTGTATTGTATTTTCTGAAAAGTAATAAACATAGCTCTCAAGATACAACTTCACTTACCTTCCTTTTAAACCTGAGGTTTCTGCTTTTTAAGAATTGCCTACATTTTTGCCATCAAAAGTACAGAATCATGGAGGCATAATATTTATTGTATATGTTACATGAATTGTACAGCTACCACTAAATAATGCACTTCGCACTTAAGCATTAACACAGTAATTTTTGCTTTTAAGAAGGTATGGCCTGATTTATATGCAATTCCTACTGTCATTTCATTAATACTCCATAGACTCTGTGGTTTCTACTAGCTCTACATGTTATTTCTCTTGCCTCTAGGGACAATTATTTTATGCCAGGCATAGCTGACTTTTTAAGGTTTTCTTTGTTTTATTACTTTTGTCTTACAACATGATCATTGCCATCTATCCTAGGTTAAATGCATAGATCCATTTTTGGACTACACAAGGAAACAACACACCAGTTTTCAAATGCCAATGTATGTAAATAATCACTACAGAAGTCTGAGATTATTTTTGCTAGAGGAATGCATGTTTCTTTCATTTTCTATTCTCTTTCATCCTAGTAGCTTTTGCTTTGAAAAATCCATGTTTCCAGGCAAAAACAAGGGCATAAAGTTATTTTCTGCAAATTGTGCGGTTCTAGCAATCTTTGTTTCTCTTAAGCCTCTCTGCTGAAGTGTTCGTATAAGCATTTTCTGATTACACATCAAAGTGTTAAGTAGTTCTAATACATGGGAAGGCCACAGTGCCATGTACTATTGTGCAAGGTTTTCTCCATCAGCTTCTTTCTTGACATACTCCCTGTTAACACTAACACTGTAACAAGAAGCCCCTTAATAGTAAACAGGTAGGTACAAAACAGAGGAGAAAAAAAAAAACTACCAAAAAAAATAGAAGGGGAAGAATTTTAATTTTTAAATGAGATTTACAGCTGTTTATACCAAGCCTGTAGTTCTGCTCTGTGTACAGTACAACTCTTGGAGCTGTTGGCCTAAAAAGCTACATCTGCTTCCCTCTCTTTTCCTTCCTTCAAGCAGGCCTCCCACAATTCTCCTGAGCCTCAATGCCCCAAAAAGACTGAACCTCTATGTAAAAGGAATTTTGTACTTTTTGAAAATTCCTCTACCTTCTGTAGCTTCCATTTCTCCTGTTCTCACAAAGGTAACTTTGCAATTCAGTAATTCCTGCAGAATGAATAGTGTAACACTTCTGGGATAAGTTGCCTCTTCAGTTTGATCAAAGAGGGAGGCAAGGCAGATCTGGGTCAGGTTAGCCCATGACCAAAGCACTTCCTTCAGAGGCAGTTGCTGGAGCTGCTTGGAAGTGACTTGTAAAAGAAGAGGCAGCAGCTTGAGCTGTGCCCCAGGAACCACTTCACAACTTCACATGCAGAATGAGATTTCACATTTTACCCATTCGGTGCAGCAGATATGGATGGAAAGCCTCCCTATCTTCACTGCATATCTACTGAATTTGAATTATATATGTAATATATATAACTAGGTGCACTGTGCTCCAGAAGGGCAGGTATAGCCAGATTGCATGCTAAAACATGTACCTAACAGTCAATATAACAGATCAGTCTGCACACTGTCCTTCCCTACTTATTTAACAAATAGAAAACTCCTGTGAGAAAAAATCAGATAAAACATTTGTTGGATTACACAACCTTAAGCAAACCATGTGAGTCAGCTTCTTAGAAACTACTGCTCTTAACCTACATTTTTTTCTCCTCACTTTCTGCAGAGGAGAAACAAATAGTTTGAGTAATGAATAGTTTGAGTTTTGGAAATTAGACTGATGCCTTTCTTCTCACCCTTTAAATACTTACATATAACTCTGCATAATGTTTAGCTATAGCATTCTACTTTTCACTTGTAAACTGGCCTTTCATGTCATTGGAGAAATGTTCATAACTCTCTCAAGCTCTCAAGAAAGTGTGCTGAAACACTTGACAACCAGACTGATTTCCTTGCTAACTGATAAGCTTGTCACTGTTACTAGATACTTCAGAATTCAAGACATAGACTTCATCTTCATAAATTAATATTTAAAAAATACACTGTATGTTTTCACATCAGCTGATGCTCTTCCACATTGTTTCTCTTCAGTACACAGTAGGCGCATTGCAGGGAGTAGTCAGGGAAAGCTGTTGAATTGATGTTGTTCTAGCCCAGTTTCAGGTTCTACATCATAACAAAATTGCTAGGAACAGAAAAGACTTGCAGAGTGAACAAGAGCAACCATAAGAAGGAACAAAGAAAAGGAAAAGGATAAGAAGGCAGAAGGAGAAAGTATGGGGAGCCAGTTTGCCAAAAGAAACAGAGGCAGAAAATTGTATTTGCCAGCACACAGAAACAGAAGTCAGAACGTGACTTTCAGCCCAACAAGAATAACAAGATCCTCAGACCATACTGTTTTGTGAGAACTAGAGTAGCTCACTAGTATAATTTTGCAAACCTAAATTTATCAAGATTTGAGAAATCAGACACACTCCTCATCACTTGATGCACAAACCAAATGCATATTTATTTCTCCCATCTATCCAGATTAGATCTATACGCTTGCTTTTAAAATATTTTTTATTTCATTTGAAATACAAACTAACTGATAAAACAAGATAGTTATAACCTTTGGTTTGCCATGGATAAATAACAAATGTACACATCTAAATCATTCCCAGAGATAGAATGACATGACATTGAAATAAATTTCACCTATAAAGTGCAATATTTGTCATAAATGCTATATGAATATTGAATAGTATTTTGTGATTGTTCAATGCTTTAATCTATTTGTACTGTGTATTGTACAAAATTAAGAGCTATAGAGGATGTTATAAGAAAATATTTCAAAGAGAAAAATGGAACATAGGTGGAAGAGATCTAATATCAATTATCACTATTAGTTCTTTCAGTAACAGATCAACATTACCCTTTGTGTGACTAAATTTCCTTCCCCCACCTTGCTCACAAAATTATGTGTACCACCATTTCTAAATTTATCAGAATCATAAGCGAGTGATTCCGTTGACTTTCTACTGAAATGCATTTTAATTGCGAAGTATTAAGTAACTGAGACTGGCGTATGCAGACACATATATGTTCTACTTCTCTCAATAAACAAGTCCAAGTATCTCTCTTCCCCTTGCTGGCTTTACTACCTGAGGATAAAGGCATACAATAGCAGGTGAAGTTAAATGAGAGACCTGAATCCCAATTCATTCAAGTTATTGAAAATAAGTAGTCAAAATGATAGGAAGCTAAAAATTTCTGAGAAAAAGTCTATTTTATGACTGTCTTAATATGATGAAAAACATAGGTCTGCTTAAAAGCTTAACATGCAAGACAGTTTCCAGGCATTTTTTGCCTTCATGATTTGTGAAGTAGTCTTTACACTACATAATATTCTAAGCCCATGAGATCTGATTTAATGAAATAACATCTGAATCCTAAAATCAGCTCATGTAAGCACATGCTCAACAAGCAGTTCAAAACATTTGCTGAATTAAAAAAAAAATAAATAAAAAAAAATTGCACATTACCATGACCATCCTTCTTTTCAATGTAGTTTACAAACATTCGAACTTCCTTGTAATACTTCTTTTCCCTCACAATCAAAACTTTTCCAGGTTATTTTCTCCCAGTCTAGCTAACACCTAAATTCATTTTATATGTAACTAAATCTGGAAGGATTATCTTGAATATTCTCAACTACAGAAGAGTGGCCTTTGGCATTAATGTTCAGTAAAGATTTTGTGATAACTGAGATGGAGTTGCAATCAGGATACAATAGCTGTAAGCAAGCACAAGTCTCTCTCATATTATCTGTGATGCAATCAGCACCCACTTCCACATTTCCTTTCTTCCATGAAAAGTGTACATCTGGCAAGGGTAATGGTGGCAATATAATTTCTGCAAGCATTAAAACTACAGGGCATTTCTCCTTAAATTAGGATTATGCCCCTAAGGATAAAAAAAAAATAAAATAAAATAAAAAAAATCAGACCTTATACTACTGGAAACTTGCCTTTGACTTCAGTCAAATCAGTATCTGTCCCATAAAACAGATTTTCATCTTTAACCTTCATGAAGTGTCTATTGTGCAAGTTTAATTAAAAAAAAAAAAAAAAACAACTCCAAACCCAATGTGCTGTTGTAGGCATATAGAAATGTTAATCAAACATTTCTCTTCTGGCATTTATAATCCTAGCTTCCCAGAAAACTCATCTTTCACTCTCCCACATACACACACTGGCAGGGAGCTTCTCCAGTTTTCACAGTCTATTTATAGATAGAAATTGTATTTTTATTTTCCAAGGCTTACAGAGAAAGGAATATTACTCCAACAAAACACAAGCTGTGCATCTGTCTTTTAGCAGTAACAACAATGAAATAAGCAAAAGTTGAAAATCTGAAGTTGTTGCAATGCTGTCAGGTTGGTCACCACAAAAGCAGAGAAAGTGTTTCTTAGCTTACTAATAAGTAATTATTGAGGCACCACAGTACCTTCTTGCTTAATGTGTTTATTTTCCTTACTCAGATAAGAGTTGCCAGTTTTAGTGGTGTACTGCATCTTAAGTTTAATCTGAGCACTACTTATTTGTCAAAGACTCTTCTCAGTTGACAGTGCTGTGAAAAATGCAATTATACAAAGCCTGATAGGAGTTTTTTGGTGTTATTTTGGGGGGGTGCCTTCTTTTTTATTTAGTAAGCAAAAACTGTTTATTCATCCTGCATGCAGAAGCCTGCACACAATTATGTCAAAATGTGAAGATATTATGGACAGACATTGGCAAAAATATTTTCAGGTCTTTAGCGTTTCCAGATCGTGCCTAGATCACCAATATGGCTTAGAAAGCATGAAAAATGAATGTACTCAAGTAGGCTAAAGTAACATCTCCACTCAAAAAGGACTGTAATGAAGTTTTCCTCTTTACCTGATTGGTGTCACCTTTAAGTGACAAGGGGGCCATTCATCTTAAGCAGTAACTGTGGGAAAAAGTCAGTGTTATATTTATGGTTTCATCTCTCTTCCCTCGGCAAAAATGATGCTAACACACACACTGAGAGAACTGAAAAAAGGAGGAGTGACCAACATGAAAAGCTACAAAAGTCGATAAGAACCTAAATCCCCTTTTCCATTGCTACCAACTCCAACACAAAGGAGAGAGCATAACCTTCACAAAACAAGTGACCTCATAACTGCTAAAGCTCTTTAAAAATATACAACTTCCCTCCCCTAATGCAAGTGCCCAACAGAAAAATGAAGCACACAATTTCTTTCCTACTCACAGGACAGAGTAGGGCTCCTTTACAGCCAGAGTAAACTGAACTTCAATCTCTGGGATTAGAACTTGGTCCTGAAAACAGGAACAAACAGTCTCATGCTGTCCCAGGAGGGACCCAAGAATGAAATTTCTTCAGCTACCAGGTGGATCTCTCCTAGTTCATCTGAAAAACTAGCTTCAATGTAATTAAAAGCTGAAGAAAAATCTCTTACTCATAATTCAATGTAATAGAATTTGCTGTAATAGTGTAATCTTACAAATTCATCTATACATATATATATATATGAAGAGAACATATTTGAATGTAAACTAAAAAGTTTGCATTAAAGATGGAAAACACAACATATAGATGCATTTTGTCTGCAATTAGAGCCATACTGATCTGCTGAAAAGGGTCGTAAAAACAACCACCACCCACCACCACCACAAAAGAAAAAAAATACAAAACAAACAAAAAATCACCACACAAAATAAGCTTTAATGTTTCTGGATTTTCTTTAAACACGTTAATCTTAGGTTAGATTTACAGCCTGGGGAATCACAGAACGTTAGGGATTGGAAGGGACCTCGAAAGATCATCTAGTCCAATCCCCCTGCCAGAGCAGGAACACCTAGATGAGGTTACACAGGAAGGCGTTTAGGCAGATTTTGAATGTCTCCAGAGTAGGAGACTCCACAACCACCCTGGACAGCCTGTTCCAGTGCTCTGTTACCCTCACTGAGAAGTTTCTTCTCAAATTTAAGTGGAACCTCTTGTGTTCCAGTTTGTACCCATTACCCCTTGTCCTATCATTGGTTGTCACCGAGAAGAGCCTGCCTCCATCCTCCTGACGTTCACCTTTTATATATCTGTAAACATTAATAAGGTCACCCCTCAGTCTCCTCCAAGCTAAAGAGACCCAGCTCCCTCAGCCTTTCTTCATAAGGGAGATGCTTCATTCCCTTAATTTTCATAGTGGCTCTGTGCTGGACTCTCTCCAGTAGTTCCCTGTCATTCTTGAACTCAAGGGACCAGAACTGGACACAATATTCCAGATGCGGTCTCACCAGGGCAGAGTAGAGAGGAAGGAGAGCCTCTCTCGACCTACTAACCACCCCCATTCTAATACACCCCAGGATGCCATTGGCCTTCCTGGCCACAAGGGCACAGTGCTGGCTCATGGTCATCCTGCTGTCTACCAGGATCCCCAGGTCCCTTTCCTCTACTCTGCTCTCTAATAAGTCATTCCCCAACTTATACTGGAACCTGAGGTTTTTCCTACCGAGATGTGAGACTCTACACTTGCCCTTGTTATATTTCATTAAATTTTTCCCCGCCCAACTCTCCAGCCTGTCCAGATCTCACTGGATTGCGGCACAGCCTTCTGGCGTGTCAGCCACTCCTCCCAGCTTCGTATCATCAGCAAACTTGCTGATAATACGTATCAAAGTTTGCTTGTTCTGTCTCCAAAACTAAAAGTTGATAACTTGTGATTAATTCTGTATTTGGCTCTTTTTTTTTTTTTTAACTGACAATGGGAGTTGAAAAGTAGAACTGCAGAAAGTTTAACCTGAAAATTTGGGACCTGAAAATTAAAATTTTTGCAAAACTGTTAGTGTAACATGCTGTCTAATATCCATCACTATCATCAGTTAGAAAGAAAAGCAGAAACTCTTAGCATGTGGTTGATACAAAGTCTTTAATTGTTATCATAGAGAGGTCCACACGGAACAGAATATTCTGTGTTTTCGCTTATTTATAGCTAAAAAAAATTCAATGGTTGCAGAATTATTACACTGTGGTGGGGATAATCCCCCCCCGCTTCTTCATCAGTACCACTCTCCAGCTTCTGGCTGAAGTGTGGTCCCGTCAGTGAGCATTCACAGCCTTTGCCATCAGTAACCAGCAGCCTTAGCACCTGGCAGCTGCTCTTACCCTTTAGTGGCTGAAGTCATGTCTCTGTCATTGAGTAGCACATTTGTATACCTAAAGACTAACTCCTAATGCCACAGTGGTATCAGCTACTGAGCTACTAGATTAAAATCTTGATATATCTTGTCATATGGTGAAAACCTACAGCAACAAATGAGCTCAGATGCTAAAGTTACTCGGTAGATATGAAGCTTGAAGACCCTTCAATTTCTTTTTAATTTTTATTTGTTTTTAAAAAGACACAGCAGCATAAGAACCCAAATGAAATTCCAGGAAACTTCCATTAGTGGAATCTAGAGGTATTCAGACACCTTAACCTAGAAAAATTCTTCAACATGTTCGTTGTATATTGACATAGGCTGAAATATAAAACATTTTTAAAAGGGGAAAGCTGCAAAGTCAGCTGCTCACGATGTGAAAGATGCCATAAATCAACACCATCATGGCAAAGCTTGCCTCATTTGCCATTTAGAAACTAAAATTGTATTCCATCTATAACATTTTTGATATGTCTGCAAAACTTGGCACCAAAACTGAAGCATTAGAATCTATTTCAGAGCTGTTGCATAAGTATAGGGAAGATTATCTAGCAATGGCAAAATACCACCATGGGCTAGCATAGGAGGTGGAACAAGCAATGCTCATCTCTATACTTCAAAAATAGACTGTCAACAGCAAGAAAGTATTAGCTTTCATACTACATATTGGTGATGTTCTCCAGAGCAGCCAGAATCACTCTTCCCAAGTCTCACCACTCAGACTTTTGCTCTTCTACCTCATGCATGTCTCAGCCTGCCCCATTCCAGTATCATTTTTCACAAGCAGCACTCAAGTCCTCCTTACAGCTCTGTCACTTCACTTAAAGGGGCTGGAGGAGAACTGCCACAACTTCTCTCTCTCTTCACCTATCTCCAGTTTTATCATATTCTTCCTTCTGGCTGTCATCCAAATTTGTCCCACAAGGCTTTTCTTTCTTTTCCTTTGCTTCCCTGAACTCTGAGGCTATGTCTACATAAGGAAGCAGAAGATCTGTAGAGTGAATCCATGCACATTTTATATCTATGTTTCACTATTGAAGTAAGTATGTGGCTCCAAATAAAGTCATGTACTTACCAATGTGATATTTGCAGCACCTGTGTTTTCTATAACATAAAGCAGTCATTTCCCACAATGTGCTTTTGACTAGAAAGGACACCACTAGCAAATTAAGCTGAAATAAACTACATCCCTAAATATATTTTTGAAATGCATTTTCATATTTGTCCTTTAGTTTGCTCACTTTATTAAAAGCACAGTAAGACACTTGCTACTTCCAAATTTGAGAATTGTCTGGGAAAAACACCAGCTTTGATTTTATCTCATGTTTTTATGAGAGTAACAGGTCTAAGGTGACAAAATATTTAAAACATAAAAAGGTAAGAGATTTTAGAAGTTCATACAGGGAAAATGCCATTTTGTTTTCTAATAAAATATTTACATGCACAAAAAAGTAGGTCAGCATTAGTTTATGATTCCAGCTCAATTTCACTCTTAAATATGTCTGTCATTGGTATGGTGCCTCCTTTTGTGTCCCTGTCAGGTACTTCCCAACCTGGTCTTATCGGAAAAAATCCCTCTTTTCCCACTCCTCAATTCAGTTTAATCATTTTTTCCTCTCTGTCTACTCCCATCTCCTTGCTCACTCTCTAGTAGCCTTCATACCTCCACAGCAACCCTGCTCTTTCATTTGCTATGCAAATTCCCCAACAAAAGATTATGAAGGAAAATAGGCGCATTACAGATTAAGAAAGTTACTACTGTTACCTCTGACTGTTACATTTAAAGAACTTTTACTGAAGAAAATAGACATCTTATCACCCCCTACATCATGAGAGAGGTTCACATGTAAAGTGTTGAGAAAGTCTGAATTAGAATTTTTATATGTCATATTATGTGTGTATAATTTAAAGCTTGATACATTCGAATAGCTGTAAGGCTTCATTTTTTATATTCTAAACATCAGTATTGATTGCTCAGCAGATTTTGATTTCTAAGCTTGGTAAGAATAAGAGTGATGATGTATTTTGTTTACTAAATATATTTTTTTTCTCTTAAAAAAAT
The DNA here is from genome assembly GCF_036013475.1 of Columba livia. Taxonomy (NCBI): domain Eukaryota; kingdom Metazoa; phylum Chordata; class Aves; order Columbiformes; family Columbidae; genus Columba; species Columba livia. The sequence continues at coordinate 30,811,369 of NC_088605.1, forward strand.
CAATGCATCTGCAGATACACATGGATGGACATTTTTGTATGATCTGTTCATCACATCTTAAAACACTCAGAGGTTATATACCCTTTATTACATTACCATTGTGTTTTTAAGTAGAAAATCTGAAAAGAGTATGCATTGTCTCCAACACATGAGGTTTTTTTCCCATTTTTTTTATGCCCATGGAATTAAATAAATCATGCACTACACTGGAATATTGATTTCCAGGAAGCTGGAAGTTTGAGAGAGATGTTTATACCAACTTGCAACACCCATAAGGCAGACGAAGCCCTTTTATATTCCATTGTGTGTTGCATAAATATAAATTTGCAGCCAATAATTCTGCTAGTTTGCAAGGAAAATCATTATGAACGTAGTTTATTTGCACATTTTGTAAAGGCTAGCATATTTATTGATGGATTTCGACAGGATAAAAAAATCCATGTCCAATTTTGAGTCTGGGCAAGTTGTCAACATCACTTCAACAATATTTGAGAACCAAGATGAGCTCAAATGGGAAAAAGTTTAGATGCAGCAATCTAATCATTAATCAGCCCATTCTCCCACTACTGACTGCTGAGGAGAAGAATATTTGATGAAAGCTTACCAGAGTCTAAAATCTATACCTTTAATTCAACAATGATAAGAGATCTATCATTCAGGTTTCAAAAAGATGTTGAATGATGGTGTTTTACTGCTCTGCTCAGTTAATTTGTAGTTTTTAGATATACATACACACGTGTGTATACTTGTAAACATACACTCCTTTATTCCTAATGTTTCTGACATACATTTCTTAAAACAGGCAAACCCACTTCCCAAATCCATGGAAAAGTACTTGGGTACAAATTAAATGTTATATGGCTACACATGCAAGAGTCCAGAGGCACACCAAAGTAACGGCTAAACTTTTAGGTTTACAGTAGCGGCTCTCTCACCATTGCTCATTTTGGTCCCATACAGATACAACAGATCTGATACTTCATGGTTCAGTGGAAACAGAAACAATTATCCACTTCTAAATCTATTTTGGTTTTAAATATTTGTACATTAAAATTGAAAGATTAACTTTTAATTAATAGATTAAGAAAACAGAGATTAACAGTTTGAGAAGGAACTCCAGGCCATTATTGATAACCAGGGTACCTAAAGGAACTGTGAGGGGAAAGGAGAGTATAGGAAAATAAAGATTCTTGCACTTTCACAGATGATAATCCTATATAAATTGACCATGATGAATGTTGGTTACAAAGTGAGTGAGATTTTAATGCTACTCTCAGCAATCAAACTGAAAAGAGTTAAAAAGCAGTTCTAAAGTTACTGAAGTGTAACTCAAGTAACTAATTAGGTAGGGCATAGAAATGCTACTTTAAATTTATGACAGACACAGCTCCCATCTATAGGAATATTCTTTTGGGATCCTTCTTTCCCTGTTATGTTTCTTGAACAGGGATGAGCACAAGAAAAATTAATTATTTTTTGCTTCTTTGTTCTGCAGCGATAAGCCAGACTGTCAACTGCTTATTGCACCACTTTTTCAGCATGGAGAATCTGCAAGATTTTGGGTCCTAACTCTGCTAAAGCTGCCTGTATTTCCATCCCATCTGCTATGGAAGTGCACATAGGAAGGTTTCTGTTAATATTTTAAAAGACCATTTTCAGGAGGCAGCTGTCATTTTAATGGCTTTTTTAATGGGTTTTCTCCTGATTCATTTGCATCTCCTATTTTTTGCTGTTGGTTGTGTTGGTTGGTATGTTGTTTAAAGTATCTCTGACACAATAAGGTTAGAAATGCTGAATATTTATGCCAATATATTGTGTACAGGAAAAGAGGTATGGCCTACTGAAACCCAAATGTTTTACTGACAGTCTGTAATTTTTCAGCTTTGATGCTGATTTGATCAACAATATTATTTCCCTTGTTTTCCAAATTAAAGGTACAGAAACACACAACAGGAAACATACAGTAAAGCTCAGGCCATAGCATAACACACACAGTTATTGATATGAACACTACCATAAACACACCAAAGCATTTATCTACTGACAAGTTTTACCCCATTGCTGCAGTAACTGCCTGAAACAATGTTAACATAACATCTCAACAGATCTAGCACATTAAATGGGGACAGTCAAAATAAGTTGGAAGATCTCAAAAGCCCAGGTTTTAGCCTGAAGGTGATTTATTAGGCATATTTACTTAGCCTGAAGGTGATCAATTAAGATTTCTTATTTCTCTGAGACAACAAGAAAAACCCAATTTAAGTACTGACTGAGGTGCTATCTTCAAACTTATTCTTTATATAGAGCTCAGTGGTCTTTAGAGACTCCATGGCTATTTCCTGAAGGGAAAGGATACCTATATGCAAGGGAAGCATCTCAAAAGAAAACTGGCAAAAGCATGAGTTACCATATCAACTTTAACAAAGATATATAAATCAAGAGCATTCATAAGAATAAGGAAACTACATTTCTTAAGCTTCAGAAGAAAAGGTGGAGAACATTTTACCTGGAGCAAAAAGGAAAAAAGATACTCAGAAATAGGAAGCGGGGGTAACAAGCTAGACCTTCAGGCTACTTCAAGATAAGTGTCAAACACTCTGGAAGTATTAAGCATGTCGTTTTGCCTAGCCTTTAAGGCCAAAACTTTCCTCAAGATTCTTGGAAGAGAAGCATCAAGATAAAAATGAATTGTTATTAAGTATAATTTGGAAATGTTCCATGACTTTCTGGTTCTTTTCAGTAACCATTTTCCATCTCTGTAATCAGACTTTATTATGTTAGAATCTTGTTGTGTTGTAAATTTAATCTTGCCTAGCTTTCAAGGTGAGAATAGATTCAGCTAAATAATAAGGATAGAGATGCTTTGGTTTGGTTTTTGTTTGTTTGTTTGAAGTCTTTGTAAATCCCATTAAACCACGCATACACAAAGCTGAGACAAACTTGAAAGGCCAAGGTATTGGGGTAAGCCTCTTTGAACTCCACATGTCAGCATCAAGAGACAGATTTTGAGGAAAAGCCCTTCTTGTCTGTCAGGCATAGACCAGTAACTCCAGCAAGAAGCAGATGGCAGAAATACAACTGAACACTCTGAACATTCACCAAGATCATCACTTTAATCAAAAAGGGAAGCACAGAATAGCCAACAGAAATTACTCCATTAATGCTCAAATCTGCTACAAGATACCAATCAAGCAAAACTGAAATGGGAAGAACCACTCTTTTCACAAATTACTTCCAAAATTACCTTGCTTCTCTCACAGTTTTGCCTACTCTAACAAGTGTTTGGCAACTATCAAATTAAGTTTCACTTCTTAGCTCTGTTCTTGGCACAAGTAGGATTAATCAATTAGTCTTTGAAAGCAATCTGTTCAGAAAGAAACACTAAGTAAGATTAAGAGACACTAGAAAGAAGACAATTAATCCAAAGGAAATTTCTAGCTTTGTCTTTTGAGTTTAAAAGTCATTAACACTATTTCAGACTGAAGGAAGGCAATATGGGTATATCCTGGCCCATAAAATTTTTCTGTCCAAGCAGGTTCTTTATCCCTTAATATTTGTAAGCTGCATGGGCATACAGATCTGCCCTGTGGAAACCTTAGATTAGAGCCTAGTTTTCAGCTCTGAAGGACTGGATTTAAACAAGAATACATAGGAAACAGTGTCTTAGTTATACAGTAATAATAATGCAAAGGCAGTACCCATCTAATCATCCAGAGTTATAAAACTGGGAGCTGCACAGTAGTAGTTATGACAGCACTTGGAGTAGGCATATCCCACTGTGAATGGTTGCAGTTGTAGACTTCATATTATTTCAGTTATGACTGGTTAATTTACAGACAGTTTTATCACCTATGATAAAATGCTGTCATACTCAATCATACACTAGTCTCACATATTCCTCTGGGTTCTCAACTTTACCCTTACTCTGAAAGGTACTTTTGTACCTAAATCAATATTGACTTCAAGAGTTGCCTGTAATATGCATCTAGAAATCAGACAATTTGTGCTTCAAAATTTGAAAATGCAGCTGTCATGTTCTTTACTTCGATGTCAAAGAAAACAATTACTGAATACTCAAAACAATACACACAGGTAAATATAAACAACATTGAAATTATTACTATTATATCACTATTGTATTTGCCAAAAAACACATTGAGTTGTTATCTATTGGACAATACAATCAGGGCAGTTTTATGTTATTTTTCTTTAATTTTGTAATTGTGGGTTTAGTTGAAATTTTTCCTAAGCAAACTTTTTTTCTGAAATGAATAATTTTTATTTAATTTCTTAGGTAAATGTAGTGCTAAGAAAAGTTACCTTCAAATTTTCTAGACTGGCAAACTTCAGTTCAACTGTGAAGTTTCTTTCTAGCAGCAAAGCATATTTCATTCAAAGTAGAAGACCCCTGGACAATTAGGAGAGAGCAAACTCTCAGCAACTATACAGAATCCTTAGAAGACAGAAAAAAAAAAAGTTACTGAGAACAGCCAAACACTGAGACAGGTTGCCCAGGGAGGTTGTGCAATTTGTGTCCTTGGATACATTCAAAACTCAGCTGAACAAACTGAGAGGACTGGACCTGCTTTGAGCAGGGTGTGGGAATAAGAGAGCTTCAGAGGCCCCTTGCAACCTAAAATATTCCACACTTGCATTATTCTATTTTGACTAAATCTATGCAAGTAATTTTCTCTAAATCACTCTATTAAGAGGAAAAGAAGGCAAAATAATTGGAGAACTGAGCAGAAGCACAGGAGGAGTGAACTGGTTGCTCAGAGGTAATTGCTTAATTATTATCAGAACCAGAACCACCAGATAAGAAGCGCTGACAGTAAAGACAGTAAATTAGGCTGTTTATTCAGTTGCATTTCTAGTGAGAATTTACTACTACACTCTTAGTAGAAAAAGCCAAACTGAAAGGCAGTCAATGAAATTCACAGAAGCAAAGCAGGACACTCTGAAAGAGAGGAAGTACAGGGGAAGACATACAAAGTAATTAAGATTCAAAGTTCTTCTCAGATTATACAAAAACATAATGCATTTTGTATTAAAGAGACAAGCAGAAGGAACAAAGCTAGTGGAAAGGGACTGAAGTCAAATTAAGAAAGGAACCAGCATGGCACAAGAATTAACTGATGGAAGAAAGAAACATACAGTCAGTGCCTGGGGAACATATGTGACAGAAGAATAAGTTTACTGGAGGTCGTAATGACTGATGGACTGCAAAAGAGATTAAGCCAAAGACATCCTTATGTGTATCTGTTTTGCTGCTAAAATAGATTATATTCATTGAATCAATATGTCGAAGTGATACTAAAGAATAAATAAAATTCACTAGTGTTGACGATATAATTTGCATTAGTTAAGAAAACATTTACTTAACTGGACAGGTTATAGTATACTGACATAACTGTATAATAAATTGTTTCATTCCATACCGGGGCACCTTGATATCTTGTTATGTACATGCAGGGTTCTTTGCATGCTTCACAGATAATGACCCAGCTGGCTACAAAAATTCTCTAGCCATCCCATACCTTCCAGCACCCTCTAGTAGAATTAAATGTCTATTAGCTGACATGAGAATTTGCATGAGTTTTAGAGAATGAGGCAGGTCATTAGACAAAAAATAAATGATAAATTATATTTTTGAGCAAATGACAGTGATCTAAGCAATATGTTGTATGTGCATATTTTGGATGGCAAGAGATCAGATGTGTGACAGAGCATAAGCTTCTCATAATCATCCTCCTCATCCTTCCTTATTCACTCCTACCTACAATACTGTTTAATTAGTAAAAATATCTGCTCTCTCATAAGGTCTCTGTAGCCTGAAGTAGTTTCAGGGTTCCTTACCACTACATGTGTCTTTGAATTTAAGTAATGCGTTATAGGTTACACTTTCTGCAAAGTTTTTTCTGCTGTCTTTTTTTTGCTATTTTAAAATGCTTATCCAGAGCCTCAGAAAAAAGTTCAAAAACTTAATTTTGATGCAGAAAATTCAGACAACTTTCCGGCAGAAAAAAGCTTCTGGCAAGCTAAAGAATTTGAGCTGTTGGATATATTAATTAGTACCAGCTCTGTTGATCATAGACCAAAGGCAGATTCATACTTATTCATTAGTGGCAGACTCATAACTGAATGAGGAGTATCTCTGAAAACATCAAGAAAAATAAATAATGCTTTAGTTAGAGCATACTTTCTGTCAGAAAGGTCTGCTAGTAGTTTCTGTATTTCATGCTATCTTCTAACAACAAAAGGAACAGAAAAAATTATACCAGTTACAAGAGTAGTCTAAGTATTTGCCACGTATTTGAGCTATTTAACAACTAGCCACCTACACCAAGAATGAATGTTCAGTACCGCAGTACTCCTCTGACTGCTCTTCAAAAAGTGTTCTTGGTCATACAAACACTAACCATGAACAATCCTGTTGATTTAACATAATAAAATTAGCTAAGTTCATTATAATGGACATCTGCCTGACACTTTTAAATGCATGGGATTTTTTTAAAAAGCAGATACCAGACTGGATCTTCATGGGTTTTTGGAACTGTAAAACACTACTAATATGCATGGACATCCTCCTCAACCCCTCATGGCCCTGACTCATCATCCCTACCATCTCACAGAAGAAACGTACACAAGATTTTCCATGCAGCCTTTTTTACAGCTTTCCTGTGTGCTCTTCAACACGTAGAATTTTAATTTGGAAAAGACAAGCCTCAGCTGATATAATACAGCACAGCTCTGCTCTCTTAAATTAAGCAGACATTTGCATCAGTTAAACATCTTCTAGGACTCTCTTATCTCCTGAGGATGCATACACCTATTTTCTTTTTATTACCTATTTTTTTCAGTCATCATTAAGAAGATGACAGTCTATACTTAGGATCACCTCAGCCACATGTACTGTGCAGATATGTTAATAACAGTTGTATTTTTTCTTTTTGTCATGCCAGCCTGAATAGATAAGCAACACAGTCTTTGCAGAAAGAGAAATTAGGGGATTAGTTTTGTAATCCTTTGTAGGATATTGTTACTCAGCAGCTTATTTGTGAATCAGGGAAGGTGACCCTCCTATCATCACAGCTGATCAAATTTCACTTAATGAGAACTGAAGAGGGCACTGGTGAGAAACACTGTATAGAGGGATAACTGGAATGAATTTGTTGATAATACTTTACAAACTGTATCTAGTGTTATTCAATTAGTTTGATATGTTGAAATCTCAGAGGAAAAACTAAGCACAATAAAAGCACATTTTCGTCATTGCAATTACTTAAAACCCTATTTTTCTCTAGCCCAGGAGAGCATTAAATTCTTGTCTTCACAATGCTCTGTGTGACACATGATACACATCCACAGATCTCAGAAGTCAGTCTGTTAGTTCCAACAGAGCAGTGAAGAAAAACACTGTTAGAAAGCTTCAGCAACCCTTGGAAAAGTGATTTACTAAGGCTGGGATTTTTTTGAATAGTAATACAGGGTCTCAGTTCAGCTGTAGCTTTTCATAGCGTGTTTCTTAATAAAAATATTTAACTGGAAAGTACTTGGAAGACCTATTGAATTTTGTCTACTGAAACTATGATTTTTTTGTAGTATAGCATTTTCAAAATGTTTGTTCTCTATAAAACCTGCTTATTTGAGGAAAAAACTGAGATTAAGCTTTATTTCTCTAACCTCACACACATTAAAATGTAGTAACTCTATTGGAAGATGTGTTATGCCTCCTCTATTAGGCATAGAAGTTAGTGTCTTAGACTAGTCTTCCTCACTTGACTACAGACTCTTCAAGAACAAACTGGACTGCTGTGTTTGTGTAGAACTTAGGTGTCATGGTTTTGATGCCACATGATCAAATAACAACATCATATCCATCTATCATACTCAAATACCTACCTTGGCTTTGCAGGCATAATAAGCAGGAGACTAAAAACTTTAACAGAGAATGATTTTTTACATGAAATTATTTTTCCATATGAGACCCAAAATACTGATTTTTTTTTTTTTTTTTGCATGAAGTGTAACATTCCATGATCTTTTTGTTCTTTTTTTTCCTCCAACAAAAGTAGAAAACAAGTTTTTCTTGTTAAAAAAAACAAACACAACAACACAACACAGTGTCACCATCTAAATTTTTATCAAGCCTAATAGGTTAGACTGAATTTTGGGCTAAATATGCTTTTGTCCCTCATGGTAAAAGGATGGCTTTCCACAGCCACCAGCTGCAGTTCTGAAAGCACATGAAAGGTGTTGCTCTATTTTTATATCAGGTAGTGTGATAAGTATGTCAACTAATTGCAGAAACCTGTAAGCAAATCTTCAAACTGATGCCATGCACAGCCCATAATTCCTTGATAGTACTTTGGCTCAAATCAGATAAGACTCTCTGAAGTCTTTTTTTCCCCCAGTCACAGGAACTTTGTAGTACAGAGTGTTTTTGTTTGAACAGAATGACTGGAGGGCCACAAGTGCCCTCCTCTGGAAATCTGATGCTACTCCAGTTTATTTAAGGAATGGCACAGATAACTGACTCATGGACAGGTGTCTAAAACACCCTGTGCTAAAGTGTTTTGCATTATATATCCCTTGTGTGAAAATGAAGAGATTTATTGAATTGCAAGTTTGCTAGTGCAAGCTAAACAGCCTAAAGATCATCAGTCAAATAATAAGAAAATACCTAGCTGTGTAATTTAGCAGAGCTTTAGTGTCATTATTAGATCATTTTTCTATGAATATGTTTCTTAACTAACTCAGCACAGAAAATTGATCTTTAATCCTACCATTTTCAAGCAGGATTTACATTAAGAATACACCTCCTCCTTTTTCCTCCAAGTCTGAAAAAGAGTTTTCCAATTCTTTGTCTTGTAAAAAAAAAACAAAAAACAACCAAAAACACAGTAAGGGATCTATACATGAATAAACCATTAGAATATCAAAACCCAAACATCAGTATAGCTTATCCCTAGCTACCAGTCCTCAATGAGGTAGATATAGCTTCCTGATTACCAGCTGTGCTGAGAGCATTCACAGTTCTGAAATGCATCAAAGCACATCTATACATCAGTATGTGACTAAATATGGATGTAAGAAGTTTACTCTATTAGCATTTGACAATCCAGGCATATACACTCACATACATTAAAGATAAAAATGAATGCAGTGCATGGCAGCATAATTTGTATGTTAATGATTACACAACTATCTGAAGGAACACTGCAGACATGGTTTTATGCTATAACCAGAGCATATAGAAAGTTATGTACAAAATGGAAGCAAAGTTGAGAATGTTTTAAGCTAAAACATTGATCACATTCCACTTCAGCTAAGACACAGTCAGCTTTCCATTTTGACATATAAGCTTAGAACAACCAGGATACTCACACAAGCTCTGACTAAGTTGACTTCCACACTCCATGCGGCTTTGTGTCTTTTAGTAGATGAAATTACAAAACAAGTTATGAGACCCAGAAATTCTGCATTTTATTTGGTTCAGCATAAGTACACAGTATTCAGATCCAGCACACACAATGCAGCAACCCTTCCAAGATCCACTCATATTAGAAAAACCTATCATCCATTTACAATTGGCAGAATAAAGGCAGACTTTAACCTTCACAGTTTAAGAATGAAGCATCCAAAGTCAAAAAGCAAAGAGTGGAAATCAAACTCTGAATTTGACAGTGCCTCAGACTAGGGTGATTACTCTCATCAAGTGTTTTGCAATTTTTCTTCTTAGCTGATATCAACACGTCTTTCTTCAAGGTGAGAGTCTGGAAATCAACGCACAAACAGAAATGAAGTTCTTTCCATCATCACTACTAAGTAACAGGGAAAAGCCGTCCACCTCTATTGTGCTATCTCACAGTCCAGTGCCTTGAGAATTCAAGTTTTGGAACTCCATCACACAGCAGGATAAGCACTTAAGGTCTTATGTAAAGTATACTTAAACTTTTTTAAATGCCTCTGTCTAGAGATTTATTTCTCGCTTTACAAAACACATGGCAGCTTTCATAGCTCTCCAGTCTACTGCTAAGCCAGGTCACTTTGGGTTCATTGGCAGGAAACTAAGCCAGGAGAAAAGGAAAGATCTGTCCTCCTGAAAGGTAACTTTCAGCTTGACCTGTAAATTTTTATGGAAAATGCGCAGGCGTGCATTTCAATTTTTTTTCCTGTGAAAATTTTGCATTAAGCACAAATTTCTGATTCAGTCCTTAGAGAAGGATTTCCTATCTGAGCTTGAAAGTCCATGACAAATAGACTCAAGTGATAGATCATTCTTTTCGTCTGCTCACATTAGTTACAGCAGTTTATGTCACTGTCTATAGGCAACTGGAAAATATAGATGAAGCCAGAAAGCAAAGAAAAGCTAGCAATTGTTAACATTATGGCAAATGTGGAAATGCCAGCCCACATCCATGTGCAAGCTCTGAAGAGGAACACCAAGGTACTGATCATTTCAGTCCTACTTGGCACACAGCTCTACTTGCAGATTTGTGGTACCTATTTATCAGGATTTGCACACAATGATTTTCTTGTTACCCCAACATTAGGTGTTCTTTTAATACAAAAAGTCCACAATTACCTACGATTTAATGATTTTTCACTACATATGCAAGTTTGTGGCCTCTCAGATCAAATAGCTTGCTCATATTTTTAACCTTTCTAGATCTCTGACCTGACTTTATTGGACTGTATTTCTTCTTAGTACATTTTATCTGAGGAAACTCATTAACATACTCCATAAATAATTTGCTAATCACTAGTGAAAATGTTAAATTAGATCAGACATAAAATTGATCTCTGTGACACATCACTAAACGCTTCTCACCCTTCACATCCCAGCTCAATATGCTGTTGCTTATTATATTTTGTTTACAGCCTTTTGGACAGTTTTCAACCCCTGTGTTATTTAAGTCAATCTCCATTATTTCTTCAATGAGACTTTGCAAACCACTATTTTATTAATTCCTAGTATCAAAAATACTTCATTAAATTCTACATACATTAAGTTTCCTGTATTCCTAAATCCCCTTTGTCAGTTATTTATTAGGCAATTTTAAAATTCTGTGTGCCTGATATTCTTTGTTCTTTCCCTATTCTATTGCTTAGTAAACTCTGAGTGTTTGCAAAAACGTTTTTTTTAGTACATTACTAAGACTTAAAGTCAGGACTCTTGCACAGTGCTGTAATTTTCAGGATCATGCTTTCAATCAGCAGCACTTATATCATGGTGGGAGCTTCTCAGTTCTCCATGACTTTTCATAAATCACCACAGGCAGTGTAGTCACCATCCTTGGGCTCCTAGGTACACATGCTTAGAACAACCAATCTGTAGGTTTTTTTCCCCAGAATATTTTCTTAACAATTCTGATTTGCTTCCTTTCTACAAGCCTCTTTAGACAAAAACCTGTATTGGAAAGAGCCTTTATTTATCCTGGAATGTACTAAGCCCTTCACTTGCATTTCATGTCTTTCGCTGGTTCTATGCTGCATTTCATCGCAATAGTAATTTATTTTCTTCCTTTCTACAGAAACAAACAAAAAAGATTACTGGTTTTATACACAGCTGCTTAAACATCACTTAAAAATCCACTGATACACAGCACAAATCACGCAACACAGCTCTGAATGCTTTTGACTGGCCCATTTTTTTAAACAAAGAGTAAGTACACTTTCAGAAAAGTCTCTGAATAAGTTATTTTACAAATACTTTCAGCAGCATTAATCAAATATCTGAGGAAAAATATACTCCTTTTATTTAACTATATAATAAACATCACCTATATTTAATGAATACTTAGAACTTTGATACCAAGCTGACATTATTTATTATTTCGGAATTGGCTAGAGTGACTAATTTTTCCATGTGTAGAAAAAGTAATTCCTGTGTAAAGACAACCATACACATCTTGAAATAAAACTTAATTACAGCTAGATCTAACTTTATTTGTGAGCTTGCAGGGAATAGTATCAATATTAAATTAATAAATTAATACATAATAATTAATATCAATATTAAATTCCTGACACCATAGAAGTGATTCACTAGGAAATATGAAAGCAATTACATAACAAATACACCTTTGAAAGGCAGAACTCGGGAAAGAGGAATGTCTTTCATATATCTATGTATCCAGCACATGCCATGTCAGAAAGAACTGGAATCAGTAGATCTTCCTATGCATTATAATTACCATTTAGTAATTCATAAAATGCTACTAACTGTAGGATTTGAAACAGATCCTTACAGGAAAATTCACTACTGCTGTGTGTTATAACTATACCAGACAATAAGCATAAACATACTTTTTTCTTACATACAGCAAAAACACCAAGGAGAGGAAAAGCCTAAACATAGAGGAATTACTTTCAACATTTTCTTACATCATGAATAATTTTTATTTTAACTACCTAAAATTTAGCTGTTTAGTCCAAGATGACTATTTGGCTAACTTTATGATCAGGAGAAAGTAATTTTTAGCTGGCTGAGGGAGAGAATGATGGCAGGTGCCCAAACAAGCTGCTTGTGCCATTTCAGGTCTCTGTACAGGGCTGTCACATATGACAGGGGACCATGGGAACAATCTTCACTCACCTAGAGCGATAGATGGAGCCATACAAGCAACTCCAATACATTAAGAATGGCAATAGAGATTTATGTATCAAAAACAGATAGTAGAAGACGAGCTCAAACTAGATCTCTTTGTTTTAGATGGCTACAGACAGGTGAAAGTCATATTATCCCATTTACTTCATAAAAGCAAAACAGAAGAGAAATCTAACACAAGTTTGAAGACACATGCAGAAATAGTTGGAGTGTCATTTTAAATGTGAAGGTGTGTGGAAACTTGCAGAAAGCACAAGACATTGTTGCATAAATGTCTTGTTTTAAGGTGCCTAGAAATAGGTTAAGACCTTCTGGCAACATGTTTCAAAGTACCAAAATAGTGCAAACCCTCTTGGATAAAATGCTAGCCTTATTCTAGAAATTTCCTTCAGTGCATTGAGCCTGGTTTAGCTTTGGAAACTTAGCTTCAATTTTGTGATCATTTTAAATTATTGAAAGGAAGTTATTTATTTGAATGGGAGTTTTTATTGAAAGACTTTTCCTCTTGAGGGAAGCTTATACATGAGTAGAGAAGCTACCATTAGATTAATTGAATGTAAATTTTATCTATTTACATTTCTGATTTCCTCTTTCTCGTGTTTTTAATTAATTCGTTTTTTCTCCACATTTTGCTTTCACTATGATCACAAATTGACAGGCAGCTGGCAATAGCTGATTTTCATTTTAAGCCATTTATAATCTCACTTCCATCTGTCATCTGTTACTTGCACTTCTTATGATCTCTTTGGAGCAAGGAAGAAGTATTATTATCTTCACGGGCAGCACCAGGAGTCTTGTGTGAGTTATGAAAGTACACACTAATAATGAGAAGGGTAATAACTTAATCTGAGCTATTTTCTCTTATCTGCTCTTCAGAATCAGTCCACTCATCTAACATTAGCACTTTACTAATATCCACCAATGAGCTGTCAAAATATTTAACTTAAAAATTGACAAAACATGTCTTGGCTGCACACACTTAAGTATTACAAGTCTGGAGAGCAAGCCATATGCTGCCTATGTGCATTTTATATATATATATATATAGATATATATACACAGACATGGAGCCGCATTATGTGCGTTATCATCAGCCTAAAAGCATTTCTCACACTCAATGAAGTTTTGGCCAGGAAAATCAGTATCACATAAAAGCAGTCACCTGTATTCACAGATATCGTATTTCAAATATAAGACAGCATCAAAAGACCTGAAGCTTTCTACATAGTCAATAATAAGTAACACCAGGATGAGATGGAAATCTCCACATGACCAAAAAAACAGCCAGAGTGATACTTTTTTGAATTACCAGCCACAAAGCACAAGAGACCACTGTGAAGCAATATAATTCTTGACTGTATAGAGCACTTGAATAAGAAAACAGAAAAACTTACACCCACGCTGAGGACTCAGTGCCCAAGGAAATAGAATTTTCTTGGAGAAAAACACTAAAAGAGCTTTCCAGTTTTTTTAATCTTACAGTTTGTTAATACCAACTGGATCTACATACAACATAAAGAACTAGTATGGTGAAGAAAAATATGTAATTGTAAAATTAGAAACTTATTTAGCTTACTGACTGAAGTGGCACAGACAACCAGAACTACAATGTTCTGATGTGTTTAACAATAGAGCCTTGCACTCTCTACATTCAAATAATATTTTCAATATGTTTAATAGAAATACACAGACACATAAGCATAAGTAGCCCAAGTTGCTATACAAACAATATTTATTTCTTAGAATTGTTCCCAAAACTGAAAGGATTTCGACAAGGTACAAGAGGAGCCCAAGGGTGATCTCACACAATATCAGGAATCCATGTAGTCATGGATTTCTTCCAATTATAAATTCAGCCTATCTGAAGAACATAGCAGGTGCCAGTAGCTATCATCTTTGAGGCATAACGGTTAAAACATCACCATTTTAAGTCAGAGTACAGTACACAGTCCCAAAACTTCAGTAAAATTCCCAAGGTGGGATTAGGCCCGGTATCATGTTAGGTCTTGTTTCACAATCATGCTATTCTGTTACACAAATATGAGCTTCTACCAAAACCACCTTCATCTACCAATCATTCACAAAACAAACAAACAAACAAAAAGTCTTCTGAAAAACAGACTAAGACGCATCTCTTCAAGTTAGCATATGGAAAGACCAGGTCTGCTGAGAAAGCATCAGCACAGCTACAGTAAAGAGAAACTCTACTTACAAACCCTGTGGGGAGTATCGTCAGGTATTAGTAAGCAGATATTTAAGGAAGACAAATTTTCGTGGAGACAAACATTAAAAAAAAAAAAAAACCAAACCCAAACCACAAAACATAAAACCCCCTCACAGTCAATGAGCACATAAAGATAAATTAAAAAGCACAAGCAAGATCTTACCTGCCAAAACCCCTAAAACAGCAGTTCTGGGACAGTGCAAAAAAGAAGAAGGATGAAGAGTAGACTACAGAAAACAGAAAACCTCAGGTACTTCCCTTAAGTAACACTTCCCATTGCCATACTCACAGCTGGAAAATACAAAGCTCGCTGCTCTGACTCAGCTGGGCCTTCTTAATGCCCTAATGCTCTTAATTCACTTTACCTTTCACCCTGAGAAATTAACTTCTTTTGTTCTAAGTATGAAAATGCAATTATTAGTAAAGGCAAACACATGCTTATCAGGCAGTGTGTTGACTCAGCTAAGGTAATATACAATACTTCAAACAAAATGGCAGAGTTTACTTAATATAAGGAATAAAAATATTGCATTTAAATTAGGTGATCATATTAGGTTTGAATATAAATCGTGTTTGCTTTTCTTGAGAAATACCCTATTTTCAAAAAGGCACTTCTTTTTATGAACTGATAATTAAAATTACGTACTTTAAGTACCGTATATGAAAATTCATGATTCTGCACTGACTTTGGAAAACATAAGATTGTAGATACTTTGTATATCACTTTATGGGGCTATTAAGTTTTGTAACTGTGAAAGAGAGGAAATCTAACAGAAAACACACCATCTCCATTTTCACTGAATAAACTGAAAGCAATATAGGAAGGAGTGCAGCCTCTTCATTACATGAACATACCTTAAAAAATAATCAGTCACAGCTATTTCTGACTTTCAGGGACATTATATTAAGGATCATGAACTAACTGAATCTTAAAAGTATGTAATCAAATATTTGTACTTCTGATATTGGACAGCAATAGTTTCTCAGAGATAAATGTTCTTAAAGGACTAGCAACTGTCTGCCTAGTGAAGAGCAAAATGCAAAAGCTATATTCAAATAAAAGCTCTGGTCTCTTAGCTGGGCTAAAAAATCAGAGACAACTGAATTTGGTCCAGATTAACAATATTTTCCAGTTTCTCAGGTGCTAAATCTGTCCTTTCTTGTTTTCTGCAGTGCATATTGCCGAGAAGTTTTCAATGTGCATTTGCTCCACATCTACAGTGATGGTATGAAACTACCACACACAAATGGTATGAGTAGAGAACAAGGTTAACTAACACGAAACAGCAGCCCTGCAGTTGTAATCACAGAAAGGTGGGTGGTTGCCCAGGACTATGGAAATTCTCTCAACACCAATCTCTTACAAATCAATACTCTTTTCCGTTCTTCTTGTGGGGGGAGGCAGAGGAAAAAAAAATAGCACACTACTAAAGACCTAGATATTTGATGGTGAAATTTTGTTTTCTTATATATGATGCACTATTTCTTAATAAGTATTTCTGCTTATAAACTCTGGCTCGAATACTCTTCAGCACCAGTGGCTTGTCACTGCTGAAACCCTTTTCTCCTATCTGTCTGCACCTGAAATTGTCAAAAGTGGGAAAGAGTTAGTAATCTCTGTCAGGAACAAATCCTGCAGATTGCTAGTTGATATAGTGCTCTCTGTTGCAAACGGTTTTATTTACTTTTACAGGGGTTATTATACTTAAACTCATTAAACTATCTTCAGTTCTAAGTTTCAGGTCCAGATCTTTAGTAGAATTATTCAAGTGCTTCATCAGAGCTGACAAAACTGAACCTCTTGCAGCCAGACCATTGGATCAAAAGATCCACTTGATGTTACTTCTTTGAAGAGGAAGCCTAAAAGGACAAAGCCCAAATGTTGTGGTTGATTTGAAATTAAATATAAGACCCATTAAATATTCATTAATTCACAGATGAAGGTAGGACCTTAAAGTGGCTAATTCTGGTTATGTTTACACAGGAGATTTTACTTCAATCACTCAGATATCCTGAGAAGTTCTGTAGATCATGAATTCTAACATGTAGTAGTTGCACTATGTCAGAAACATAAAAACAGATATTAAGAACTTATTGAAAATAATTGAACTAACAGAAAGTTTCTAGAAAAACAAAATCTATCACTGAGTTGAACGCTGAAAGTTGCAGTCTTTCACACCAGTATAGTACAGTAAAGAAAATGTTCTTTAACGTTTTCATTTTGATCTATATAAGATCCATATAGCATAAGATACAAAGAAAAACAGGTATTGTACTATTTGATTCTGGCATTTCTAAATTTTCAAATGAAAAATGAAAAAAAAAAAAAACAGACATTTGAGAATACTTGCCCTAATGAACACAGTTCATTACAGTCCCATGCCATTGGTTAGCAATTAGCAGTCAAATCATGAGAAATCATTGAGCTAGCATATAATTAGGATGAAGAATGCAACTATGTGTAATGGCCATAATTAGGCCTTTGAAAGCTGAAACAGGCAAAATCATTAAATCAGTCACTGTTTAAATCAGACAGACACTGCACCTACTCCCTAAGTTGCTTGCACATTATGTTAAAGTTACATAAGCAAATTGCAGCTCATACATGCTGTGCAGGCATTCTGCAGGAAACCATGCTTGATTCTCTCCTACACTGACTTAAGAATACCACCTACTGTGTTTCAAGTAATGTAGCAATGCACTGCGAAAATATAGTGAACAGTGAACAGGCCAGCAGCCTTTGGAATAAACTAGATAGCCCAAGTTTACAAAAATGCAGCCTATTAGTGCAAATTGTCTACTATGTATTAATATTTTTTAACATCCTCAGTTGTTGTGATTTAACCTGTCAGGCAGCTAAACACCACACAGCCATTCACTCATTCCCCCCACCCAGTGGGATGGGAGAAAGTATCAGGGACAAAAAAAAAAGGTGAAACTTGTGGATTAAGACAGTTAATAGGACAGAAAAGGAAGGGAAAAAATAATAATAATAATACTAGAATATACAAAACAATTATGCACAATGTATTTGCTCACCACCTGCCAATTGGTTCCCATCCTGTCCCTGAGCAGTGTCCCCCTGGCTAACTTAACTTTCCCCCTAGTTTATATACTGAGCATGATGTTATATGATCTGGAAAAGCCCTTTAGCCATTTGAGGTCAGAAGTCCCAGCTGTGTCCCCTCCCAGCTTCTTGCACACCCCAGCCTACTCACTGACGTGAGGAGCTGAAAAGGCCTTGATTCTGTGCAAGTACTGCTTGGCACTAACTAAAACATCTGTGTGTTATCAACATTATTCTCATCCTAAATCCAAAAAACAGAACTATACCAGCTACTAGGAAGAAAATTAACTCTATCCAAGCCAAAACCAGGACAGTTGTTTATTGTAATAAATTGTCTTCGTATATCCTTTGCAATTAATAATTTTATTTCTATGTTCCAGTTCCTTTTGTGTGTTTTTCTCCTTCAGTAATGATTGATAAGTTGAGCAATCAGCATAGTTCACCTATGCAATTGCCTTTCAGAATACATACAACATACAATACTACCGCAAATGTAACTGGAGAATCTCTTAAGAGAAGATCAGTTTTATTTTTTGTCTGAAGTTTTTCTACATGCAACACACAATTGGAAATGCTTGAAGGTATCAATATGTGTCCTAGTTATTCAAAAACACTTCCAAATGCTTGCAAAGTTGAAACAAAATAAAAGTTATTTACAACAGACTAGGGGTTTTACTTCTGCCATTTCTGCAATGCAAAATATGATTCATCAACAGACTTTTGTTATTTAAGCACAAAGATTTGCAGAAGAGTTCCCTATATACTGAGGTCCCAGGACTCTGAATTCTGACACTATCTATATACTTACTTCATTTTCCCTGGAAAACAACATTGATCTTACCTGAAAAAACATAATACAGTATTAAGTATATACACCCAGTAACACTGAGGGGAAAAAAAAAAAAAAAAAAAGAAAAAAAGAAAAGAAAATAAAAGAAAGAAAAGAAAAGAAAAGAAAAGAAAAGAAAAGAAAAGAAAAGAAAAGAAAAGAAAAGAAAAGAAAAAGAAAAGAAAAAGAAAAGAAGAAAAGAAATGACAAAAAAAAAAACCACAAATAAACAAAAAAACCCACAACAGTAACCATCCAATTGGATACAAAACCCACCCTTTGCACTGTGAGTATGGTCTTCTAGTAGAGCAGGTTGCCCAGTGACATTGTGCAAAACACAACAGGATAAAGCCCTGAGCAACCTTGTCTGATCTCCTTTCATAAACTTGGGCTGCAGACCTCCTGAAGTCCCTTCCCAAGTGAGTTACTCTGACTCCATGATTTAAAAACAAACACACACAAAAAAGGTGGAAAATACTGCTTTTTTTTTGAGGATCTTTTATATCTATTCTATTTCCACCAAGATTTCAACACCAACTCGGTATACTTATTTTTTCAGCATCCTTAACAGTGAATAGAAACACTGCTTACAGCCCAGCCACAGATATTAGCAGCAAGGTACGAAACATATTCCATAGTTACTGTATTTTACTGACCAAGTTAGAGCAATTTCTTTGCAGGAAATCTGTTGATCTGCTTTATGCCAAAAATCAGAAGGCAGACTGTAATACTGAAAGTGAACTAGCAGGAACACAGAGTCCTCCTGATAGTGGTAGGACCGGTAAAAAGCACAGGAATTGTGCCTGTGGCTATCTATCTGGTACTGAATCCTAAGCAATCTAAGCTGATTGTTCTTTCTGTAAATTTACCTCTATACCTGCCTAAAAATAAGCTTAATACAGCACCCACTGGACACAGAAAGACAGTACTTCATTAATTTCAATGTGTTTAATGTGTTTTAATATGTGAGCTCCACAGTAATGGCGTTCAACTAGGAAAGATTCAGTAAGTAAATGTCTTACATATTTTCTTGGATCATAAAGAGCTACACAGTACTGCAGGGAGCATACTGTACAGTTATTAAATGCTATTATGAGATATGTCATATTATTGCTGAAATCTGCACAAAGAAAACAAAAACCCTCAATATTTGAATTTCACAATTATACAACATTTCAGTAGCTAAATTTTCACTTCATAAATCCAGAATATTTCCATAGCTAGAACCTACATCTAATCACAGTCCAAGCTGAAAATATTACAGTAAATGTGAAAAGATAGATTATAAATGTGGCATTACAGTTCAAGGATTTACTGTCACAGTGTGAGTACATTATGTACAGTGACAATTTTCATAATTTATTCATCATTTTAGGAATACTATGAAAAATATAGAGACACTTTAAAAATCAGCTCAATCATATGTGCATCACCGAGCGGTTTAAGCACGTATTTACTGTGTGTTTGCATGTGCTTTCATGTATTATTTTGCTGAGGGCCAGATTCCAGGATAGTAGCACTCAATTTTTCTACTGTTGGGGTTCACGTTTTTGTTGTTTTATAGAAGCATTCCGAAAAGTTTGGATTATCTAAGATCTTTGTAGTATCTGCCACTGGGTATCAGTGAATATTACTGACATCCAGAAACAATCCACAAAGAGACAGTGAACCGAAATATGCATGAAGCAGTTCACCATGGAAATATAAACTGAAAAAACATAGGTTTATTTTAAGTACTGGAGAAGTCAAGTCATTGTTTCTTTCCATCTTCCTTGTTGTCAAGACTTGGTATCACAGCAGAGTGTGCACATCAGCCTTCTGGTCTGCATGACCAAGGAAACAAATGCTGCACAGGGGAAGAAGTGCACACTGTGCCACCCATCTGGCACCTCAAGAGCTGTGATACTGTGTACTACAAGAGAGCCTGTATTGACTGTGGATTTGAATAATACAGAATTCACATGCATACTTAGGAACAAAAGATACAAATTAAATACAGACTAAACAGAGGAAAGAATAGACTAGTGCTCTGGAAAGCACTGGCCATCAATGAAAAGATGCTCATGAACCCAAGTCACCCATGAAATACCATCCTGAAAAGGACTAATATAACCTTTGCATGCACACACAAAAACACATATATATAAATATATAAAAAATATATGTACATATTAACATATACTCTGAAGTAGACCCTGCAGTGTATCTGACTTTTCTGTTCATCAGAAAGATGTTCTCATGCTCCCTGCTTGTGGGAGATTTGAGAGATTTTCTTGAGGTTGTTGTGTGGATGGGTTTCTATTAGATGGAGATTTATTTCTGAACTAGCCAAAGGAATCTTAAGGCCAGCGCGAAGGCTGAAAAACAGCACCTGCTATGGGAGTGAGGCAATTCTATAATAACAGGGCCTCAACAAGACGTAACTTAACAAGACCTATTAGCAGTGAGACTCAGGCGTGTGGACAGCTCGTGAACATGGACAATATCCAATCAGCTAATGCCTGCTTGGAGCGTGGATGCTAGATCAGGAAATCACTGCATATATAAGGAGGCTTGTTTCTGTAATAAATGGCTTCGCTTGAATTCATATTGGATTGTGTGGAGTCCATGATTTTTCACCCTCGCACCTGCTCATAATAGATGCTGAAGGATTGCGAACTATGTTGAAAGAAAGCCACTAATAAAATTTGAATACCTAAGAACCTGTTTTACAATTAAAGATTCAAAGAGCTCAAGCTGCTTCTTTTAACAAAAAGTAAGAGAAACAACACTCTATGAAAGTATCTCCATAGAGAGATAAATCTAGGTAGTACAGAGCTCTTTAATCTAGAAAATGAAACAAGAAGCAAAGGTTAGAAGCTAAAATGACACATATTAAAATTAGAAATTAGGCACACATTACTACCACAACCAATTAGCAAGTACATTTGTAAGTTCTTTTCCTATTGACACCTTTTGAAGAGTTCTTTTTTCATCTGAAAAGACACAATTTTATGTGAACTTCTGATCACACTTCCTGCTGCTTCTCTTACAGATTAAAATGTAAGAGCTGACTATATACAATGAATGGCCATCTACTACAGAAAGGACAGGGAGGAGGAATGCTGTTTTTTCCTCCCTATGATAGAAGAATGAGCAACTTAGTAAAACGCAAACTTGCATAAATTGAACTAGACATTCTGTGGTTCAAAGGAGTCAACCAGTTTATCAGCAGTGTTCCCATAGAAAGAAGTTCAGTGAAAACAAGTTAAAGCTTGAAGTTTTGAGCTGCTTAGAATTTGGGGTATTGCAGTCTTAGAATTTTCAGCTTTAAGTGAGCATCCAACAAGTTTTATGAGTACTTTTCAACTCAGTTACTTTCAAAGACAGAAGTGCAAACTCTTAAAAAATTTTACAAGAAACTTTCTGCCATTTCATGTCAGTGATTTTCTGTTCTGAATCTATCAAAGACACCACAATGAATTGTCTCACCAGTGACTGAATGAACTGAAAAAACACAGTCAAGCTTTCAGTAACATTAGGTAGACAACATTAACAGATTATATTTTACACTGAAAATTATAACAGGAACAATAAATGGACTCAATTGCCAAGTCTGAAGTAGCATAATACATACAAGTACCTAAGCTAAAAGGTTTCTAGTCATTTTGTGAGCACACTTATAGGCTTAAAATAATCTGATGAATAAAAAGCACCTTCTTTAAAGAACAGGAGTGTAGACAATTCCTGATTAACTAGCCATTTACTATATGCTAAGCATGGAAAGATGGATACTGAGGTATTCATGCTATTCTGCAGCTTCCTAATTTTATTTTAGCATTGAAGAATCTAAACTAGAGCAAGTAGGTTGAATCATTTTTTTGTTGCAAAATTAAGTTTTTCTTTGCTAATTTTTCTGTAAGTATCCTGGTTAAGATAATCTTATTCTATCACCAATGGTGGGAAAAATAGACTCTTCCATCTGTTTGCAAGAGAAACATATTAGGCACATATTCCAACTTTTTTTTCCCCTCCCTTTTCCTATAAATTATCCCTTAGGTGAATTAATATCTGACTATACAATTAAACAAAAGCTAAAATCTGTTGTTTCCAAGTTGGGCAAAAGAAATTTCTTCAACAGTAACATGTAGAATAATCTCTACAAATTATTTTATCCCTGGAAGTTATTTTAATTCTACAATTGGCTGACTTTTCATATTTATGCTAATAAATGTGAATTTTACACTTTTACAAAGTTTTGATTCCATAGTTATTCAGCTATGTATTGCACTGGCTTTCTTGAGCTATGCAGTCAATGAACTGTTTGACATGAAAGTCAAACTGTTCAGTGTTGATCTAGTATGCCTGCCCTGCAGCTGCCTGGTTGTGTGGAGCTTTGGACGCTCCAGATATACCAATAAGCCAACAGTGAATGTCAGTCAAGATCTGCCTTAGCAAGAAAATACATATATTCTTATACAGAGAGAGCTTCAAAATGGTGGCTCTTTTGCTCTATCTTTCTCAATAACCTGCCTAGACTGTAAAAATGAAAGAAGCACGAAAACAAAATATAGCAAGAGAAGAAAGGTGTACCATTTGTGAAATAATCTTTGTCACTGCCATGTGTTTAGTGTTGGCGAATTACATGAAAACAATTAGGAGAAAAACAAAAATATGGTAAACTGTGAGAATAATTTCAAAAACTTTGGCATATGGGCATCATGAAAAAAATGTGTGTTTTCCATGTGGGGCATTACACTTGGGTTTAAAATCCTCAGGGGAAGAATGCAGTGCACCTTAGCACTCTCAAGTTTGCTTTGTCTTGATTCATTCTTTTCCAGAATCTTGCCAGAAAGTGCAAGATTATCACTCTGATTTTTAAATTGTTTCAATAAAAATTGTACCAGAATTATATATTGGAAAATTCAGTTATTTTCTAATCTACAACTAAATTATAAAGACTGAACAGAGTGAAAGAAAAGATCTTGCTATTTCTTTAAGTAAGTATTTCTAGTTGTTAGTTCTACAGAGTCAGTACTGAAACCTCCATCAAACTCAACAAATTCGTGGTTTGGGGCCAGAAGCTGGGGTGATGCTTTTGACTCCAACAGCTTGGAGATAAAATTATAGACAGACCAAAATGTCTATTAGATTATGAACTGAAGAGCAGTCAGTCCTTCTCCAGTAGAGGAGAAAAATGTTTCTCATGGGCTAGGAATTGGGTGTTTTTTGAAGTTGGATATATGCCACAAAAATCTAGTTTAATATCTGTGACTGTGGAAAGAAATATGCCAATCTGATAAAAAAAAAAAAAAAAAATTTCAACCATCTGGCAAATTACACTTAAGTAGCCAAAGGGGGCAGATTGCTTGTGATAATTGGCCTGCTGATCAGCTCCCCTTTAAAGAAAGAACTTGGTAAGTCAAGCTTGATGCTTTGTTAGAGACATTCTTCAACCTCTCACAATTTCTGTATGTCTGAAAAGGAAGTCTAATAGTTATTACCAGTTAAAGCAGTCTCCAAAGAAAGGTATCTCCATGATTACATCATGTTGTTCTTTATCTAGAGAAGAATATATATGGAACAAGACTGAGCCAATGTGCTGCTGATTACTGTCTTGGAATGAATAACCTTACGGATAAAGATGTACCAAGTTGCCATAAAAAAATTTGCTCCAGGCTCATGACTCACAGCAACAGTACTTACAGCACCAGGTCTTCTGACTTCCTCACTTGTAATTATCCACTTTTCATCCATCTGTGGGGAACAGAGGCCATGAATGAGAAACTCAGTCTTGTGGAGTGTTTTAATTCATGACTTCCATAAAAGAGGAACTGTGCTATAAAAGGTTTCTTTCCTTTTCTTTCTTTGATACATACTCCCACTACCTCAGGAAGCAAAACATATTTGGCTTCCTGCTAAATAGAGAAAGAGAGTGATTTAACACAGAAATCCTACTCTGTATCAGCAAATTGTGTCACACTTTTTTTTTTTTTTCCATTACTCCTCTCCACCTTATTTTTTTTTTACTTTTCCAGAATTGTGCTTCTAAAATTCATGTTCTATATAGGCTTACTGAACAGGTATATTTCCTTTTACTAGGGATTTATTACAGCTGTGTGGAAGAAGTTGTACCTGGGACAAAATATGTGAAGGTAAGAGCAAGCATGGGAAATGCTGACATGTGTGGGAACCAGTTACAAGGACTTCGTTCTAGGACCTCTTGTCCTACCTGACCACATATGGACATAGAAGATTTAGAAAATCGGGAAAATGAGAGGTGGGTGTGCTTTAAGTTACAGAAAGAGTACTGGGCTGCAATTCTGTTTTCAGAGATGTAGTGGTACAGCATAAGGACAGAAGAGATACAGTGAACTTGGGAGAAGAGAGTAAAATAAAGAACTGGGGAGGGTTGTTTTAGATGTCAGTGCTGGATCTGAGAGGTTGAAGAATGGAAATTCCCTTCATTTGTTTCATTCCTCTAGAATCTTCACAATTGTAAATTATAGACAACGTTAGACCTAAGCACCATTTGAGCACATTGCAGTAGAGTATACGAAAATGTAATTTCCCAAGGTAACCTTGCCAAAGAAACAGCCTTCTTTCTAAAGTGGCAAAAAATCAAAGAAGGTTGAAAATATGTTCAAGGAAGAATAAAATCTTCAAGTAATATAATCCAAAGGAAACTGTAAGATTAGAAAGGTTTTCTTACGTTCAGAGTTTCAATTTGTACTCCACTTCTTTTGAAGGCCATTTAGCTCCATTTTCTGCTTTCAATACATTTTGACTAGAAACATAAATCAGCTGACAGAAACAAACTCAAGTGAGCTGAGACTTGGATTTTATAGCAATATTGATAAATTCAGTGGGCATTCCAGGGAGAGAGTGTTTTGAGAGATTTCTTAGATTCTTCATATATCTAAAGATATATTGTTATGCTGCAAGTAATAGATGTGGAAAGAGGAAAGGAAAAAAAAAAAAGTATTCTCCTCATAGAAATCACAAAAAAACATTTTTTCTTACATCCTTCCAAGAGTGTAACTTGCTGAAGATGGGGTAAGACTCAGAGCCATGGTAAGTTTTAAGGAGAGAGACAGGGGAAGACAAAGCCTTCATAGATCTCTTTGGGAAGTTCCTATCATGCAGAAGGGGTTCTGTAGGAAAAAACTGTTGTGAGGTTTGATATTGGTTTAACTGGCAAAGCATAAGCTGAATTACACAGTATGAAGGGTGAAGTTATTCAAGGAAAGTCATAATTAAAAAAAAAAAAAAAGAAAAGAAAAAAAAAAGCTTGTAAATATTTTGAACTAGTAGTTTTCATTTGCTTCTTTTTTAAGATAGGTCTTTCTTTTGTGTATTTCCATACTAGAATACCCATATTTACTAACCGCACGAAAGAGAAATTGAAGTATTTAATAAGATCTTTATTTATTTCTTCCTCCTACGTCAGTATCAACTGCACCAAAATCATCCTCACAGGCCTTTGTGTAACCCAGCTGTAAAAAACTCCAAGGATGAACAGTCTACAACAGCTCTCTTCAGTCCATCTCAGATCTTAGAAAACATGTCTGTTAATCCCCTCTTGCAACATTAGCTCATTCCTTCTTGTCACTGGATAAAGTAAACAGCTTTCTTCCTCCTGAGGTCATGTTTTCTACACCACTGATCAATCTCCATGCTTTTCTCTACAGTCTCTTCAGCTGTCTGGTATTTTGTTTGAAGTTCAATAACCAAACTTGGATACCAGATGTTTGAAATTTTTTTCTTTGTTTGTTTTTTTTTTGTCCCCCTCACAACAATATGAATTTGGCAACTGGTGTTCCCTTCAATAAAACATGCAATTTTTTTTCTGCAACTTTTGCCTAGCTAGCCGGTTTCTATCTTTCATTGCTCAGCTGATTATTCTTACTGAAGTGCAGTAATTTGCATTTGTCCTGCTTGAACTGCATCTTGCTTTTCAGACCAAATCACCAATTAACGAGATTGTTTTAGATCTTAAAGCTCTCCTCCAAAGTACTTGCAGATATGTCCCCATCCGTTTTCACTTTATACAAAAGAATATGTCATCTCATACCATTTTGAGATGATTCTCCCTGGATTTCTTTGGTTTAGTAAGTACCATGCAAGAATTTTTCACTTCCACAACACCAATATAGTTTCCACCAGAATTCTGCATTTTGGGGGGCTTAATGTGTGTATTGTAATTATTTTGCATATTTTGGCTGCCTATTTTGCCTGCTAGAGTAAGGAATAGCGTCAAACCTTCAATCAATAACATTTAGCTATTTCAATAGAAAAATCCAAAACAGATAGAAATTCAGATTTCAATGTATCAAACACTTATTTAAAATTTCCAGCCAGAAGAAAACTTAGTTTTTCCTAGTGTCATCTAGAACACACATCTGGATTTTCAAATAGCAGAGTTATAGTGCAGAGAGAAAAAATATGAAAGACAAAAATTATTGAATAATAATTTAGGTGTATATTGAAAGAGAAATAGAACAAGAGCACAACAAAACCAGGTTTTAATTGCCCAGTGTAAACATTTATATTTTGCATAATGATTAATGGATTAAGGTACTTTAGCATGAATGAAAAAAAACGTTCATTGCATAGTGTTAGACAACACTAAATGACATAATCTGGTTTTCTCTGAAGGTAAAGGTGTATTTAGTAATGGATTTAACAGATAGGTACAGAAGTTTCTTATTAAATTTTATTAGCACACAAACTATTAAAAGAATTCTACACATACATATATATAAGCTTTTATAACTGGCACTTCCACTTCAGTATTGCATGGACTTGCTCTTTTTTTTTTTTTTTAATAGAAAGGAAAAGTACACCGTGCCAACAGAAAATATGGTGAGATAGTCTTAATATTGTGCTTGAATGCAGTAACTGAATTTCTAATGACAAAGTGATGATAAGTGAACACCCAATTAACATGCGAATTAGCAAACTCATGCTGAGAAAAAGCAAAGCGCTTTTAGGCCACAACCATATCCTAGGCTTCAGGCTATCTTCTCTCTGTATCTGATGACTTCTTTGTGAAACAGCACTCAGCAAATAAAAGGGCAATATAATTTCTGTGATGTGTTTGACAGAAAATTCGGAAAAGCTGTGGAATACTTTAGATATATTCTGTGGTGTAAAAGAGAATTATTGAAGTGTAGCAGCTCAGAAATTTAAGACAAATAAGCAACTTTTGTCAGCAGACTGGAACGTTGAGCTTACCTTTGAGCTTTGTCTACATAATCCTAACATTTTATGCTGCATTTGTTGAATACAATGCCTTGCCATGAGTCAAACAATTAGTCTGGAAGAATTAGTTTGGAACTTGCATTAGTTTCAGCTAGACAGAATCAAAATTAGAACTCAGCTGCATAAACATTATTACGAATTTGGTTATATTATAAAAATAAATATTTTTATTTTTGTGGTGTAGTGCAGAAGTAACATACTGTAAAAAAGTCACTCATGACACAACAAAAACATAAAATAAAATGAACTAAGCAGAAATTTTTACAATACAAATAGTGCTATTTTCCAAAAGAAATAAATTTGATAATATATACATACCTGACGTTTTATTTTAATTCTTGTAAAGCATAGGGAATCTTAGCATGTGGAGATCTACACAGGAAAGGTGATCACTCAAGTGTCACTGTGGCATGGCCCAGTTCTGGGGTTCAGACTTCAGTTTTTCAAATTATTTGTCCTGAATCTCAGTTTTTTTATCCTATATCAACTTACTAAGAAACTAAAAATGAAACATATGTTTGTGCTACACAAACAAATTTTTGAATTCTTGATTTCATGGTTTTGAAAAGCAGAGACAGAGACGTTTTAGATAAAAGATGTGTAGCAAAAAAGACATGAACATTCAAAAACTTGATATGGAAAATTTATTTTCTGGAAAATGAAAAGCGGGTCTAATAAAATTTAGAAGACATAAACCTTTCTCCTTTATCATTTTTTGTTCATGACATATAGACATCTTCTGAATGATGAGAAGAGCAAAAGCAGTAGTATTTGTAGGCACAGATGTAAAAGGAAAAACAGACCAACATCTTTCTTGAAACCACCTAATACAACTGAAAAAGTGGACAAATATTTGGAAATAATATAGTAGATTTTTTCTATACTATGTTTTCTATATTATATAGTATTCACCAGTATATTCTGCCAGGTAGAAGAATCTGTTAATTTATGCCTTTGGGCCATCCATGGGGGCTGAACTGGGGACCTGCTGACCCCACCTGGATCTGCTGCTACACTGAGCTTCAAAGCCAAGTCTTTGCAGCTTGAATTTGTAACAGCTTGACTCCACTCATCATTAACAAACACAAAAACTCGTAACACACATGAAACACAAGCTTATAAGTGTAGGGCTGGCATAACAAAAAATAACTATAGAAAAACCACTTTTGATTTTTAATTTTTATGTACTCCAATTTCTTTCAAATTATTGAAAATTAGGTTTTATATGTGGTATTTATTTTGGTTCTCAATCTCCTATCTATTTACCTTTATTAAGTATTATCCATATATCACAAAACAAAAAGGACATGAAACTAATCCTCTGTGTTCCTTCGGATAAGAAATATAACCTATATTTAGCTAAAGTCTAACAATAATTGCATAGCAAGGTATAGTAAGTTCTTATTTTTCAAACGAAAAAATTATTGTCCTTTTTAATGAAAAGTAAATCATTTGTTTGTAAAAACAGATAGGGAACCTCTTCACTTGTGACCCTGATAATGCTGTTTTTCTTCAGATTAGTTCAATGGTCCAGAAAATAAATGAATGATAAAATCACTACTGTGCATGATATTTTTAATTAGGGAATATATTACAACTCCTAAATTATATTTTCAGACAGCAAATATAGTGCTCTGGATTTCTGCCTAAAATACTATTACCATTTGAAATTACTTTTTGTTAGATTCTAGAAGGATAGGGAGGTTGATTTTCCAAATGAAAGATGCTATGTCTTTTTGACAAAGTCCTACAAATATATTTTTTAAATCTCCGTGTAACTGAATTATTTTGAAAAAGTCAGCAAGAAGTTGGGCTTCACAAAAAATGTAATCAAGCCATGGTTGCAATTTGTATACTATACACATGCATCTGTGAAAGGTGCTATAGCACATACATTCAGCTGATTTTGGGATGGCTACGTTACTCTGAGAAATGCAATACATCTCTTCCACAAAACCTTGGCCAAAATAAAAAGTGAGAAAATTAATTACTCTGCAAGTACCTACGAAAAAATCTGCAGCCTATTTGAAAATGTGCTTATGGCACTTGCAAACATTGCTTCATTTTGTTTATGTTTCAGTCAGAGGCTTTGAGCTCACTCCATTTTTCCACATATTTAATGTCTTGAGGAACAATTGGATTATTCTCAATGTCACAGGTTTATTTCACCCATTTACCTTATTTACTCATATTAAGCTGGTAACATAAATTAGATTAAAGCATAATTTATTACTGCCTCAGGCAAATCATCTTGAAAGGCATTCAGTTTCAACCTGTAAACATCAAGGGAATGACAATTCATCTCTTTCCTCGTAAATTTACTCCAGCAGCTGATCATGCTTCCTCTTACAAATTCGTGTGCCTGCTGGGGATACATTTATGTTCGTGCCCTGAGCACATATTATTATGTCCTTCTCCACTATGAATGAAGTCCTTTAATATGCCCAAGTTACTCTGCATTCTATCAAGTCAAGTCTCCTTTGTTTGTTTGTTTGTTTTTTAAATTAAACAGGCAAAGCTCATTCAGCCTTTCACTGGCAGTTATTTTTCAAGATGTTCCTGTTTCAAGGTACTTGAGCTAGTACAGGCATTAGAAGCAATGTTGTTTGGTTATTTAGGACCAAAAAAGCAGCCACAGCAGATCAGACAAATAATGGATCATCGTAGGATGATGCTTGGGGACATCATATAAATACAGGACAAGTATTCAGGGATATTTTCTTCATTTTCCATTCCTGGAGAAGTAGCAGTGATTATATATGTCTGCTCTTTCATTCAGTTACTGTTCATGAGAGGATTTTTATAAAGGTTTTAAGAACCTTTACTGAAGGACCTCATCAAAAGTATTTCAAATGGGCACATTAGAGATCTTTGAGAGAAGCCTGTGGTTGTCTTACCCAACACTGTGCCTCATCAGATCAACTGACCCTGAAAGGCAACCTTCCCCATGTTGTGACTTTCCTCTGAAGCACCCGATCTTCCAGCATCCTTCTGCAGATGTGGGTCTTGCAAAATCACATGGTGTCACTTCCACCCTACACGGATATGAAATCACCTAATGTATGTGTGGAGCTGATTGTGCTAGGGAAGCCTTTCAAGTACAGTTAATTTATCTTGAAATATATAGAAGGTGAAAACTCTGTCATAAATTACAATGAAATAAAAGATGAATTTGCACATGATTAGAAATACTAGTGCAGGCTACTAATGATACTGCTGTCATCCAACAGTATGGCCATTACAGAGCTGTTCAAAAACTTTCATACAATATTCCAGCACAATTATTTGGACAAGGGTGCATTATAATGCATAAATGCTCTTTTTACATGTGAATAAAGACTTAGAGCTGGCTAGATTGTTTGGTTCCAATGTGGCTGAAATATAATTATTTCACTTGCAGAAAGATTCCTATTGTGTTTCCCATAACTATGTGATACATTTTCAATGCTCTATGTGGCATCTGCATGCAGATCACTCCTAAACAGTAATTGTTGGTGTAACTCTCACACACAGCCTGTATATGTATCACAAGCATGGTTGGATTCACTTGCTGAAGGAGAGCATTTTTTTTTCCTTGCTGGAAACTGAGGGGAAAAGAAGACATAAAATCACTGTTCAATGTATTACAGACTGCAAGTGGCTCAGTACAAAGAAAGAAAGAAATAATATTTTTGATGACATGGCTACAAAAGCTGTAACATTGTCCCTTATTTTTATGACTAGCCTACATTTTCTTCCATCAACTGTAAGTACTGATGAGCTGTAAAATATACGCTTGTGCCTAGTTTTTTGAGTTGAAGCTGAGCTGAAGCCTAATCTTCTAAATTAAAGCTAGTAGCAGGGGTGAATACATCCTCCATATATGCCAATTTCCCATCACCTTGTTAAAGAAGAGTCAGCCACCTCAAAGCTGAAAAGGTAACAACAGGGACTGACTTCCTTTACAGTTATCATAAATGAAAAATAATACAGCCTGAGACCTCTCTGTTTTTAACAGAGCTGATTTTATAGCATATAAGGGAAGTGTCTCGGTGTCAGAGACAGATGAAGAGACATGGGTGCTGCACCATGCAGGGAGATGGCTGTGGAAGAGCCAGTGACTTCCAACACCTCCCTGGAGGCTGGGTCTGTCTGTCCCTGGCACTGCTGCAAGCAGGAGGTGGGTGGGAACAAAGCCCCTCCCTCTTCAGTAAACATTGGCCAAGGAAAGATTCAATCAAAAGATCCTCTCAGTGATTAACTGCTATGGCAGTTACCAAAACCTAAGGTGTCCTTGCCCATTATTGTCGAGAACTTAAAATTTTGACACCTATGGTCTTTGTTGTTACGCTCTCAGCTACAAAATACTCACTATCACACACACACACACTACCCTGGTTCTGTGTGTTGATTGAACTTCTGCTGCCATTAACGAGGGTGTGTAGTGAAGAAAGCCATTAGATAGCAAAAAGGCCAGTGGGCACAAATCTTGAACCTATCTCACCGGTCATAACGTAGGAAAATTTTTCCCATCTGCATCTGTGAATATTTGTTCTGTTGCAATCATGCCACAATACACGGCTCATATTTTCAAGTCTTGAAAATTAATATTAATCTAAAAATCTCAGAAACATTTTCATCATTTTACTGAAATTAATGAGGTTGTTCTAATAAGGGCTTACAAAATCAGATGCAAACTAACACAGACTAATTCTACAGTAATATAGTTTTATAGCACTGTTGTCAGAAAGAAGTTTAAAAACTAAAATAAGAAAAAAAAAAAAAGAAAAATTGTACAGGCCTATAAAAGCTTACACACATACAGCTCTATATGTACAGATCTACAATTCCTGATACACATACTACTTAGAAAAAGGTTGAGGAATTTAGAGGAGAGCATAATTCAAAGCAAAAGATGGCTTTGGTTCAGTTAATATAGTACGCTATACAGCAAACTGGCCAGCAAAAATCTTTTACTTAGGGATTGTTTTCAGAAAGCTATTGAAAGGCCACAAAGCTAACCCAGAAGAGGTATGGTAAAAAGGCAAGGGAAAATAAACAGAACCAGTGGTCTTCTACTATAATTATTATGTTCAGTTCTCTTTAGCCATATCAGCTGTAAGCTATTGAAGAATTTTTCTGCTTATGTATTTGTAAAATAGCACATGATCTTCCCTTCAAATTGTGCAGATGAAGCAAATGTCTCATGCAGGTCTTGCCTTTTTTAGAGATGACAGGAAACAAAAGTCTTTCCCAGAAGGAAATTTTAAATTTGCTAAAAATGTAACATAACCTATTAGCTTTAATGTCAATTTCTCTGCAAAAGAAGCCTAGGTGGAAGGACCTAGGCAGAAACCAGGCAAAGCAGTCACTGATTTATAGGAGTCTCTCTTTACCTTAACCTTGTTCATAGTGGAGAAATGACCCACTTCATGGTCACTTCAGATGGGTCTGCTTCCTCCATACTACTTCTTCAGGGAGAGGTACATGCAGGCATACATCTGTCCCACAGACGGAAAAACTGGAGGAAGCTCCAGAACTGATACCTTGTGGATGTGGTATTTTGCCACCAACTATTTTTCTTCAAAGATATTTTGCTGCAGTACTAATTATTGGGCCTGCCAAGCGGTAGTCTTTCAAAGTGACTATTCAGAAGAGCTTCAAGAGCAATGCCCTTGATAAAACTGTAACTTTCCTGAATTCATTATATCCTAAATCACACCTAAAATCAGGTTTGCTGTACCGCCTTCCAGGAGTCAATGGGTTATTATATATTTTTTCCATAAATCTTATTCTTCCTTGTAACTGAAAAGCTCCAGAGCTATTTTCTTTCTAAGGCTGATGGTCAAAGCAGATGTCTAGGAAATAACACTTTTATTAATTTATCCTATGACCATGAACATAATTAATGTAGTCATATCATATTCATAGAAAAAATTGTAACAAAGAGCATCATGTGAAAGTGGGTTCCTCCCTGCACCATTGATGCTGGGTTCCATAAAACACAAAAATACATTTGGAGCTGATAATAGGCATTTTAATTTAAAAAAAAAAAAAAAAAAAAAAACAAAAAAAAAACAGCTTTATTCCTTCACACAGCCTTGCCAAAATTGTTGGCACTTAGTCAGAAACATCCATTTAGTCATGATCCAGCCTAGTGCTCCCAAGAGCACTGAGATGACTTTACTGACATCTCTGTATTTCGCTTTCCACTGTGCCCTTAGCCACTTTAAATGTTACAGGCTATCAGTTCTGATACTGCAAAATGTAAAAATGGGAAAATGGGTCCACTTTCTAACCTCTCAGGCCATAGTCAATGTACATTGGCTGAGATGACGTTTCCATTTTCAACTCATCAACACCCACCCACCACTGGACAAACAGCCTGGTGAGAAAGATGTTTTAACACTAGCATGAGAAGCGGAGGATTTTAAGCACAAAGCTATTTCTCTGTGCCCTGCCCTTCCCCTGGAAACTCTCCTTCTCTACGCAGTGACCAGCAACAAACAGACCCATACCCTGCAAAGAAATATGCATATGCCTATGTTCTTGACTAAGTGAACAAAAGAATTCAAGATCTCACAGGTTAGAAAGAACAAACAAGGAGTTAATATATGCAAACTGCATCTCTCAATGCATATTTTTAGGTGTATACTGATTGACTTGTCTCAGTGTTTAAAATTAAGAAGCCTTTAGGCAGTAAGGTCTCTTTCAAGAGCTACTGATGATGATATTATTAACCTTTGGTATTGAAATTCTGTTAGTAGCACCTGATTTATCCCAGTAAACAGCATTGCCATCTCATTCTTAGCTCCAGCCTGTGAAAATGGCCTAGCTTTTAAAAGGTATTTTTACTTTTAAATAAATAAATAAATAAATAAATAAATAAACAGCTCTAGATTCAAATAGAATAAATTGAGCAGACAGGTAGTTCGTCCTCCTGTCTCCTCATCCCCTTAAAGGTTCACAGAAGGTATTATTTTCGTTAAAAACAGGGATTGTGTCTGTCATTAAACTTGTTTGTGATATGACTCGTACTGGTATAAAGATTAGTTTTATTGAAGTGGACTATCACAAAGATATTCGTATTAATTCCAGTTCAACTTTTGGATATAGGCATCTATCAGCTCCCTATCAGATGAACAGCTGAATCCCATGCATTCTGGCTGAGGCAGTTCAGAAAGTCAATAAGCAGGATTTCTTTGCTACATAGCAATATAGCGTTTCCTTCCCTTTGTTTAAATCACATTTTCGTAACTATTTCTGAGCAGGTGTTTAGGACACGAACCTTATTGATACTAAAATAAGGAGATGCCTAGGTCTTGAAAGGTGTGGTCTTTTTTACTTGCAGTTGGCAAGGCATTTTAGAAGAACATATTTGACTTTTTATAAGTTTCTGACAGCAGTAACTTTATTCCTGCTGACAGCAGACGTAATTGATGTGTGCAGAATAAAATTGTTTGTTTTAAAAGTTTAGCTCTGTTTTCTTGGTTCATGTTTTGTGCTCTAAGGTTACATTTAAATTTGTTTCACATAACTTATTTCACAAAGAAAAATCTATGTTAGAAGGGGAAAAATACATATGAGTTAACACCAAATCATTGCAAGGTAGGGGAAACTGGGCTTTTATCTAAAGTGGAAATAGGTATTTAACAGCCTCATGTAGAAAATATTATTTTCATTGTGAAACTTTCACAATTTTTTCTTTTTGTTTACAAGATCAAATCAGGCCATTGTAGACCTCTTTATTTAAACCAGACATCTAATGATAATAATAAAAAAAAAAAAAGCAGCAAAACCATCATCATAACCTTCTGCAGCAAGCAGGCAATTTGTGTAAAATATGTACCAACTATCTGTCCATATGCCATTCCTCTTCGGTCAAATCCTGAAATAATGTGCATAGTGGCAACTCATGGCATACACACAATCTGAAAAATATTGTATGCAGAAGGGGCACTTAACACAGTGGTTCCCTGCTTCTGTTTTGTGAGTAGTGATTCAATTTAAGATGCTCCAGCTATGAGCTGTCTGCTGCCAGCCCTCCAACAGAGCTTACTACCTCTGGACTAAGCTGCATTTTACTTTGGATCTTGGTTTAAAATTGTTCATGCCCCTTAAAATTAAACTATATGGCACTTTATCATTGCTAGAAAAGTTAAGCATACCCAATCTGTGCAACTTGCTGGAAGGTCAGATAAAGGTGAGAGAAAAGCACAGACCTGTATTGAACTGACTTGGGTAAGACAGTGGAAGGCACCTTCATTTGGCTCACATTGCGGTACCGGCTTCTTCCAGTAGACCTGCATCTTGTCTTCTTCCCTTCATCTTCATGCTACTGGTTTTATCAGGGGAGAATCATGTGAAGGTGCAGGAAGCATGTATGTATCAATGCTATAGAGTATTTTGGCATTATGATGAATTATTTTAAAATCCATACTTTAAAATGTAAATAAGTCCTTTTATGTACATAGACAAAGATGTGATTATAGTAATGGAAATTGCAATTTAAGTAGACTTCTGTTTTAAAGAAAAATCACAGCATCATCATAAGACAAAGATAAGTCTATTTATTGTATTAGTTTTAAGAGTAGACTTAAGCTATCTCCTCCACAGATGGAAACATTATAGATACCCATAATTGCTAGTCTGTGCTAGTGCCATTAACTCTTTATTAAAGGGTGAGGTAGCAAAAATGTTATTTGGCATTATGAGATAAAAGAAAAGTATACTGGTTCAACAGAAGAGGACAAGTTTTCCCTAAAATAATGTCCAGTGAAAGCTAAGTGAAATGGGTCTGAATCATAGCTTTAGGGGAAAACTGCAGTGCCCAGAAGCATGAGTTTTGATCCTATACTTAGATCAGAAAACTATAAAATATATCATATGCCAATTCAGTGGCAATATTCCATTGGGACAGACAACTTATACTGACAACAGCTCCTTTCATAGGTTCTCGGATTTTCCTGCTTCCATCACCTCCTATGCAAGACCATGCCCACAGGCACACACTTCCCACAAAGTTTCTGAGTGGTCATTTGAGTTTTCTGTCACTTAGAGAAATAAATTTCACCCTTATTTTTCACATGCATTTAAATGTTGCACATGCCACACACACACTGTTTACTGAATGGCAATATTATCACAAAGCATGTGGTTATGCTGTTTTTTAAAAATTACAAACCATAGTTCTAAATCTGTGAATAATTAAGATATGTCAGCCAGGCATCAGCATGAACAACACTGCAGACAGCCATACAGCCATTTGGATTCAGTTGGCCACCAGCTCAGCACGTGATCACTGTGCTGTCATTTGTTATTGCTCAGCCTTCCCTTCCGACTTGAAATCTTTACATTCCACTTGGCCATTCTAAAACTGCGTTGGCAAGCTCTGTATGTCTGTTGCAAAGTAATAGCATTGTAGTTTGATGCAGCTGCATATGCCCAAAACTGAAAGGAGTTTTACTCAATATAATCTATAATTCTTGACATATCAGGTGCTAGGCTTCAGTGTAGCTCTCCTAGGTGCTCCCTCTGCCCTGCTCATCATGCAGCAGTTTGCTGCCTACTAGATATATTCATTCATTGATCAAGGCTTACAAAAGTCCAAGTTCAATAGGACAGACAGCACCTTGGCAAAGGATGCCTTCTGTTTTGTGCCTGTCAGCAGTATGATGGAAATTTTATCCTGAGACACAGAGACACTACTCACATACCCATAATTTTATTAAGCAATAGCACAAGTGGTCTTGGTAGGCTGGGTAGATGACATATTTACATGAACAATGAATATTATCTACCTCATCTAAATTAATACTGAACAAAATAGGGAGCTTAACTAGGTAGAGGTCTCTTTTGGGAAAACAGATCATTTTCGAATCACATACTCACTTGCACCTCATGATGAGTTGGGGGAGAAATGAAGGAAGGTATGAGATCAGTTCTAAAAATAGCGTCTCACTCCCCTGAAAATAAGATATACTTACAGAAATGAGAATGTCAAAGCCAGTATTTAGAAAAGAGCACACACCAGCTAACTTGTTGTTAGTCTCTGAAGAGTGATATTCTTTGCAACTTTTTCAAAAAAATCTAATAAAACATTGATGAAATAGAATAATAATTTTCCCTTCATGAAGATTAAGTGAAAACATGAGTCTACACAATAGACAGCTTTTGCATTCATCTCATGTCTGTTCAACTGCAGAATACATTGGAAAATGGCATGCAGAATATTTCTAAACTGAAGTATATCTGAAATGGTAGATGTCAACTTGAGACCTACAGGAAGTGACAGTCAATACCAGCTTGTTGCTAGCTATTTTTGCAGCAACCTATGAAGTTTGACACAGCTAGGCAGTCTTGTGTTAGGACTGAAACCTATTGTTTCAGAAGAAATACAAGGAAAAATAATTATTACCAATATTTACATAACAGATACTGTATCTGAAGCCATAATTATGCACAAGCCCGCATGCTGGTACTTGTCTGAATCTCCAAAGGAAACTGAGTTTCTGACAAAAAGTATAAGTTTACAACTAAGGGTAGATGCCTTAGGTACCCCACAAACTGGAGTAACTCAGCTGAGTGATTTCTACAGAGTATTTACCATCTGTTGGTGATGACTCAAGCAAAACAAAGCACAGATGGATCTTAGTCCAAATTTTTGTCTTTTTCTTTTTTGCCTGAACTCTTCCAAACATCAGAGAGGATTAGGATTTTGTGTCATTTTGAAGGAATGTGTTTTTGTAATGAGTGGCTCCTAGTTTGTACTTGTTCACAGCTAGTTTTCAAACTAATGAAAATAATACATGATGCCATGAGTTTCAGCTTTAAGGCTAAGTAGTCTTCTCAGAAAAACTTCCAGTCTCTTTGTAAAGCATTATGAAATGCTCTCTGAGGTTTATTGGGGCATAGATCATCCAACTGCATATATATATTACTTAGTTTCTCTAATGGACTGAGATTCACATTCTTAAATGTTCTACTGGACTATGATCACCAAGCAATCATCTTGAGTACAGAAAATTGGCTCAATCTTCTCTTCAAAATAGAAACAACCTCTCCAAGTTGTGCTACAATCACATTTTATTGTTAAAAATATATATAGTTTAAGCTAATAGTAAAAAATCCCTTTAAAGGGAAGACCCAAACATTTTTACTTTGTTTGGCGACTTATCAAGTGAAAGCCATTGGGGCTACTAGTGTGTGCTGAACTCATGCTCACAAAACTCATGCTCATCATTTTAGCACCCTTGGATTGCAGTCCTCAGGAGACTTTTACATATCTGGTAGATGAATATCAATGCCCCTGAGCAGGATAAATCCTAAGATTCTCCTCTGAGTCCAGATGGGAAACACGCACGCAAATGCATTAGTCATTAGCGTGATGTGCCTAAGCAGCACTAGGGAAAACTGAGGCATCTGCAGATGCTCAGTGCCTGGTGGGTGAAGTGGGGTCTTCATGGATTGCTTTCCGAGACTATTGCACTGTGGGCACTCTCCTCATAGCAGATTCTAAAGGACTTAATAAATGTTCCCGGAAAACACAGGACTTTGAGTTCTCATAATGAGCCCCTTAATGGCTTGACTGCTTCCAAAGCTTCTTACAGTCAAACCATGTTTAGGCCCAAGCCAGAAGCACAATCAGGAAAAACAGAGAGTGGAGAGGAGGTCACCCAGCCCTTACACCCTCCCAGCACACAGCACACAGGCTGGATAAGTGATGGCTAAGCATTTTTTTGAGTTCAGATTCAACACCCTTTCCAATATAAGGCTTTAAATTGAACACAAGCTGAAACCCAGATTCCGAGGCTTGATTCAACTGACTTTCTTAATCTTTAACATAGCTAACTCCTGAAATTTCAGATCGCCTTTCAACTTCTGTCATCTCTGTTGATCCATGTACAGAAATATACAAGCTGATAAAGAAGCAAAGGTTCTATTGATTTGTTTACTTTTAGTTTTGATTGTTTTATATATGTTGGCAATTCCCTAAATACAACTTTAGGCTGAGCAAACATGAAAACTTCCTCAAACACAGTTAATTTACTTGTTTTCAACTAGTTAAAGGGCAGAGCTGTTTATAGAGTGCTTTGTGTATATGGACTACCTTTAACTAGAAATAATGCAATTTAGTATTACTGAATAACTTCACTTGGAAATAATGCTACCTGTAATTTCAGTGGTTTATGACATTTTTTCTCAGCTATGGGTTCCCAATACACCAAAATAAATGAACTGCCAATTCACCAATCAGATAATTTTTCTATTTTAAGCTAAATTGATTTGCCATAAAGGTTTTCCTGAATTAAAACCTATCCTGATTTTGAAGAGCTGCTGTGCTATGTACCAACGGAACCAAAGGCATTGCATTGCTTGTGTTCAAGATGAAGTTAGCAAGTTTTTCCCTTTTCTTGAATCCAACTAAAAATAACTTATGAACAATTTTGAGTAGGAAACCTATATAACTGAGAAATACAAGTATCATCAACACTGATCTTGAAGAGAGAAAACAGCAAAATTACCTGTGTGTATCTGGTTCAATAAACTACACTTTGTACCCTGATAGACATCATGAGGCCTAAAAAACTGTGCAGAATCTATAATGCTGTAACCACACATTTTCATACTCAGGCTAATGGTAAAAAGAACAATGCATATGGAAAGCAAATTCAAATTAATTGTATTTTCAGTTTATGTGCTTTCATTAAATGTACACAATTACCTTTTTACAACTATCACAGAATATCCGGTTGCAAACCAGAAAGGAAGTGATTTTTCAGTAGTGGCAGCCTCTGCTTACTAACATAATTTGCCTGCTAAAGAGTTGTAGGAGCAGGAAGGTGGAACCTATAAATTTCGGACCATGCTGCTCAGATGAATTGAAGAGGACTGAT
Organism: Columba livia; assembly: GCF_036013475.1. Classification (NCBI taxonomy): domain Eukaryota; kingdom Metazoa; phylum Chordata; class Aves; order Columbiformes; family Columbidae; genus Columba; species Columba livia. The sequence goes on from NC_088605.1 coordinate 30,852,220, forward strand.
AAAGCACAGAAATATGGCTAAAGGCCAGATTTTTATGCCTGAGGCATGCTACTGCTTGTGGCACTGACTTTTAGACTTATCACTGATGTACTGCTGGTGTAACTGCACTGATTCAACAACGTACTGCTAATTTAAAATTGCAGCTCTGTCTTCACATAGTACTTTTCAAGCAGAGCAAATACACAGGAGTTATATCACACAATCCTCTCTACTGTATTATCTGGAGGTACAAGAAGGGTGGTACAGACAGAAAACATTTTTTTGGTTAAAGTTGTTGAACACCGACAGCTTGCTTTGACTCACTCAGTACCTTTATAAATTTGGCCTTCTGTGATGAGCTCCAGTAATACTGATAACTGAGAATAAAGCCTTACATTTTGGATCTCTCACTGCTGTGGCTTAGCCAACAGACATTCCTTCCTGTGACAAAGAACAAAACCCAGTGCCCATGAAAAGCAACCTAACAACATATTTCTTCTCAAAGGATTTTTTTGTGGAACAAAGAATTAACATGTAATATCTTAGAACTAGCAAAGAATCTGATGGCTTAGTAGATAAATGTCAATCTTCATTCTTGGGCTGTTAAGTAATTCTAGCTCTACAATGGCATTATATTTGGCCACAGTCAAATGTACAACAGGACATTAAGTACATTTCTGTAAGCTCTTTAAATGTACTGAGCATTTCAAAATAAATACAATGGCATAAATTCTAAGCTATGTTCTCCAGGTTTCTTTCAAATGAAGAGAGAAGAAAATGAGAGTGACTGCCCTATGGGGAAGCCCCTAGAACTTTCACATCAAAGCAAGAAAGAAAGTCTATTCATAACTCAGTGGGTTGTTTCTTGGTTTGGTTTGGTTTTGTTGTTTGTTTGTTTTTCTTTCACATTTGAATTCTTGTCTTTGTCCTTTGGAATGCTGGATCCTTAGAGGATGTATCAACAACTATGCTGGATATAGATTTACAAAGTTTACATAAAATAGCACAAGGCAAAATGGTTTCACAGAAGTCTCTTGTGACATTTCTGTCATAATACCTCACAAGCAGCTTTGCTCATGGCCTAACAGGAACCTGGGAAGGTAACATCCGTCTCCTAAAGGTTAAGGGACATCCTAAGTATGACCGAGGATTCCCAAATATGTCTTCACATTAGACTGATTTCACTTTGAAAGGCTATAGCATAAGTTATACATGATCTACAAGTCTTACATTCAGAACTGTAGTACTGTAGCATCACACACAAACATCTTCCATTTCAGGAAAAAAAAAAAATGTGTTGCCAGCCTTTAGGTAAATCTCTTACATCTATTTTTTTTTAATATAGAATATAGTGGCAGAGGAAAACACAACAATATTTATCGCAAAAGCCATGGAGAACAGGAAGATAAAGTGCTTTTTTCCCTTTAACTGTGCTTTCAGATTTTGATGTATTTTCCATTTAAAGAGTGTTGAGCTTAGCAAAGCTGTAATGTACACTGTCAAAAAGCTTGGCCACAGGTTAGTGCTGTTTCTTGGTAGTCATAGTACAGGAATGATTCCTAAAATGTACACTGAGAGCATTGCTGTTGTCTTGACCTTTTTTCTGTCTGCTGAACAAGTATATCTTATGCATAGAATCCTCTCTGGCCTCCTGGACTATGTCTAGTCCTTATACATACTGGGAGACAGGAAATCCCACAATAGGAACACAACGAAAAGGAATTTGCATGTGTATTTCTTTAAAACCACTTCTGCTTGACCCTTCACAAAGAATGGTTTCAAGGCTGCATTCTCTGACTGTGAATGCAAAGGTTAATAGTCTTTATTGAGTATTGCTGATTGGACCCTACTAAACTGTGACAGTTTCTTGGAGGAGCATAGCTAGAGAAGGGTAGAAGAGAGTAGGTTTTGCATTAAGAAGACAAATCCCACAGTATCCACACTAAGATGTCAATGTCCCAAACAGAGACACAAATAAATGAAGTAGACTTTCATAAGAATATGTGGTGTGTTATAGAGTACTATACTTTTTATTATGGAATGACTAACTTAAAACAGAAATATAACCACCCACTAGTCTCATCAAAAGTCCTCCCACACCACAGCAAGCACATGAGTTTCTCCGGCTCCTTCTTTTAAAACAAAACCAAAACAAAACAAAAAATTACATAATTCCTCTGGGTACTAGTTCTCCTGTTAAATGTTTATAAATAGTGAAGTGATTCACATGTTTAAGACCACAAACCTACTGAATCAACTTCTTGTTTAATCTCTTGTGGTTTGTTTGAATTCCTTTATCAAATATTTCATAAATTACATAAATCGTATTGGAAGACTATTATCACAAAAACCCATCTGTGAACAGTGTCATGCAGATACTAAGTATGTAGTTTTATATCACCAGGAAATGTAAAACTGTAAACAGACTATAAATATTTTCTCATTAACTGAATAAAGAAATTCAGTTAATGTTTACAAGCCGCTTCAGAAATGCTGTAGTGTTTAACATTTTTTACATATTAAAAGTAATAATTTCAAGACACTTAAACATACTATTAAAAATAACATTGTGGGATTGTAATGAAAAATTCTCGCTGAACCAGCATCTTCAACTAATAAGAAATGGTTCACAGGATTATCATGCTAATAATCTTACTTTTATCATACATTCAACTACAAACTTCCCTCAATAAAAGTGTCAAGAGTGTTTTATAGACCACAAGAAATACTATCTCCCACTATCTAAGACCACACACAAATGGTGGTTACCATCTATGTTAGAGGAACTGTATGCCAAATGACTGAAAAAATGTGAAGGACAAAAACTGTGATGGCCTATCCACTGCCAGTGGAAATCAGAAGTCAACAGCAGTTCAGCAAAAACAAAGGCCTCTCCACTCTTCTTTGCAAACCAAACTCGGACAATTTCAAGCAATTAAATACAAATGCATCAATGTAAGTTTTGTATACATTAAATGCAAAGTTTGTAAGCATCATTAATCATATTTTATACACATACACAAATTACAAAGCCCAATAATATACATAAAATAGTCGTGCAGTTTCATGCATGTTCAGAATGTAGGTATAGAGAATCACGTATACTTCAGGTCATAGAAACCCAAGACTACAGTGCAACCACTATAGAATTACTTAGTCTGTGTTTTCAGTACTAGTACTTTAAAACAAAAGCCCCATAGGCTTGTGAGTTAAAAAGTCAGAGGCAAGTTCATATATGCATCTGAGACAGAAGATGAGACAGATCAAAGGAAAATCGGAACAGCTCAAGAGAGTAGTCTCTCTTTTCAGTACTGATCTGTTTCATCAGGAATTCGTGCATGGACTAGTAAGGGAAAGCACACCTATCCACATCAGCAGGCGTAGCACACAAGATGATCAGTTTTTCACAAAATGACGTTTCAAAACACATATTCATTACACGTCATTATATATATAATTCAGAATTCATAACAATTATTGCAATAAATAACACACATTTCAAATTTATATTTAATGCCTGATCTGAGATGTATAAAAACTTTATACATCACATAGTATATATTTTCAATATCATTACTACGTATTATCATTAGAGCCAGTACATTTGACTTGCAGTACTAGAAGTTTTCACTGTTCTTTTTGATACTTACTGGTACACATTTGTCATAGTGGAGGAAGCCCAGTATCATGGAAGCATCCAGCCTGTTTCCTAAATTCTTGGCAAATTCTGCTGTAACACCCTGCTGCAATATTTGGCATCCTTCATGAACCCTCCAAGCAGCAGGGATGCAGGAGAGACATCCTGACTCCGTCCCTTTAGTCTGGCAAGGGACTGCGTTGCCCCAAGGGAGAAGGAATGGAGCACTTAAGTGACTTTAGCTCTCCTGAGACTGGCCAGAAATTGATGAAAGCGTTTCACAACTCAGAGCAGCGTTGGAGATGCTCTTCACTGTGCCCAGCTACAGCAAGGTCACCAGCCGGGAGGGGCTTTAGTCCCCCAAGAGTTTTGCTCCCCTTACATTCCTGCTGATGGGGAAGCGGCCGGACGCTTCGCACTGCGGGCAAACCCAGAGTTGCCGGAGCGAGGTGCGCGGCTGCTGTGCATCGCCGCTTGGCACAGGGGGTCCCGTTCGGGCGGGAAATCCCTGCCGGCGCCAGCGGGCGCGAGGCGAGGAGGCGCGAGGCCAACGGCCGAGCCCGTGCCGCCCCCTGCCGGTGACGGGCGGAGCGGCCCGCCAGCAGCCAGCGGCCCGCCCGCCCGCCACGCGCGACACCCCGCGAGGTTTGAGGTCACACCCCCAGGATCCCCGCCCCAACAAAACACCCTGGAGAGCCAGGGAATGCACTGTGCCAAAGTGGCTCGTCCCAGAGAACTGCCCCGGCCCCAACAGCGCCTACAGAAATGCCTCCTTTAGAAGCTCTTCTCGTTCTTATGAGGGGAAAAAAGAAATAATGAAAGTGCTGATGCTTAGGAGCGGTGGCACTTCTCAGCTGCGCTGCTTTGCTCAAGGTCGGTCAGCCTGTACACTCTGCAACATTAGTCTTAATTGCAGCACGGATGGCTACAAGATTAATAGAAGCCCCTTCCTCTACACCAGCCCTGTGTTGGATGCCCCGCTCACAGTGGGACATGTTTCTCAAGCTTAAAGGACAATTCCTGCAAAGTGCTGTCCCTTTTTAGTATAAACATATTTTCTTCAAAGACCCTGTAAAAATAATCCCTTGAAATACAACTTTTTTTTCCCCCCCTTAACTGGAAGACTCAGCTCCTGTCTTTCCCACACCAGCTGTCTCCTGTAAATCTTGGAAGGGCTGAGGAAGGAAACAGAGGACTCTCCGGCTCAGGCAGGCAGCATTTGTGACGTGGCGGTACTTGAAGCACTATGAAGATCAGTGATTCTCAAGCAATTATTTTATTACCTTCTCTGTCCTGTGCTTCCATCGCATCAAATACCCAAGCAGTGGTACTGTTCTGGTGTGCCTTTCCCTAAGAGATTTAGGGCAGTTGCGAGCAAGACCGGGGGGGTGAATCAATCTATTAATTGATGTCTTACAGACAAGTACTTTGAGATCTGGCTTGTCAGAGAAGAAAAGGAGCCCACGGCAGGACTTCAGTGCTCACCCGAGTTACACCTCCCCAGCGGAGAGCCCTCCTCAGCCACGGGGAAGCCGGCGCCCTGAGTGGGTGTCCCGAGGATGGCCGTGCATACGGCGGGGGAGGAAGGCTATCTTCTCCTTTCTCTCCCATCACTTACTTAGCCGTACAGCGATACCTCCGCCACCCTCGTGGCGAGATGTGTGTCCCCCTGCCCCTCCCTGCCCCTCCGGCTCCTGTTCGGACGTCGCTCCCCTCCCGCCCAGCGGCCCCGCTGCCATCGCCCCCTGCGTCCGCCCTTCGCTCCACCCTCTTTACCCCCGTATAGACGGATAGAGAGATTTATGTTACTGCTATTATTATTTTAGCCCAATTTCGCTCAGGGCTGGGCGGGGAGGGGAGCTAACAGCAGGTGTGGGCAGGCTCTCCATCCCCGCAAAGGAGCATGCTCAGCGCTCTCAGGCATGCTCCTTCAGCAGGGAGGGAGCCAGAGCTGGGCCGGGGGGAGGTGATGGAAATCCTCACACTTGCACCGTCCTAATGCAAAGTTTTATTGTTCAGGCGGCCCCGGAGCCGGGGGCTGACCCAGCGCCCCCTGCCTCGAGCCCCGCCGCCGCTTCCTCGGCTCGGAGAGGGGACCGGGGCACCGCGCCGGGGGCGGGAGGATGAGGACGGGTTCCCCCTTGCTCCCGGCGGCGAGGGGAGGAGGAGGAAGAAGAGATGCCCAGGCGAGGAAGGCTTCAGAGGCAACTTCTGTCGGGAAACCCGCAGGTCCGCTGCCACCTCCTCCCAGGGCGAGATTACTGCTGTGCCCGGCGCTGCCCCCAGTGCTGATGCAATGCCTAGAGCACACGGGCAGCACCATACCCATCATCACCACCATCATGACCATCATCATCACCAGCATTATTATTATTAATACTCTTATGACGACGCTCGCGGCCGCGCTCGGCTCTGGCGGCTGCCCTCCAGCGCATCCCCTCACCGCAGGCAGCCTGCGCCCGGCTCCGCGCCCCCCGCCCGGGGCTGCGGGAGCCGCGCATCGCACCGCCCCGCGCCGCGGGAGCCCCGCGGAACGCCCCGCGCAGCCCCCGCCCCCGCGGCCGGGCAGCGGAGAGGGCAGGACGGGATCCAACCCAAATCACAATGACGGCACCCGGCTTGTCGCCTACCTTGAGCTCCTCCGTGTCCAGGTTTGCTGATCTGTCCATAGAACGAAACTGAGCGGAGCGGATGGGAAACTAGGGAAGTTCTGCCAAAAAAAAAAAAAAAAAAAAAAAAAAAAAGGAGGGGGGAATCTAGTCTCTCAGTTTCCAGTCTAAACTCAGCCTTGTCCTCCAAACCCTGGCAGCTCCCCTCAGTCTCATTCTCCGCGATCACGCCTCCACCGGTTAAAATAAATAAATAAATAAACAAATAAATATTTCACTTTTCTAAAAAAAATAATAACTCCCTCAAGGATTAAAGCGACAGGTGATCCTTCCCTGGTGAACGAGATTCACGTCCTCTGGCAAAGAAAGGAGGAGACAGCACACATACAAAAAATCCACTCAGTTTAAAGATTATTTTTTCTTCTGCAATAAGCTCAGAAACCGGCGAATCGCTGCATCCCGAGAAAAAATCCTGCTTCCCTGGACAGCATCATGCAGCAAATTTCAAGCAAATGTGTTCAAACTGAAGAGAATAGTACATGATATAAGCCTTTCTCCGTCATGCCTACTCTGGTAGCTAATTTAGCACCCTGTGAACGCAAGATATTAGCGATGAACAATTTCGCTGACAAGATAACAAAATCCCCCAAGTCCTGCATAGTCTCGAAAATTGTGTTGCAGCTAAAGGTATTCTCTCAATAATAATAATAATAATAATAATAATAATAATAATAATAATAATAATAATAATAATAATAATAAAAGTCTGTAGGGGATGGTCTTCTTTGAAGGTTATGCTAAAAGAGTTGGGAGAAAAACAGGAGGTGGATCTCTTGCAGAAGAGAGAAGGGAGAGAGGGAGAGATTTCCCCCTGCGTTCCTGTTTTACTGTCCTTCACCGCCAGGTGACTGGCTTCCCTCCTCTCGCCTCACGGCCCGTGCGGGGGGATTTCTCAAGCTCCCAAAAAGCAACATTTCCTTCCACAGCAGAGCAGCCTCTGGGTCTTAACGCCGGCGGCCGCCGCGCCGCCAGCACCGCCCCGCCGCGGCCCGGGGGCGGGTACGGCCCCCGCCCGCCCACCCCCGCTCCCCTACCCCCACCCCTCCTCAGGGCCCCGACACCCTCGCCAAATGGCTCCTTTTGCTAGACCCACGTGTCTTGGATAACAGCCACACTCACCCATGTGAGAAACTGTTACTGCCTCACATACCGCTTCCTATATGAATATAAATATATATATATATCTCTGCAAGTGAGTCTAAACTAATAAGGTGATTAGAAACTTCTCAGTCTTAGGCTTGAGGTGCATGGTTTTCGTTCAGCCATTGAGTGTACCATTAATGTGCTGCATCTTTGGTGGTGCAGAATTTCTGATAGCACATGGATTAAGTTGGAGTCTCTCTCAGGGTCTTACTTTCCTAATTTCTTTTTCCAAAGGATTCGCTGTCTTGTGGCTCTCATATCACTTCAGGGAGAATTACAATTAGATCTAAAAATTCAAATTCCTCCCCACTAAGATCCTGATTTTAGCATGGCCTTCTATTGTAAATCTGTCACTTGCAGTTTTGGGGAACAAGGCTGTGATTTTTGGTTTCATGCTCTCAGTCTTTCAATGGCCTTATTTATTAACTCCATGAATCACAAATTCAAAACTATCACTTTCTAGTACTACCACCTCCTTTCTACACCACTTTACATAGAAGTAAAATTCCTGAATAATTTGACATAAGCAGACAGATCTAATAGCTCAAAGTGCATACTCTCTTTCCAGTTCAATATAGATTTATTTGCAGCTTCCAACACTTCAAGGGTAACATAATCTTAAGACCTGGTTGATGGCAAGTGATGGCCATTTCTAAAGGCTGAATACAGCCTTCATCTTCTGGAAAACTCTACAGATGCGAGGCAGACACAGGCAAATGACATTTCTCTTCAGCTCAAGTTGTACGTGACTTCCAGGTTCATTGTGAATGCACTGTAAATATTACTAATCTAGAACTGCAATTTGTAAATACTAAAGACTTGGTCTGGTGTTTCTATTTGAACCAACAGACTCATGTCCAAATAAAAGACTGCCAAAGTGGACACTAAATCAAGCTGCTGTAGGAGCTGCAGAAATTTTAAAGAGTGTTTCTCTCTGACAGAAAAATACCACCCTACCCACTCCCCAGATAAAAAAAAAAAAACCTGGAGAGACCACGCTGAAGGAAAACCTGTCTCGGCACTTCTAAGCCTCCCCAAATGTGTCAATATGCAGCCCTGGAAAGAGGAGGGGGCTGCTGTAGTATGTGACACCTATCGCTAGACCTAGTATGAGAGAACCGTGGTGCCCTGGATGGTGCCACTGGATAACCCCAAGACACCTGATCTCCTCCATACATCCGCACCTGTTTGCATGACTCTTAGTAGACCAACAAGCAGCTGCACAAATTTCAGCTTTATAAAAACAGAGGGCTGCAACACTGTGACCTTCTGATGTCTTGTTGCTGCCACACTACCAACTTGCTTGGATGGGGCACTCCTCAGTTTGCTTTCATATTGGCACAAAATGTGTGACAATGTGATACATTTGAGAATCCTCTGCTGAATTTGGTTGATATTGGTCAAGAGTTCAGGGAAGAGACGAGGAAAATCGACAAGACAATCATATAAGCCTAATTTCCTTAGAAAACAAGACAAAACAAATTGATTTTTGCAGTAGCTTGACTAATATTTTAAAATATGTTGCAGTCTTCATAGGTAGTATATCCTCACAAGTGTCTTTAAAAGTGTTTTTTATTGCTAACGCAGGCATTCTAAAGTTGATTAATACCAAATTTCTGGTTGCTTAAAATATCTTAATTTTTTATCTTGTGAATAATCTGTAAGCCATCTGGTTTCTCAGTGCAGGGCCCTCATTCAGAAGATAAGGATGACATTTTCATCCTAATTATTCATGTATGGCCCTGTGTCTTAGTTGTTGCATACAGTGTGGAATTATAATTTTCATTAAAGAGGGCTTTCCATTTCATTCAGCACTGTTAACAACTGTATTCTGCATAAGTGTCAATGCAAAATTTTACTATAAGGTTAAATATTAGCATTACCATTAATACAGAGGAAAACTGAAGCCAAACCAAGAGGCTAGATCCAAAGAGGAACCAGCTAATCTTTAAGCAGATCACAGTCGGAGCTCTGAAAATGAGCCCAGAGCCTGGTGCTTGCAAATGAGCATCTGGAAATGAAAAACACGAAGCAAGCAGCAGTCTGCAGAGTCACCAAGCAGTGACTTTGACCTTTGGCCCTTTGTTCAGCAGGTCAACATGTGACAGACCAATGGAAGAGTTATTTTATTTTGTGTAAATCCAACTGCCTTAGCTACTGTATCACCTTTATTCATGTATGCATATCTGTTTCATTCATCTGTTAAGCCTTCCAGCTTTTTTTTTTGCCAGCCAACAAGCCACTGTACAAAAGTTATTCACTGCCTAGTCCTATGTCTTTCCTGTGCCTCAGTCTTCTTATGTCAGGCGTTCCTGGTAAGTATAAGTAAGGATTACATATAGGATACAGGATCAGGATTGTATTGTCAGGATATAATTGAAGACCGTATGAGAAAGAGAATCCTGGAAGAATAAGCATCTTTAAAAATTGAGTGTTTAACTCTGAAGTAGTTGACTTGGGTTAAAGTCAAGTTAGGTTATTTTTAATATTTAGTCTTCTAGGTTGTTTTGTGGTGGTTTTTTCTTTTTTTTTCTTTTTTTTTTTTTTTTTTTCCCCTTTTAATAAGGCTAAGCAGACTTGCTTTCTGGAGATCCTTGTTGTAAGTTTTTGTAGCAGAGTTGACTCTGAAGTACAAGAGCAGGATAGAGAACAGATGCAGGACTTTGCAACGGTCACCCAGGTCAAAACACAATTTTACTCAATCTGGAAAAGTTGCCTGCTGGACTTAAGAAAATTAAATTCTGCAGTCATTTAAGACTGCATGCAAACAACAGGGGAGCATATTTTCCTAAATAAAGTCTGCAAAACACTTTTATAAACATAAGGTATTAGCAAGCTAATGCAGGGATTGCAGCCAAGTCCCCCTGTGATATATCCAAATAGTGAGCAAGTGAGGTTCAAACCTGTGCTGGGAGCACTGAGAAGCTACAGCTTTTCAGCAATAAATCACGCTTTTTAAACACGCAGAGTAGTTCCAGTGCTAGATATGCAGAGACGGGCATGTGTCCCAAATAACATGGCGTAGAGTGGTTTGTCTTCCCATCAGCACATTGATCTCATCTTTTAAAGAGACTTTTTCTCGGATTGAAGAGTTTCAAAGGTAGGGTTGCCTAGAAGACTTTCTTGGATGAGTTTGTATTCTCTAGGCACACATAATTTACTGGATTGCTTTAGGCTCTTAGTATAGCCTATGCAAGAAGAAGACTTTCAAAGGGTGTTTTATTTCATAAAGGTCTGAAACATCTCTGAAAGTGACTATTTCTTTCTGATGGTACGGGGAAAACCTGAAGTTAGAAAGCTGAATTTAGGACCACATGCTCAGTAACTTACTAAAGATATGATTGAACTCAAGCCAGGGTTACACATATGCATCTGAAAAAAGTTGTCAGTCATAATGGAACCATGAAAAATTATGGAAATACATAGTAAAGCCACAGGTGTTATGCTTTCTTGTTTCTCATCCTTTTAAAATACAAAGGACAGTTTTCAAAATGTACTGTTAGAAAGAAGGAAAGAATAATTCAAAACCCAATACAGATACATTTCATAGGTATCTTCCATTCTGAAAAACAAAACAAACAAACATACAAACAACCCCCCCTACCACCACCACTCAAACCCACAAACCTAACATTTAAGGCAAGAAATACAGACTTCAGCATCCAATATGAGTACATATAAGTACTCATATAGTTCTTAAACCAAATGACTACATATTTCCCAAGTTGTAAAGGAAATCTGTATAGCTGAAAATGTTTTTTGTATTGCTCCACAATGTGTATTTTTTTTAATAGTGAATGCCAGGCTAAGATAGGTATACGTATGTTACATTATAATTGTCTTTTAGTAAGAGTATTCTGAGTAACATAAAATTGGAGACCATTGGGCTGATGTCAACAAAATATCAATCTCTCTCCCACACTTCAGAACCCACCACGAGCTGGAAAGAATAATTTTCCTCGGCCTTGCAAAGGCTTCTAAGGTACAGGGGACTCGCAAACCTTTGTTGTGCCCTGGGGCTCATGAGAGCGAAGAATAAGGAAGAACCATAACACTGCAACAAGAAAAACAGAGCGAAGAGCAAAGAAATAAGTTTCCCATGAACTGTTACATTTAGCTTTAGCATGTGACCAGGTAAATGTGTTGGCAACTAAAATGTCTAAAACTCATCCCAATCATTCTGTTCATTGCAGATGTCATTTTATATTGAACAAAATATCAGATATTTAAGGATATGTTGTGGGTGATACTCTCAGTTTGCATTGACTTGGAGTTATTATGGTCATGAATACAAAAGAATATAGTTGCAGCACTATACTGCGTGTTGGTTTCTAACTTGTGGGTCATATAATTTTTTCTAGGCCACCCTTCTATGTCAACCTAGAAAAGCCTACAAATCTTTGGAATGTATGAATGGAATCTTAAGGCAAATAGAAAATCTGGAGGAAAAAAAAAAGGCAATATTTAAATTGAATTAATAATATGGAATTCTTAAGAGATGAAGCATGTCAACTTGAATTAGGCTTGGAAAGTTCAAGTGCTGCCTTCCCAAAACTTTTGGACTTGCCTTTGTCATCCCTCCACCTAATCCAAATAACTCTTCCTCTTTTTCTTCATCCGTATGCTGCTTCTTTCTCATTTTCCAAAGACTTTACCACTAAGTCCTTGCTAAGTTACATGTGAAGACTCCAGTATAAGGCCTGTTTGAAAGCTAATACAGGAGTAGTTCTTAACTTTCTAAGACAACTAATTTAAATTGCATTCACTCTTAGGAGTTGAGCTGCAAATGCTGCCTATCAAACTTACAGTTTCCTGATGTGTTAGAGATTGTACGGTAAAAATAATACTTGTTGGAAAATTCTTTATAATGCCCAGTTTGCCATTTAAATTAACACACAGTGGCAATATGATATTTAGACAAAATGCAAGCTGATATCAATAAGGAATTCATTTTTTCAGGGCAAAAATAAGGTAGTATTTGTCATGAAAAGATGCATTTTCTACCAGATTGCTCAAAGAGATCAGATTTATGCATAGAATAGTCCAACTGAGAGATGACATAGTTAGGAATACTACTTTTGCACTAGAGTAACCTGCTCTGTGACCTTATGCAATTCAACAACTCTCTTCCCTTATTGCTTCAGTTTCCACAGCTGTAAAATGAAGGAAATTATACTGTGTGAGTTTATGAATGAAAGAGTCTGCAAAGTATTACCATATAGTAATCCAAATTGCAGCCTATCAGTTTGGATATTCAAGAAAGAAACACTGTTCACACTTCCAGTTCAACAAATTACGTATTTCTGTAGCTCAAAGAATGTAAGGTATTCTAATAATGCATAATCTATATGTGTAATTATTTTTAATGCATATCAATTCCTGAATAACTAAGCTTCGTAGCAAAATTATTTACTGATCTCTAGCAAGTAATGTGAGCATTTTAATGAGTAAATATGGAATTAGATAAATAGGTTGAAAAATCTATAAACTTTTAGCTCTAATTAAAATAAATGTTATGAATCAGGAAAAAAATTCCCACTTCACAGAGGAAGAAGCATCCATTTTCTAGTGCACTGCTTAGAGAAGTTGGTCATTTCCATATGAAATAAATAGTTTCAGAGTATGTTCAGTTTTGTCAGAAGGTAAATGCTTTTTACAACAATGGTATTTAGACTGTAAGCTCTTGAGGACAGAGACCTTTTCTTTTTAATATCTAGAAAGTACCATGCAAAGATACATGTATACATTAATATTTAATACCCAAATATTAATAATACCTCTGAGTGAGGAGCATACTTTCTCACAAAATCATGTTAGACTACAGCTTGGAATGTAAATATAACAGTCTTACAATTGCAACTGGAGCTATTCCAAAGTAATACCAAGAAATACCCAAGTCCTGTGTATTTGCAATCTGTACATATTTGTAAGTCAGATTTCTGAGTAGATGGGATTTGTGCGGTTTGAGATTGTGCGTGTCTGTATGTGTGCACGGACACCTCTCTGAGCTCCATTAGTAACCTTTGAACCTAATGACCAACTTCAACCTACATTAATAGAGGACTTAAATAAATTCTACCACCTATTTGTGAAAGTAAACAACTTTATACAGAAGAGAACAAAGCCCATGCTGACACCTTGACTAAAGGGACAACTGCAAGGTAAAGTCAGTGTACCTTACTAGGTATGCAAAAATCTGCAGGAAAATGATAAATTTAAAAAGGTCTAATTATAAATCTATCAGACCCAAGAGCAGTGCCTATTCAATCAAGCTTAGTGCCCCTTGCTGATCCTCTTGTGTCTAGCAATGATAAGTCTTTGATAAAAAGCTGGTTTTGCAGTTATGTTTATCTCTCCAGTGGATTCTCTGCTGTCTAATTAGGGGCGAGCTTGTGTTGCAGCCTTAGTATAATTCAGTTAAAATGTCAATCAATCATAAGACAAATTAAACTGAAAACAAGCTTTGTTAGGTGCAGCGCTCAGGCAGCTTCTTGCTACACATTGTATAAAGGATATTGCTATACTTACTAAATGTATATATTTAATTCCCACTATATACTCTTCAAAAACATATATACGCTATTTTATCTGTTTTAATGCCTTCAACAGGCCGGCTTGCATCAATACAGCTTGTAAACAATAGAATGTCAATTGTACTAGAGTGTATGAATCTGGTTCTGTTTCTTATTACCAAAAAAAAAAAAAAAAAATCATTAAGAAGCATTTCTGTTACTGAACTGAATGCAGCTGGCCACATCCTGTAGTCCTGTCAAATGGCAAACACAGCCTGGAGTTCTCATACATCTTTTTGGGCAATACGAAAAGCACATAGCTTGCTTATTTTTGTATATATCAGCTTATTGGTCTAAGTTACTGCTGGATGTGTATTCCAGCATTCTGCTGGAATTTAGCACTCAAACTTTGGTTTTGCTGAAATGGTATAATCAAAGAATCACATTATATTGGGGTTGCACAGTAAGGTTTTGGTAGGGGAAGGGCTACAGGGCTGGCTTCTGTGAGAAGCTGCTAGAAGTTTCACAGAATCATAGAGTCACAGAATGTTAGGGATTAGAAGGGACCTCGAAAGATCACCTAGTCCAATCCCCCTCACTGGAGCAGGAACACCTAGATGAGGATACACAGGAATGTGTCCAGAGAAGGAGACTCCACAACCTTCCTGGGCAGCCTGTTTCAGTGTTCTGTCACTCTCACTGGGAAGAAGTTTCTTCTCATATTTAATTTTCCCCCATGTCCAACAGAACCCATGCCAGCCAAGGAGGAGCCTATCAGTGACTGTGGTAGCACCTCTGGGGTAATATAGTTAAGAAGGGGAAAAAAACTGCTGCACAACAGCAGCTGGAGAGAGGAGAGAGAATACATGAGAGAAACAACTCTGCAGACACCCAGGGGTGCAGCCTCTGGGAGGGACACATGTTGGAGAAGCATGTGGAGGACTGTCTCCTGTGGGAGGGACCTCACAATGGAGCAGGGGACTAGAGTGAGGAGGAAGGAGCTGCAGAGCAAACGGGTAATGAAATGACCGGGTGATAAACTGACCATAACCCCCATTTCCCATCCGCCTGTGCCCCTGGGGGCAGGATGTAGGGAAAGCAGGAGTGGAGCCCAGCAAGAAGGGAGGGTGGGGGGAAGCTGTTTAAGATTGTTTTATTTTTCATTACACTATTCTGATTTTGATTGGCAATAAATTAGATTAATTTCCCAAGTGGAATCTGTTTTGCCTGTGACAGTAACTGGTAATTGATCTCCTTGTCCTTATCTCGACCCACAAGCCTTTCATTATATTTTCTCGTCCTTGTCCAGTTGAGGAGAGGAGTGAGAGAGAGGCTTGGTGGGCACCTGGTATCCAACCAGGATCAACTCACCACACTCATCTTTGGCATTTTCTATTCCTTTATGTACAGAAAAAAAGTACATAACAAAAATTATTATATACATCCCCAACAGCATTAAAAAAAAAAAAAAAAAAGTAGGAACACAACATCAGGTCAAACTTATTCCGCATTTCTACATTTGGGGAAATATTTAAGTGTGGATACACTATGCATAACTGGCATAATGCACCACTTTTTGGAAGACCGTATCCCTAAGGAGCAACAGTTCATCATGGAGGCTGCTGATAGCCCTTCCCATGCATAAATTATTCCTCTTTTCAGTGCTGTGCATATCTGAGGGCATAATCAAGTCTTAATGCTGGAGGGAGATACTTTTTGTTCTGCGAAATGAAGTTTGGAAAGAAGCCATTTTGCTTAATCTCTGCGAGGCATTACTCTTAAGTTTCATAAGGAAATCTTCTGCAGTTTCACTGTTCCTCTCAGATTCAGGCAGACTCTGGGAATTTCTTGAACACCCTGTGACAGATGTAGGTTCCCATACTCATCTTAATTTCTGACTGATGTTCAGTAAACCTGCAACAAACAATGACTGGGTTGTTCTGAGGGTTTTAGTTCGCTGCAGATTCTGTTTCCTCAGGCCACCAGCTCAAATCCAACCTAGTCCTAATAAATTACTATTAACGACTGTTTAGAAAGCTATGTGGCATGCACTAATAAGCACATAACAATTACGAAACTGAGCTTTACCACCTATTGCTGCCATATGTCTAACTGCACAAGAAAGGATGCTTTCCCAGAAAAAAGACGTATACAAGTTACGACTGAGTAGCACGGTGTATTTCAGACTTTCTCCGTTTTGTACTCAAATTATATAAAATCTTAATGAGCAAAATATCTGTCTTAAAGATAACAAAAGACGAATAAGATGCAGGAACAGTTCAGGAGCACTTAAAATATAGCAAATCTAACAGCAGTCTAATATGTGTTCACAGTGCTTAGCAGTTTTAGAGGGTTAGGGTTTGAATGTTTTGAAGCAAGAGGCAGAAATAAAGAAATTTTAGGTGGCAGAAAAAGCTGAAACTACATCTTTGTACATGTTAAGAACTTTCTCCATTATTGTCAAGGCAGCACTTTTCACAAATGGAGAAAGACTTATTTTTTAGGCTGGTTTTAGTACTTCTCATGTGTTCTTTCCCATCCAATAAAAGGAAAAGCAGATAGTCAATATTGCTGATTATAAAAATAGGGGGTTTATGACTGAAGATGAAATGTGACAAGTTAACCTTTTCAAGAAAGCTATGTTTAAGTAAATTATTAGCATCTGCTCTTTTATCTGCTTTTTACAAGCCATTCATTCACCTGCTAATATAGAGAATGTATGCATAGGGTTATCTCTGACAGCAAAGATTGATAGCAGTAGTAATTCATTTTTTAAAGAAAACAGTACAAGCTCGATAGTGAAAGTTAAATCCAGGAATGACAGAATATTAACTGTGCTACTAACTTTCCTACTGCTGCTAATATTTTTCCATAATCCTTACCTAGTTTTTCTCATTTCCTTTCCAAGGGATTAATACTGCCTCTTCGTGTGAGGAATGTTTGCAGTGGATAGGAATTGCAAGAAACAAAATAATGAAATGTTTCCAAAGGAGGGTTTCATTCTGAAGGACAAAACTTAAAAACACAACAAACAACCAAAACCAACAACAACCACCAAAAACACACAAAAATTAAACACAAACAAAAACTCCCAACCTTTTTCAGTTAAAGATGTGCACTTGTCCAAACTATGTATCCAAATGACTGGTTTAGAGATTTTTTAAATCCTCTCCTGTTTTTGCTATTCCTTTTCAGAGCATTGTGTTTAAATCAACCACTCTAAATCCAATGAATGTATTTTTCATTTTTTTAGGACAACTAAATAAACTACTAATAATAGTAGGAATACATCAATGTTCTGAAATATTCTCTGACTTCATGCAAGTTTATATAATGAACTGTGTTACAAGCAAATGTGAAACGATCTTTTTGATATTTATAAAACATAAATACATGGCACCTTCAGAAGTTCCTCCATCTGAAACACTAGAAGTGCTCACTGCAACTGCTTTAAGTATTTCCACCGATGTCAGTAGTTCCAGCTGTTTTGTTCTGAAATGTTGTCCGTCTTAGTGGCTTGTAAGAGCAGCATCCAGCCTGTCTTTTATCTGTACGCCACCAGCTGGCCAGCCAACATCTTTTATTTTTCTTGTTAGCACCAGTAGAACATGCCTTTCATTAAGCCAAGCCGAAGACAAAATTTAATAATCTAAAGACAGCCCATATGAAGATAAGTTGCTTATCTTTTTAAATGTAACTACAGATGGAGTTAAAATGTGTAAGGAAGTTATTTTTATGTATAATACGCATGTCGTCTGGAGCAATGCCTATGAACATGCAGTCTCACGTTTTGCTAGGATATATAGGCACAAACTGATGATGCAAACATGCTTATACTTAAATTAGTGAGGAACGAGTAAATGCAGAGATGTCGACTAGGGACAAGAAAAATAAAATTGTGCCAATTGTTGCAGTTTAAGGAACAAAGCCAGAAATCAACAATTTCTTTAGATATATGTTGATTGGCACTCAGATAATGAAGAGATCTTTGCTCATAACTTTTTATGTCCACTTCCTACTGACTTTTAACTTTAAAACAAATGACTATAAAAAGTAAGATTCTGATTATTATGAAACTTTATCTCTTTGCAAAAGGCATCATTTCTGTCAATATGTTAAAATTCTAACTATTCAAGATGTAACTGAAATGTGAGAACACAGTTCCTTTTCAGGGTGCCTTTTCTATTTCAAATGGAAACATATATATTAAAAAAGAGGTTATTTTGTATTATTACTCTTTTTCAATATTTGAGGCAGTACTTTTCTAACAACTGTCAGATATCAAATGAAAATCAAAACACTCATCTCAGAAAAACACAAGACCATTTTATTTATGTTCTGTTGCACTTCATTCCTCTTCTCAGATTTCAATATTTTTGCAAATGTATCTCTATGTTAGATGACTAAGCTATTAAGTTACTCATAACAATTCACAGTGAGTCAGCATATGTGAATTCCAACCTGTTCTGTATTTTATTACCAGGAATAGAGATTTAAGATCACACAGAACAAAAGGCAGAGGAGCAGCAGTTTGAATTGCACAGTTCTTTTCTGAGATGTTAAATCCATTTGGCTCTTTTAACGATAGACAGGTAAGATAATTTCTCCTGAACAGGCATACACAGGTAGCTTATGCCACCAAACCTCTTTTACGCTTCTGCTACCCCATCTTTCAATTTTTTCTACCTATTCTCACATCAGAAACCTGGCAGCAGACTTCTAGGTCTGAAGTCTAGCTTTAAAATGAAGTGGAAGAAAAATAAACGTTCAGACCAGTATCTTGTTTTATTCTTGCTAAAAGTGGGAATATTTCCCATTTTCAGGGTCCTTTCACAAGATGAACGAAAGAAAGTGGCAAAAGCATAGTGATGCCAAATTACAAAGAACTGGCTGTACAGGCAATCCCATCCTTCACTCCCTCTCTGCAGCTGAGGTTGTGCCATCTGCCCTTTCAGCCTACTGAGCTCTGTGTCGCTTGCAAAAACTCGAATTCAGATTCCTCTTTTGTCAGAGCAGATGCAAACGAGCAATATATGGGCAAATGTGCTAGCCTCCAATATCTAAAGCATTTCACAATCAAAAGCTGCCCCCCTTTTATGAAGCATGTGGTTTTTTTAATTTTCCACTGGAAGAAAAGAAATGCAAAACAACCTTTCTACTGGGTCACTGAAGAATTATGTGACCACAGCTGTCATGCCTAATGGATTAGTCCATCATCTCAGGTCACAGATACTTGTTCTTTAATGAAAATTTAAGCATCTTTTTATGAAGTGGGTAAAGAGAGTAGTACCTTGAATGGGATGAAGTGGAATGGTAGCAATGCACTTAGGGGAGTGTGCAGAGCACTGCCAGTGCATAATGCTGCTTTAAAACAGCATAGAAGGTTTTGTAGTTCCTCCTCATCAACAAACTGCTTTCACTTGGATGAGAGTAAACAATGAATAAAAGCCTGTAAATATATTAAAAAAATAAGGATATTTTTAAGATCTCCCCTTTTACTGTAGGTTGAATATTAAAGAGGTTTCTGAAGGAACTATAAGGGTAAGGGCACTTGTATGTGACATTATAAAATTATTATAAGTATAATATTATAAAATTAATACAAAAATATCATAAAATGAGTATGTGCAAAATTGAATAACTCTCAAAGGGATAACTCAGTATGCTTTTGTTGAAGCAAACTGTGTTTTTCTGTGTCCAAGATGCTGATTTAATTGGCTCCTCCAAATACCTTCTCCCCTGCATGAGACCCTTGCAAGGGAGGGATACCACCTCCCACACCTACAGCTGGTAGAGAAGTGTTGGCCCTCACTCCTGCATTTTGGTATTCTGGGAAATGTAGTGTAGCAGTGAAGTGGCCATTTTACATCTGCTCTACTTGTTTGTAAATAACTGCATTTAAAGTAAGGGATGTTCAAAATAAGGGTGAAATCTGCATTGCATGTTAAATCCAAGAGATGCATTTTCATTAACGAACAAAGAGCCTTTAGATGAGACACTAAGAAAGCTCCTTTTATAAAATGGAGGGTGCTAGAAAGTGTGTCTCACTGCCACTATCACCTAATAGAGGTTATGCACTGATAGAGGGAACAAGGGAGCTGGCAAAAGCTTGTCTCTTGCTGTCAGTTCCAGTCTGCAGGCTTTTATGTTCATTTGTAATGCAATCAATAAGGAATAGCTTAAATTGGGCTCTAAAAGCTTGATTTTAGAGTTTGCTAAATTTCTCTTTTAAATCTGTTTAAAATAAAAGAGAAGTTTCTATGGAAACCTTCCCTTTTATTCAAGAAAAATATCTCCAAGTCTCCCAGGCACCGTCTCTGCCTCACACAACCAGGGCTGGCTGGATCCTCGCCAAGAGCTGCCACGCTCCCCCATACCTGCCGCGCCGGCACAGCGCCGGGCAGTATGACAGACGCCTGCCAGCGCCTCCATGATGCAACTAATTTAGCCTCTTCCATCACCTCCGATAGACCCAGGAGGTGATGGCTTCTATTCATACTCTCGCAGCTCCCAAAGTGGTTGGCAGTGAAGGAAATTCCCTGCTGGCCTGGGAAGCCCCAGCACTAGATGTTTCCCCGCTGCCCTGCAGCGCTGCCTGGGGCAAGGATACCCAGGCTGGGAGAGCAGAAGCCTCGTGGCTCGTGGAAGTGGGACATGCTGGCCACTTCAGTCTTTCTAGGAGGCTAGGTGGCTTCCAGGACTCAGAATTGTTTGTTCTCATAAAGCTTTGGATGTGGAAAAGAAAAAAAGCCTTCCCTGAGATAACCTCTGTTTCTGAATTACAAAGTCTTAGGGTATTTTTCCCAAGTAATGCAAAAATATCTGTTGATATCAAATAAATAAAATGACTGAATTATTTTGGTTAAAAGATATTGTTACCCACTGTTTCATTAGCATCAGCTGATAGATATGACGTCTTTGTTTCCCTGAACACAGGGAGTTTAGGGCAGTTTACCTGCCTAGAGTTCCAAGGTCTCCTTTCCAAAGGGTTTTTTTTCCCTAAGTCTCTCGCCTCTCTCAGTTTGTGATGCTCTGAGATTTGTTTTGCCTGTTGATGCAAACCATAGGCACTGCTGCTGTGTTCGAGATCCTCATCCAGCCTCCACTCTCATTACTCTGCCTGTGACCAGCCTTGCACAGTGTTATCCAACATAGGAGCTAAATCTGAATTACCCAACAGAAATTAGGCTTTAACAGGTTTTTAGAATAATCTTGAACTCACCATGACTAGTGCACTCACCAGCTTCGCCCATCATTCGTTCAGTATGAGCCATAATAGTTACATATGAAAGTAATGCTACAAAATCTGTTCAGAAAGAAATTATATCAGTTGTTATTAGAAAACTACAGCAGTGAAGAAAGACAGCAAGATAACAATCAGGTATAAACCATGACTTCTCAGAACTCTGACAAAAACTCAAAGGTAACAAGCTGTATAAATGCATCAAATATTTTAGAATGGTGTTGCCTTCAATTCCATGTAATTTATTTTCAGCACAGTGCTTCACTACCTGATCTATTGAATAAAGAAGATAATTCAGTTTTGCACTGCTTTATTTTTAAATTCAGGTGTAAGATACACAAGATTAGAGGCATATTTACAATTACTAGATTTTAAAAATAAAAATAGAAACTTTAAAAAAGACCTGATGCAAACTTTCCTCATCTAGAATTAGTTTAGAAGAGATCCAGATGATGGAAATACATGCATTGATATATTAGTGTTTTTCTAAACTTTATTCCCTTAGGAAATACAAGGGTACGTGTTGAACATAATACATCCTTTACCTACCCTGACTGGTCATTCCTCCCATCTTAGGGGAATGCTGCCAAGAGAAAAGCTCCTGTGCATCTTGTGAAAGTCAGTTGCCCTAAATTAACAAAAGGAAGGTATTTCCTTACATGTGGAAAGAATTTTTTTTTATTTTTTTTTTTCAGTTTTAGCTTTTTGTGTAATAATGCTTGGATAAAAGATTTCAGAAAGCCATCTGATTACCTTGGGATATTTTTTTTAACCCCTCCGATGACTAGGTAACTCTGCATTCATTCTGAAGCTCAGTGTAACTTAGCTAGCATAAGGGTGGTATAAAATAGGACTGTTCAACTTTTTTGACAACTGTGGCCAGATTTTATTACAGTGAGTTGCCCATGGACTGGAAAACAAACTTTATACTGTGATGAGTCATTTGGGGGTTTAATTCAAACTACAGGTCAAGAGTAGGAAAGCAGCATTGTGATACATTAAGGGCTCCATTACTTTATAGAGATATCATGTGAAAAAGAGCTGGAAGTTGATGCATTTATTTATGCAGTTAGGAAAAGATGCCATAATTCTTTCTGCATAAACAGAAATTAAGCAAACAAGTGGCACACATTAAATCATTACTAGCATATAGTGTGTTATTTTGACTGTATTATTAGTGCATGCTGGTCTCATGACTTTGTGATTACAGCTGTCAGAAAGAATGCTCTTTAACCTCACTGTCATCAAAAAGTCATTCAAATTGTGGCATTTTTAATGAAAAATTATATGAATTTTTCAGTGAGAGAAAAAAATCCCATTAGGTAACGGTCAAAAGCAAAATCAAAATTGTTATGCTTGTTGATCTCACATCACAGGTATGTTTAATTAGTCCTTGTCATTTGGAGTCCCCAGGTGAAAGATCAAAACAATAATTTCATAATTCAAAGCCAAGATACAGCACTGGGATTTGCCAGGATAAATAAACTGCTTGAGAATACATGTATGAGGATACAGAAGGCTGGTTATCACCTGAATACAGTAAGTTTCAGAATACCCTTTATCTCATTCAAATGCCCTTATGGCTTCGTGTTCACTCCAAACAATAGAAATGCCTGAAGACTCACTGGAATACTCTATCACAGGCCTTGTGATAACTCCAGCATTACTCATGTATAACAGCACTTTTTCATTTGTTCCCCAGATCACTGAGAGAAGAAAAATGAGGAGGAGGGAAAACTCTCTGGATCTCTTTTACTTACAGTACGTGTCAAACTCATACAATCTCTTTGTGTACAAAAGTACAAAAGTGTGAAACTTGGGTTCTGCTTCCTAGGCCTTCAGTCTCCTGCTTGGGATCCTCTGGCCGTTTATTCCTCTGTTGTTAAAAAAAATGAAGAAAGAGTTTCACTTCTGCATGCAAAAGATGTGATTTTTTACTAAGTGACTTTGGATATTGTAAAAATAAGGTTTGATGGAATTGGACTTGGACTTTAAGAATGTTGACCACATAAAAAGAAAACCTATTTCCTTCATATCCAGTGAAAAAGTTTTCCTTTGCTCTTGGTTGCTCTTCAGCAGGAAAAGGATGAGGACAGAGGAACAATATGCAGTCCCTATTGCAGGCAAAGGTCTGAAGCTGGACACTCTCTATGTTACAGCTACTCTTTTCTCAACTTCATCTTCAGGCTTTTGATTGTACTTTCTTACATGTCTTTTACTCCACCTGGCCCACTTGTCCAGGTTTCCCTGCCCAGAGGACCCTGTAGATCTCATCAACTTATTTTTACAGGCATCTCACCAGCACCCAACTCACCTTTTAGCCCTTCAAAATCCTTCCTTTGCTGCCCTTCTGGCCTTTGCAGATTGCTGCCTCTGTTTGATTAGACAACACTTGTTATACTCTCAGCTGTAGTCTCATTGTAAGGGCATTTTGCAAAAAGAGATGTCTTTTTATGTGCATACAGCTAATGGATAATGGCCCATTATCAAGAAGCTGCGACTGTGTTCATAGGTTTTCTTCCAGCAGTTAAAGTCTGTATTGTTGTTAACACACAAATTTCTGGAGCATTTACATAGAAGAAATTAAGGTCACATTCGGATAGACTATTATTGTACCTAATGGGTACATAATAGGTACTTAATAGATATTTAGGCACCTGTTATGCTTCTCGGTTCAAAAGAGCAAAATTATCACCCTCTTTACACAGGCCAAATAGAGGAATTGTCATGATGACTAAGACTAACAGACATCCTGATATCCCATGTTATAGGCTCAAATTCATTGTTCTGGGCAAAGTACACAGGATTTATTCTGTGCTTCTTCTGAAGTGGTTCTCCTTTTCAAACCTGAGCTCTAGGACTTTGTGCAGCATACTGGGCTTGGTTGGTCCTTGTATGACAGGATCTGATGCAAGGAGCAAGCGACTTTACGACAAAAGTCATAAAGAGAGTTCAGTTTGAACAGGCAAATTTTGAACACATTCATAACCACATCCTATTATATTAAGAAACATTTTGTTTCATAACATGCTTATGCTGCTTTTGGCTCCTGTAGAATTCAGACAGTCCAAGGAAAATGTCCTTTCCTTTACTTTTCTTGAGTTTTGTAGTGGCATACTAGCTTCTTAATATTCTCCAATATTGACATCAAAACACAAAGTACAGGCTCTGTAATTTAAAACAGGAACCTCTTTGTTTCATTTAAACTATGAAAAGAGAAATATAAAAGCTGTTAAAAGCACAGTTGTAAAAACTCTTAGTGTAGCCTTTTTTCTTTAATATGCAAACTAGACCACAAGTAGCTACTGCTTTGCTAGCTTGTAGAAAATAAGCACTTCTTGGTTTGTTGCAGAAATATATTACAAGATTAATTAGTCACATTCCCAGTGCATTCATGCCTAAAACATTTTAAAACTTCAGTGGATTTTACCTCTGGAGTAGCACATGGGGCTGTTCATTCTCATCCTCCCAGCCTTCCTAGTCATGCAGATATAAAGCAGCTGCCAGGAAACAGGCTGCCATCCAGCGAGCTAAACAGAAGCCGCTACACTGGAGAGCAAATAAACCACAGGCCCTTGGCAATGGTCAAATAGCCTGAAGGAAGCATTTTCATTAGCAAAAAAAAAGCCCCAAACCAACCAGCCAAAAACAAAACCAGCAAGCCCCCAACAGTCTAAAGAGTGTCTTCTAAAGCTGCAAAGTCGAAACAAAAGAAAACAAACCCATACGTTTTTTGAAAAAAAAAAAAAATATCTCCCTCCACCCCCCTTGATTAATTAAAATCAAGCTCAGTTAAGGAGTTGGCCACTTCCAGTTTACGTCTGGAAATTCAGGCTCTCTCCTTTCCCTGCTTGCTCTGGCAGGTGCTTCCTGATGCCTGGGAGCAGCAGTGTCCATGTTCCTACACTGACTTTGCTGAAATTAGGAAACAGCTATGGAGCTATGGTGATTTTTATTGGGAAATGTACTGAATTAATCATGGTAGTAAGATCAGTCTCATTATAGACAGAATGAAGGTAACGTTTTGCTTGAGCTATGGCAAAAACAACCTCTGTGTGGTTTTCGAGCATATCATCTTTACTGAAAACCATAGTTCTGGTGATAAAATATTTAAACCCAGCTCTCAGAGGGCCTGTAATTCTGCCTGTGGATCCCCACAAAAGTTCTTCAGACGTTTCAGATATTCTGTTAAATCTCCACAGAACTGTTTTTTACTGTCTGTTGACGGTGAAACTTTACACCAGGTGTGTCAAACTTGTTTTCACCTGGGGTCACATCAGC